>NC_056728.1:1967149118-1967446353 GCF_019279795.1 Protopterus annectens
ACAAAATGCACTGCCTTTCTCTCTGAGATAGCTCTTAAATTAATAATACATATTACTGCTGGGTTAGCTAAATGACATCACTATTTGACTCTTGCATCTACTTCCTAGGCTAAACAGATACCAACAGAATTTAACATGTCTCTATGACTAATACTTATCTCTTAGAAGCTGACACTGATCTCTTAGAAGCTTGCCAGAAACTGGAAGTTGTAAAACAATTACCTTGGAAACCTGTAATTGCCTCTGTTTCCAGACAATAGGAAAGCCTACAACTCTAGGCATTGTGTCTGCTTTGAGCTGAAACAGAGATAACAGAATCATAAACAATTTCCACTTATTTTCTTAGATTTTGCAAGTTAACTCTGTATATCCCAAATTCTAATGTGAAACATACATTTACACAGGCATGGGGTTTATACATATTTCTACTCTTTTCCAGCAGGGTGTACTGTGGTTACATTTTTAAAGTTCAGCACATAAAAAGAAGTTATGTCTTACCATAACATTCCATCTGTATTGTTAATCCTCGTTCAGTCATTACTCATGGGTATCGGTTCCAACCTCGGAACCGAGCCGGCCATTTTCCAAGCTCGCGTCAGCTGCAAACTCTCAAGCTAAACTCTTACCTTTAATCCCCTTCTCTCTGTTACCTCAGATTGAGTTTGCAAGTCAAAAGAAGGTAGAGGCTACCTCTGGTCAAATGACCTAAGAGAAACGGATGGTGAGATCCACTAGAAGCCACAGGAGGAGGAAGGAGGGAGGGTCGTAATGACTGAAAGAGGATCAACAATACAGATGGAATGTTATGGTAAGACATAACTTCTTTATCTGATATTGTTAATCCTCGTTCATTCGTTACACATGGGACAAAGTCCCCAGCTACCTCTATTCCTGGCAGGCTCTCATGGAGGGACATTCCTGAGTACCACAGAACCAAAAGATGCTCTTCTCCTGGAGGCCAAATCCAATTTGTAATGATTGATGAAAGTATGAGGCGTAGCCCAAGTTGCAGCTGCACAGATGTCATGTAAAGAAGCTCTGGCATGGAAGGCAGCAGAAGTTGCCACCGACCTTGTCAAATGAGCCTTCATGGTAGTAGGCAAAAGAATATCACATTGTGTATAAATGAAGGTCACACAGTCTTTCAACCATCTAGCTAATGTGACCTTAGCAACAGCAGATCCTAATCTAGGTCCAGAATAGGCCAAAAATAACTGGTCAGATTTACGAGAAGACCTAGTCCTGTTTAAGTAAAAATGGATTTGCCTGTGGATATCTAGGGTATGTAGGCAATACTCTCCTCTGTTTGAATGATTGAGAAAGAAAACTGGTAATTCAATGGTTTGATTAATGGACATTTCAGAGATCACTTTTGGCAGAAATGAAGGATTAGTTCTCAAAGACACTCTATCTCTATGAAAAATCAAGTATGGACTCTTGATGCATAAGGCTTGAAGCTCAGAGATACGTCTGGCAGAAGTAATGGCGACCAAAAACAAGGTTTTCCATGACAAATATTTGAGGTCGCAAGAAGAAGCTGGTTCGAAGGGCGGCATTGTCAGAGCTTGTAGAACTAATGATAGATCCCATGGTTGAATAGGTTCTCTAAATGGTGGCTTCAGGTGATTCACACCTTTTAAGAAGGTCTTGCACAATTTGTGTGACAGAAGAAAGGAGTCTTGGACACCCTCATGGAAATTAGATATTGCAGCCAAGTGATCTCTAATGGTAGAGGCCGATAGACCCGATTGAAAAAGGTCAGCCAGATACTCTAGTATTATCGACACTGGTGCTGAGAAGGGATCTACTTGTTTTTCTTTCAGCCAACAGGTAAATCTTTTCCAGTTGCTTAGATAAGTAATTCTAGTGGAAGACTTATGAGATGCAATGAGAATGTCACATACTGGTAAAGAAAGATCATTCTGCCTGGCAATCAAGGGAAATGGAGTAGCCAAGCTGTGAGCTTCAGGCTGTCCAAGTTGGGATGAATCAGGTTCTGTGGATGCGAGATCAACTCCGGGGTTGGATGGAGAATCCATGGTCAATCTAGTGGGTGAGGCCAAAGGAAGGGGAACCAATCTGACAAGGCCAATATGGTGCTATGAGGATCACCTTGCTCTTCAACAGACGGACTTTCTTCAGAAACTGGGGAATGAGGGGAAAAGGTGGGAATGCATAAAGAAGACCCGAGGGCCAATTGTGGACTAGAGCATCCCTGGGTGACTGTCCCAGAGGGGGAATCAGGGTGAAGTTGTTGCTGCATTTGTAATTGGTCGGGGATGCAAAGAGGATGCAGCAAGGACGGCCCCAGCGGTGGAAGATCTCTGCTGCTATCAAGGGATTCAGGGACCACTCATGAGGTTGTCGAATGCACCTGCTGAGTCTGTCTGCTGTCACGTTGGAACTCCCAGGAATGTGCATTGCTGGAAGAAAATGGTTGGTAGCCATCACCCATTGCCATATCCTCATGGCTTCTCGACAAAGGGGGGAAGATTTGGTTCCACCTTGTTTGTTGATGTAAAAGACCACCGCCATGTTGTCTGATTGAATCGCAATCATCCCAGACAGCATCAGGGGATGGAATGCTTGCAATGCCAGAAGCACCGCCCTCAGCTCTAAAACATTTATATGCAGTTGGGCCTCCAATTCGGACCAAGTGCCTTGGACTGTCTGTACCTGACATAGCCCTCCCCACCCCATCAGGGAGGCATCCGTGGTCACTGTGGCCTTGGGTTGCTGGAGGGAGAAGGGGTGAAACCATTGTGATGGATTGCGTGTCATCCACCAATTTAAATCCTGTTTGCACCTGTGGGTTACTCGAATCTTGGCTGAAAGAGGATGCTGAAAAGGATACCATTGGGTGAGCAGTAGCCATTGTAGAAGTCTCATATGAAACCTGGCCAGGGGGACAATGATGATGGAGGCTGCCATGGAGCCCAACAGCTGTAGGACAGAGTGAGCTGTGGATTTCTCCCTTGAAAGGATTGGGATCAGTTGTTGCTTTATCCTTAGAATTCTGTGCTCTGGAATGGCAGCTCTGTAGTTATTTTTGTCCAAGATAACCCCTATGAATTCTGTCGACTGAGATGGGGTGTGATTGGATTTTTGCCAGTTTATGGTTATGCCTAGCCTTTGTGCAGCAAGGAGAGAATATGCCAGGGCTTCTTCCAGTAGATGTCTGGCCTGGTGGGACTATTTGTATGACTCTCTTTCTTAGCAACTTTTCTGTCTCTAGTGCTGCTTCTTCCCTTTGACTGGGTGGAACGTCGGAAGGTTTTTTGAAGGGACAGGACAAAGATTGAAGGGATATGATAACCTCTGGTTATAATCCTTTGTACCCAAGAATCGGTGGTGATGGTTAGCCAGGGAGAATGATACAAAGAGAAACGACCCCCCAACCACCTCCAGATGAAAGGAGTTGGGCCACTCTTCAGGAGTGCTGGTAGGATTGGCTAGGGAAAGAGTCCCTGGAACCCTGGTTATGCGGACCCCCTCTACCCTGAAAGGAGTGTCTTCCCTGTGAGTTTCCCCCTCTGCCTTTAGGGAAGAACTTGGCCTGTGTGCCATGGAAAGGACCCTGAGATTTCTTGAACCATATCTTCCCCCTCTTGGTTTCGGGAGAAAGCACGTTGAGGGGAAAAATAATGGACACCTATGGCAGAAGGGGTCTTACCATCCTGTTCACATCTGGCCAGTGTGCTTTTAACTTTGGGGTCCAAATAACGAAGAGGCCTCAATGGGAGCATTAAGAAAGGAAGCCTTAAAGGATTCCGTGAAATTGCACAAGCGCATCCAGGCTTGTCGTCTCAAGACCACAGCTGAATCCACTGCTCTAGCTGCTCCTTCTGATGCATGAGATATCAGTCACATAGAGGAGTTAGATATTGACTCAATGGTGGCCAGCTGAGAGGCCACTTTGTCATGGACCTCATCAGACACAGCACCAGCCAAGGTTTCAGAGAGCTCGGAAATCAGATCCCTTTGAAGTCTGGTAAAGTGTGCCATAAAATTCAGGGACCTGATAGTAAAGGTCACTGATGCAAAGGTGCGCTTCCCTATCCTGTCCAGGGCCCGGGGCTCTTTGTTAGGCAGATGGACAGTCTGGCTTTCTTCTTCCTCCAGATCCTTTTTTGTTGTGGCCGCCACCACCAGAGTATCCACAGGAAGACCTTTAGACCATTGGGGATCCGTAGCAGGAGGGGACAAAATCTTATCTGGCCTCCGGGGAATAGCCTTGATGGTGTCAGGAGCCTTCCATGCATGCTGCACGATGAGCCGGACAAGTTCAGTGGCAGGTGGAGTAACCCAGGAGGTACGGGGCTGGGCACGAAAGGCCTGCAGGAACACACACTCCTCATAGATCAGATTAGAGGGCTGCCAGTCACCTCTCTGTTTAAGGATTTTGAGGATATCACCAAAGGATACCTCAGAGGGTGACCGAGAGGATCCTTCCCCCTCATCAAAGTCTGTGTCTTCAGTGAGGGACTCCTCTGTGGAGTCCATGTGCTTCCTCTTACACAAACTTTTCTGGTGGACTTCCTCAGAGGGAGAAGCTGGGGAAGACAGCGGAAAAGGGGTTTCCTGTGGGAATATGTCCTGAGGCCCTTGCACCCAGTGTCCGCTAGGTGCGACTTGTGAAAACAGTGTACAAGAGGAGGGCGGGAGGATAGACAGCACAGTATCGATAGCAGAAGCCAGAGCCTTCTCCATCAGTTGAAAGGCTGGTCCACCTGAAGAGGGGTGAGTGTCCAGGACAGGGGTCACCCCTCCCCTAAGTGGCTCAGCCTGCCAACTCGGAGTCCCCGGATGGCTGTGGAACAGCAAATTACACGTGTCACAACTGTCATCCTGGGTCATAGCAAAACTCTCCTGCCATGAATGTAACTGCAGTTCCTTTGTGAGATCCATAAAGGGAACCGCAGAGGGGGAAGTCTGCGGTATATCAATGGACTTCAAAGGCAATGAAGGAGGAGAATAAGAAGGGGTCTTTGGAGATAGGTGATCACCTCCCAAAGAAGGATAGGTCCTGGGGGGCAGGATACCTCTGGCCAGAAGCACTTGAGCCACAAGAATCAACACGTCATGTTCGGAAAGGCTCCTAGTGGATCTCACAGAGACTGAAGGAGAAAGAGGTCTATCCACAGAAGAGACAAGCTCTGTGCCCACCTCACCAGTCTACACCAAGAACAATGGTGCCGAGAGAGACTGGACTATGGGTGTCTGCACCGAGGTAATCATTGGTGCCGATGTCACAGTCTGCACTGACACAAAGATTGGTGCCGAAGTGGTTGCCGGTATCAAAGCTGGAACCAACAAAAATGGAGCCAATAACTGAGGCGTTGGTTCTGAGTAAGATGTCGGAGCCGACATGGTCAAAGTCTGCTCCGAATGAACTGTCGGTGCCAATGCAGTAGTTGTAATAGTCTGAACCGAGGAGCCCCTCAGTGCCAATATAGTAAAGGCTACAGGAGAAGATGGAGCCGAGATCACTGATGGTGCCGAAGGTCTAGGCACCGAAAGCACTGGGGCTGACTGAGTGAGCTCCGAAGCAGAAACTTTAGCCTTTTTAAGTCTTGGTTGGCGGGAGTCCCCAGCTGGGGACGAAGGCAAAGACTTGGCCTTAGTAGGATCATCCAAAATTTTCTTATGGGCTCTAGGAGGGGTGGAATCCTCCAAGCCAGAAATAGCCTCTGAACAGGGAGATTTGCAAAGTCCCTTCAGCAACAACTTATTTTTCCTTTCCAACAAGGTTCTGTTAGAAAAATTTTTACAAATAGCACAGGGCGGGTCAACAGATATGTGGGACACACCCAAGCAATAAACACACAAAGAGTGTGCATCTGATGTAGGTAATTTGTGTCCACAATCAGAACACCTTTTGAATCCCGGACTATGTTTCTTATCTGCCATTATAGAAAAAGGGAGCAGTAGAAAAGGGTACCAGCAATGGTACAAAAGAATACCCGAAGGTATGAAGAAAGGAAGAGATTACCAATGATGGTAAGGGAGAAATACCTTGCGGTAAAAGGTGCAGAGTAAAGAGAAGAAAACTCAAGAAAATATGGTTGCTAAATGCGATAGGGTAAGAGGACAACAAAATAGAAACTTTTCTGACAGAAAAGGTTAAATATATGACTAGTCTGACAACAAATATCTATACTTAGCTCAAGAGAAGCAGCTTGACATGACCGAATGGCAACGTGGCAAACGAAATCTGAGGTAACAGGGAGAGGGGATTATGGGTAAGAGTTTAGCTCGAGAGTTTGTAGCTGACATGAGCTTGGAAAATGGCCAGCTCAGTTCCGAGATCGGAATCGATACCCATGCGTAAGGAATGAATGAGGATTAACAATATCTGATCATATAGTTTAGTCATGACATGTAATTCTTTTACAATTGTAAGGCAAGCCTGTGGATCATATTAATATTTACAAATGGCATAGAATTGTTTACAAAATTCTAACTAGCTAGGCTGGCACCCTTCACAATTCTCTCCCAACGAGAACTCAAGCTATTTTTCCAAGAGTCCTTTGAGAAATGTTGCTTGAGATGGTTGATCCTATCTGGGAATACCTTACCCCTTCCCTGTCTTGAGAGCCCATCTGCATTGGCATTGGTAATCCCACTGTGGTGCTGCACTAACATATCATATGCTTGCAACCCTAGGGTCCACCTTAGTAACTTGGCAATTTGCTGGCTGGCTTGATGTAACCATGTTAGGGGGCTGTGATCTGTAACTACAGTGAATTTTCTTCCATACAGATAAGGCTGAAGTTTCTGCAGTGCCCACACTATAGCTAGACATTCATTTTCTACAGCTGCATAGCATTCCTCTCTGGGTTGGAGCCTATGACTGAAATAAACCACTGGGTGCTCTTTTCCCTCTGAAGAAATCTGGCAAAGTACAGCCCCCACCCCATGGGTCAAAGCATCCACCTGCACAACAAATTATTTGCCGTAATCTGGACTGTCTAACATAGGGGATCCTCCCAAAGCTTCTTTAAGCTTCTGCAATGCCTGCTCACATGCTGTGGTCCACACTACCTTATCTGGCCTGTTTTACCTTGTCAGGTCCGTGAGGGGAGCAGCTATAATATCATAAGTGGGGAAGAACTTTCTGTAGTAACCTGCTGTCCCTAAGAATGCCCTCACCTGCTTTTGGTAACAGGTGGAGGCCATGCCTGAATGGTTTCCACTATGGCCGGTTCCAACTTGATCTTACCACTCCCCATTCTATGTCCACAGGTAGGAGACCTCTGGCACACCCACCTGACATTTGCTGGGCTTAATGGTCAGCCTGCCCTCTGTAGTCTACCCAGCACCTCCCTGAAATGCTGAAGGTGCTCTGGCCAGTAATGGCTGTAGATGGCAATATCATCTAGGTAAGCAAGGGCAAAATCTCCTGCTCTGCTAGGATATGATCTACCAGCCTCAGGAAAGTCACTGGGGCATTTTCCATCACAAAGGGCATCTTTATGAACTCATAAAAGCCAAAAGGAGTCACAAAGGATGACCTCTCTCTAGCACTGGGAGTCAAGGGTACCAGAGAGTAAACCTTGGTAAGATCAATGGTGGTAAGATACTTAGCCCCACCCAGCTGCTCTGGGGCTTCATCTGTCCTAGGCATGGGGTAAGCATCTGACTCTGTGTGACTATTTAATTTCCTGTAGTTCACATAGAACCTGGTGCTACCATCCTTTTTTGGTACCAGCAACACTGGGGAGGCCCAGGAACTGCTGGACTCCTGAATTACCCCTAGTTCCATCATTCCCTGCATCTCCTCACTCAGAGGAGGGGCCTGCCTAACAGGCCTTTGTGGTCCTGTATCCACATGGTGCTGAACCTGGTGGGTGCATCCTGGTTTCCCAGTGAACATGTCCCCAAACTAATGTAACACTGCTTGGATTTCTTGAACCTGGGTAGGAGATAGCTGCTGGGATATTGCTACACCTTCCACTGAGGTCTCAGTCTGAGCCTCACTGAGGAGATCAGTCACCAGATCTCTCTCAGACTCCTCCTGAAATCCACTGCAAATACACAGCACAAGGGCCTCCCTATCATGGTAAGGTTTCATCATGTTAACATGGTAAAATTTGTGCCCCTGCCTCCTGCCTAGCAGTTCTACCATGTAGTTAACATCACTGGCCTTCTTTACCACTTTGTAGGGTCCCTCCCAAGCTGCTTGCAGCTTGTTATGAATGACAGGAATGAGAACCATTACCTGCTGCCCTACAGCATACTCTCTAGCTTGAGCATTCCTGTCATACCAGACCTTGTTCTACTGTTCGGCTTCTCCCAGGTTCTCCTGGGCCAAGCCCATAAGTTCCCTGAGCCTTGTCCTGAGGTTTAGGACATACACCACAACATAATCCTTGTGAGATTCACACTCACCCTCCCACTCATCTCGAATTAAGTCTAGAGGCCACCTCTCCCTATGCCCATACAGCAACTCAAAGGGTGAAAAAACTCTGGATTCCTGGGGAACCTTTCTGTAAGCAAACAACAGGTGGAGCAAGTATTTGTCCCAGTCCCTCTTAAACTGGTCTGCAAATGCCAGTAGCATGGACTTGAGTGTAGAGTTTAACCTCTCAACAAGACCATTAGTTTGGGAATGGTAGGGGGTGGTATTTAGGTCCTTCACCCCACAGTACTTCCACAGACAAGCCAGCAGGTCTGACATGAAATTGGTACCTCTGTCAGTCAGTATTTCTTTTGGGAAACCTACCCTGCTGAAAATCCTCTAACAAAGCATTTGCCACCTTTTCTGCCTCAATGCAGGACAAAGCCACTGCCTTAGGGTATCTTGTAGCATAATCTACTACCACTAGGATATATTTTTTCCCTGTGGAACTTGGGGTACTCAAAGGCCCCACAATATCCATAACTACCCTCTGAAATGGCTCCCCAATCACAAGCAAAGGCATCAAAGGAGCTTTCACATGGTCTCCTACCTTGCCTACCTTTTGGCACTGCTCACAGGTCCTGCAGTACCCTGTTACATCTCTGGAAATTCCAGGCCAATAGAAGTTCTACATAATACATCTCTTTTTACGTTTTATGCCCATATGATCTGCAAAGGGAAAATCATGGGCTACGGCTTATAGTGCCAGACATTAGGCTATGGGCAATAATAACTGCTATATTCTCTCACCTTCTAGCCCTCGCTCAGGGGTCCACTCTCTGTACAGTAATCCTTTGTCCCAGTATACAGATTCCCCTCTCCCTTGAGAATCATGTGCTTCACTAGCTACCTGCCTCAGGCCTTGTAATGAAGGGTCTGAGAGCTGAGCCTGTCTCAACTCTCTCTTTGTAACCCTTCCCAGCTCCCCTTCCACGGGAATTCTGGTATCCTCTGACAGCGGTGACTCACTGTCAGCCGGGTACTACTACTCACCTCTGCCCTACCAGTCACTCTGTCCAATGGAACATCAGTACCCACAAGCAGTTGTGACTCACCTTCAGTCTCATTGCTACAGGGTAGCTCCCTCACCAGTCCTGGCTGTAAGTGTGCAGTCTGTTTGGGTCTCCCCCAGGCTACCAGTCCCACATGCTTATCTCCAAGCCTAAGTGCATGTAACTACATGAATGCATGGTACTGCTTTATCAAAACCATTCCCTATCAAGACATCTGCAGGGATATCCTTAAACATACCTTCTTGCTGGCTTCCTTTCCCACCCTCCCAATCATGGTGAACCCTAGCCAAAGGTATTTGTAATGGGGTCCCTCCTAAAGCTCTGACTGAAGTAGACTGTCCAGGCAAGTAGTGCTCTTCTGTAACCACTGCAGGCTTCACAATGGTTATATCAGAGGCCGTGTCTCTCTTAGCAATGGTCTCTGCCATTCACTAAGATAGGATATAACCTCTTGTGGTAGTTTGGTACCTTTGTTGTGTTAATACAACTTACTGTTGGCATTTTGTCAATCCCACTTACTGACTCCCCCACCTTTTGTTCCCCACCTTGCATCTGTGGACATAGTACAGTTGTGCACACTTACCATAAATGTAGATGTTCGAGTGTCTTCACTGTTGCAGTCCTAACTGTAGGGTGTTCCTGCCAGCAGGCAGCCTGAGGTCGGCCAGAATTCCAAAGTCTGGGTCCGGCGTCGGCTGTACCAGCAAGTACCCTGACGTCAGAATGCAGAGGTACAAAGCTGACAGCCGACGCCATCTTCTCCAGCCTTTCTTGCCCCAGATGTCAGAAGCCCCCTAAATCACCAAAAAGGTGTTCCAAAAAGAAACACAAATACACCACAAAGGATAGAAAAAGCAAAAAAAATAAGAGGCGATAGGTGGGAGGGAAACACCGACTGCAACAGTGAAGACACTCGAACATCTACATTTTTGGTAAGTGTACACAACTGTACTATGTTCTATGTGTTTCACTGTTGCAGTCCTAACTGTAGGGTGGAATCCCAAAGCTGTGTAGGAGGGAGGAGGTTAGGCAGAAGAAGGAGCAGCCAGAAGACCCTGCAAGACAGCAGAGGCAAAACCTGCCTTACACTTAGAGTATAAAGGGAGATTATAGTGCTTAGAGAAAGTATGCACTGAACTCCAAGTGGCAGCTTCCAGAATGTCCTTGGTACGTACTCCTCTGAGAAAGGCTGCTGAAGTGGCAGCTGCTCTAGTAGAATGACTTCTAACAGTACCTGGAATCTGTTTCCCAAAGTGAGAGTAACAAAACCTTATCCCATGAGCAATCCATTTGGAAATAGTTTGTTTTGAAATAGCCTTGCCTAGGAAGCTGGAGGCATAAGAGATAAGCAACTGATCAGATTTTCTGAGATCTTTAGTTTTGTCCAGGTAAAATCGTAGTTGTCTGTGTACGTCCAATGAATGCAAAATCATTTCCCCTTTGTTTTGAGGATTCGGAAAGAAAGTAGGAAGGTGAATAGTCTGATTTAAAGCCACTTTAGAAATCACCTTAGGCATAAAAGTAGGATTGGTCCTCAAGTCAACTCTGTCTTGGTGGAAAATAAGGTATGGTTCCACAGCCATGAGAGCTTGCAATTCTGACACCCTTCTGGCAGAAGTCAATGCTAATAAGATAGCTGTCTTCCAGGACAGGAACTTGATATCCGAAGCAGCAGCAGGCTCAAAGGGAGGTAAAGTAAGTTTCTCCAAAACATAATTAAGATCCCAAGCAGGAACAGGAGGAGTCCTGGGAGGTCTTAAATTCTTAGCCCCTCTCAAGAATTGTCTCACCAGCTGGTGAGAAAAGATGGGGGGATCAGTGTTGAAATGAGCCGAGATAGCAGAAGCATGGATTTTGATAGAAGAAAAGGAGAGGCCTTTAAGCAAAAGGTCTGAGAGGTAAAGTAAAATGGAGGAAATATCAGGCAACAAAGGATCAGAACCTCGATCCCGCATCCAAATACAAAATCTTTTCCATTTAGAAGCATAAGATTTTCTAGTGCTAGGCCGCCTAGCTTCTAAGAGAACATCCAAAACTTGTTTGGGAAGAGCAGAAGGAATCAAAGGCCTTTGTAGAGCCAAGCTGCCAGGCATAGAGTCTTGATTTGAGAGTGTAGCATCTGACCCTGATGCTGGGACAGAAGAGAAGGAGACAGAGGCAGAATCCATGGAGGTTCCAAAAACAGGTGTCTTAAAGTTGGATACCAAAACTGCCGAGGCCAATTTGGAGCTATCAGAATGATCATCCTGGGTTTGTCCTGTTTTATTTTCAGTAACACCCGAGGCAAAAGAGGAAGAGGAGGGAAGGCATATCCCGAAAGATTCCTCCACCTGAAAGACAGGACATCCACTTTCCAAGCTGTTTTGTGGAAGGACCTGGTGCAAAAGAGAGGCAACTGATGATTGAGATGGGATGCAAACAGATCTATCTGAGGACAACCCCAAACTGCCGTAATCCTGTTGAATAAGTTGGGGTCCAGCATCCATTCGTGAGGATCCAAAAGATTTCTGCTTAGGCTGTCTGCTAAGAGATTTTGTTTTCCTGGAATGAATTGAGCTTGAAGATGCAGATTCAGAGTTAGAGCTGTGTCCCATAGGCTCATGGCTAGTCTGCAAAGGGGGTAAGAGTGAGAGCCCCCTTGCTTGTTTATGTACCACATGACTGTGGTATTGTCTGTCCGAATCAGTAGATGTCCTGGTTGCAAAAGATTCTGGAAGGCTAGAAGAGCATTTTGGACTGCCAACATTTCCTTCAAGATGATGTGCCAGGGAAGATGCTTCTTTGTCCAAGAGCCCTGCTGGCAATTGTCTAGAAAATGAGCTCCCCAAGCATAATCCAAAGCGTCTGTGGTTATGATCTGAGAAGAAGGAGGCAGACGAAAGGGATTCCCTTCGTTTAAAGCACAAGTCCTGGACCACCAAAGGAATTCTTTTTGGAGGCAGGGAATCAGAGGTATCATTGTATCCAGACTGTGGTGATGCTGAGACCATACACTCTTTAGGTACCATTGAAGTTTTCTCATATGAAGCCTTGCATTTGGTATCAACAGGATGCAAGAAGCCATGTAGCCCAATGCCTGCAGGAGTCTCCTTGTAGTGAGCTGAGTTAAAGTAGCCAAGGGCTTGAAAATTGCTGCCAGTTGTACTTGTTTTTCTGGAGTAAGGAAGGCCCTTTGCAAGCTTGTGTTTAGAAGAGCTCCCAAGAAGATCATTTGTTGAGAGGGGATCAAATGTGACTTTTTTGTGTTCACTGAAAATCCCAGTAGTAGAAGAAGACGCTGAACAAACTGTAGATGTTGAAGTAAAAGATCCTTGCTGTCCACCTGAATAAGGCAGTCGTCCAGATAGGGGTAAATTTGAATCCCTTGGAGTCTGCAGTAAGCTACTACTGGAGCCAGACACTTGGTAAAGACTCTGGGCGCAGTAGATAAGCCAAAGGGCAGTACAGAGAATTGAAAGTGTCTCGAGCCTGCCTTGAATCTGAGGTATTTTCTGCATTCCCGTCTGATGGGAATGTGTAAGTAGGCTTCCTTCAAGTCCAATGTCACCAACCAAGCATCCTGGGAGAGCATGGGAAGAAGTTGTTGCAGAGTAAGCATCTTGAATTTTGGAATCTCCAGAAAGGTATTTAATACTGAGAGGTCCAGAATAGGTCTCCATGAGTTTTGTTTTCTTGGGACCAGAAATAGTCTTGAGTAAAAACCTTTTCCCATCTCTGGAAGTGGGACAGGTTCTATGGCTCTCATGGCCAATAAAGCGTCCACTTGATTTAAGGCCTCTGACCATTGATGTTTTGGCAGATCTGGACAACCGGAAGACCTTGGCAAAGTATGAAAGTGGAATTTGTAGCCTCTTAAAATCACGTCTAAAACCCATTTGTCCTGGGTAATATGAGTCCAATTTTGATAGAAAAGAGAAAGTTTTCCTCCGAGAGGGGCTTCCAGGCAAGGAGGACCTGTAGCCCAACTGAGAGAGTCATTGGGTCTGCTTCCTTTGTGATTTAGATCTGTCTTCTCCCCTCCTAGGTGAAGAAGCAGTCCACTGTCTGGACCTGTAAGAGGCCTGAGCCTGTGCCCGACCTCTGGAGCGTCTATATCTTCCAATTTGAGGCCTGTCAGATGTGGGAAAGGACCAATTTTTGGAGGGCCAATTTCTAGAAAATCTAGGAGGCTGAACCTGTAAGAAATCTTTAACAGTCTGCATAGATTTTGCTTTTTCTTCCATCTTTTTAATAACCTCCTCAGCCTTGGATCCAAATAAAACATCATGCTGAACAGGGGCATCTAACAGTTTAGCCTTAACCTGTTCAGGTAAATTCTGCTCACGAAGCCAAGCATGTCTCCTGATAACAGTACCAGAGGCTGCGGCCCTGCAAGAAGCTTCTAAGGCATCAAAACCACAATGTAAACTATGTTTGCTAACTTGTTCAGTTGCATGCAATACATCCTGTAACTCCTTGTCCTCTGCACATGCAGGAAAGGTAGAAAGCCTTTGCTTTAAAACAGGCAAAAGAAATTGCTGATACTTGAACATGTAAAACTGGCAGTTTAAAACTCTAATAGAAAGAGTAGCAGAAGTATAAACCTTTTTGCCCCACCTGTCCAAGGCACGAGAATCCTTTTCAGAGGGAATAGGATTCTTGGATGAAGCGGCCTTAGCAGCCTTAGAACCCTGAGAAATAGTTTCAGGATCTGCAGAAGGGTTCTTAAATAAGAATTGATGGAATCAGGGACTCTGTAAAATCTATCAGGCTTAGAAGGAGCCGGAGGCAAGGAATCAGAATTCAGGTTAGCTTCAGAAAAAGCATCATCCACAATATCAAGTACAGGAGGAATAGCCAAAGGCCTGTGTTGAGGGAGAAGGAGAAATTCCCTAAGTCTCTTTTTGGAAGCAGAATAATCCTAACCTTCCCAATGAAAATGCTCTCTCATCTCATGTAAGGTTTCCCCAAAAGAGAAATCTTCAGGGGGAGAAGCAGAGGGAATAGAGTCCTCTGCATCAGAATCCTCATAAGGAGGAAAAGAATAATCCTGGTCAGAGGAAGAGACAGAAGACACAGTAGCCTGATCAGAGGAATCATAAGGTATATCCTGTCTAGGCCTTTTTTCAGGAGGAGGGTGAGAACCCCTAATCATTGTAAGTAAATCCTCAGCCATCTGTAGTAATTGCTTCTGGGTCTTGGGAGCTGTATCCGAAGCAGCTTGAGAAGAAACCCTTGATTTTACAGGAGTCTTTGACTTTGCCTTTGTAGAAATAGTGATATGAGAAGGCCTGAAAACTCCCTCAGAAGCCGGTACCTGCACAGCGGTTCCGGACCCATCTGAAGGAGCGACATCCAAAGGTCCTGCAGCAGCTAAAATACTAGGCCTAGATGGCTCCCCATGGGAGTCCGTGTCGGCCATCGGTTCCGAAGAGGTGGACGACAGGGGCTGCAAAAGCGCCTCACTGACGACCGCCGAACCTGAAGTTGGCTCCGGCTGCAAAGTATCCTGTTTGGACCTCGGAGGCCTATCCTTGTCCTTGCATTTCTTTTGAATTCCAGTTGTCGGTAAAGTATCCGACGACATCCTGTAATTGAATCATCTACCGAAATAATTCAAGGCCCAATCGTACCTACATTTGATAGTGCGAGAATTAAACCTGGCACAGAACCGACAGCAAGAAACGTCGTGGTCAGGGCCTAAGCAAGGTAGACAGTAAGAGTGGAAATCTTTATGAGGTATTTCTTTTTCACACGATATACAATTATTAACTTTTTCTGACATCGGAGGAGCAAGAAAAAGATTCCCCAACGGGGTACTTAGCTTGAGAAGAGAAGTTGAAACTTCGGACCGACGACAATCAAAGCACGTTGTCCTGAATGCGCCAACCAACGACTTGTGAGCTGCTTTCCACGCACGGCAAGAAAGACTGGAGAAGATGGCGTCAGCTGTCAGCTTTGTACCTCTGCGTTCTGACGTCAGGGTACTTGCTGGTACAGCCGACGCCAGACCCAGACTTTGGAATTCTGGCCAACCTCGGGCTGCCTGCTGGCAGGAACACCCTACAGTTAGGACTGCAACAGTGAAACACGAAGAACATCTATATGTTACATGAACCCAATGGTTACATTTAAAACATTTAACCCTAGGTCCTGAACATGTACCTGGACTAGTTGCTTCCCCTGCTACTGGCAGATTCTGTTGGGGGAGCCTGGGCTGCCCAACATGGGTTCCCTTAGAACCATGAGCATCAATGGGTGTCCCTTTCATGTGCAGGGATGCTCTACTTCCTAGATATAGGTCTCCCTTCTTCCCCAGTTCATCTACAGTAAGGCAGTGTCTATCAGCTAATTAGATCCTAAATGTCTCAGGCAAAGTGCTAAGGGCTTGTTCCCCTCACCAAAAGGTCTGCCAGCCCTTTAAAAGTGGTGACCTGACATCCACTCCCCTATCTATGAAAATAAGTGCTTAGTTCAGCAACATATTCACACACACTTTCATGTGCCTTGCGTCTATGCTCACGAAACTTTCTCCTATAAGTTTCAGGTGTTAGCTTAAAAAATTCTAGGAAAAAAGAAGTTATGTCTTGCCATAACTTTCCATCTGTGTTGTTCATCTTCTTTCATTCATCACTGATGGATTCAGTTCCGAGCCCTCGGAACCAAGTAGGCCTATTATCAAGCTCGCAGCAGCTAAAAAACTCTTGAGCTAAGCTTTTACCCACAATGCCCTTCTCCCTATTACCTCAGACCGAGTTTGCCCATGGCATTCAGGTAAAGCAGAGGCCATTTCTGCTCAAATACCCTAAGACACCAGTAGGACCCAAAGAATCCACCAGGAGCCTTTGGCAGGGGAAGGAGGGAGGGAAGTGATGAATGAAAAAAGATGAACAACACAGATGGAACGTTATGGTAAGATATAACGTCTTTATCTGATGTTGTTAATCTTTTTTCCATTTATCACCAATGAGAAAGAATCCCCAGCTACCTTATCATTCTTGAGGGGCCCTAATGGAAGGACGTTCCTTAGAGCCATTGAGTCAAAGGCAGCTCTCCCTCTGGAGACCACTTCCAATTTGTAATGATTGATAAAAGTGTGGGGATTAGCCCAAGTGGCTGCTGCGCAAATGTCATCCATAGAAACCCTGGAATAGAAGGCTACAGAAGTTGCCATAGATCTGGTGGAATGGGCATTAATGTTGTGTGGTATAGGTTCTTTTGCAAATGAGTAAATGAAACGTATGCAGTCCCTTAGCCATTTCAATAAAGTGACCTTGGAAACAGAGTTTCCCATTCTAGGCCCAGAGAAGGAAATAAGAAGTTATGTACCTACCATAACGTTCCATTTTAGTTGTCTTCTCTCGCCTTCTTTCTTGCTTGATGGGTTCGGAGCCGATCCTCGGCTCCGACTCGGCACTTGCTAAGCTCGAGAGTCACTTTTACCAGCTCGAGGCAGCCCCATATCCCATGATGCAAGGCGGTAAGTACCCAGATCTCGTTTGATGACAAAGGGCAATAGCACCAAGCATAAATACTTCCCAAAGGAAGAAAGAAAGCCTACAGGATGAAAGAAGGACCAGTTCTGAATGGTCTTCAGCATAACAATCTCTTGTAGAAAGGTCTGTCCAGGCCTGGGGAAGGAGGGAGGGTCAAGAAAGAAGGCGAGAAGACAACTAACATGGAACGTTATGGTAGGTACATAACTTCTTAATGTTAAGTTGTCAATCTCGCCTTCATTCTTGCTTGGTGGGACGCGTCCCTAGCACCTCTATATCCAGGGTGGCTCAACGGAACAGACTCTTGAGGACTGTAGAGCCAAAACTGGCTCTGTCCCTGGAGGCCAAGTCCAATTTGTAATGGGAAACAAAAGTATGAGGAGTGGCCCAAGTGGCCGCTGCACAAATAGTGTCTAAAGGAAATCTAGCTTGAAAGGCTGTAGAAGTAGCTAAGCTCCTAGTTGAATGTGCTTTAGGTTTTGAGCACAGCTGTTTTCCCTGAGCAGATAAATTTCAGAGATGACAGAAGACAGCCATCTAGATAAAGTCACTTTAGAAACAGGAAGGCCTTTCCTGTTATCTGCATAGGAAACAAAGAGTTGATCGGATTTCCTAAATTGTTTAGTTCTGTCCAAATAATATCTGAGTTGGCGGTGGACATCAAGATAATGTAATTTTTGTTCCGATCTGTTCGAATAGTTTGGAAAAAATACAGGGAGTTCAATGGATTGATTCAAATTAGTTTTGAGGCGACCTTAGGCAAAAAGGTCGGATTAGTTCTCAATGATACTCTGCCCTTGTGAAAGACCAAATAGGGGGGTCGAACCGAAAGAGCTTGAAGTTCAGACACCCTCCTGGCCGATGTAATAGCTACTAGGAATAATGTTTTCCAAGAAAGAAATTTTAGGGAGCAAGAAACAGCTGGCTCAAGGGGAAGAATCAAGGATGTCAGCACTAAATTTAGATCCCATTGAGGAGGAGGATTCCTGATTGGAGGCTTTAGCAGGAAAATTCCTTTCAAGAAGGCTTTACAAAGCCTATGGGACATGATATTGTGATCTGCGATCCCGACATGAAAGTTCGAGATAGCAGCCAGTTGAACTCTAACTGTGGAAGAAGAGGAGCCTGCATGAAAAATCTCCGCTAAGAAGTCCAAAACTGCCTGAACTGGGGCAGTGAAGAGATTGATATTCTTGGCTTTAGCCCAATAAGAGAAACGTTTCCATTTGCTTGTATAAATCCTCCTGGTAGAGGATTTTAAAGAAGCTACTATGATGTCTCTAACAGGGTTAGAGATCAAAGGAAGCCTGGCTAAGGAAGGAAGTGGAGCAACCATGCTGATAGGTTGAGAGAAGGGATAGACCGGTGCAGCTGACTGGATTGGTGAACCAGAAGATCTGGCACTGGGTCCAGATGCCATGGCTGCACCAAAAGGTGACGATGGAGGAACGGAAACCAAATTTGTCGAGGCCAATAAGGAGCAATGAGAATCATTTTGGCTCTCAAACGGTAGCTTTCTGGATAACCTAAGGGATTAGAGGAAAAGGAGGAAAGGCATAAAGAAGTCCCTGGGGCCAATCCTGGGTCAGAGCGTCCATGTGGGGATGGCCTGACAGAGGGAAGAGAGAAGAAGTCTGGGCATTTGCTGTTTTGGGGAGTAGCAAAAAGATCGCAACATGGGCGACCCCATTCCAGAAAAATCTCCTCCACTATAGATTGCTTGAGAGACCACTCGTGAGGCATGAGAATAGCTCTGCTCAATCTGTCCACTAAAATGTTGGTTTTCCCAGGGATGTGCGTTGCTACCAGAAACCGATGAGAGGAGATCGCCCATTGCCACAGTCTGAGCTTCTCGACACAAGGGGTAGGACTTGGTTCCGCCCTGTTTGCTGATATACCAAACTACAGACATGTTGTCTGTGTGGACTGCAATCGTCCCTACAGGAAGAGAGTCGTTGAGGGCTTGCAACGTTAAAAGCACTGCTCTCATCTCTATGACATTTATGTGCAGGTGGTACCCGAACGGTTGCCACGCCCCATGAACCATCCTGCCCTGATAATGCCCCCCCCCACCCGATCAGGGAGGCATCCGTGGTGACAGTGGCTACCGGGATGGGGTACAAAGTGTCTGCCTTGGTGAATCTGGGGAGAAGTGATCCACCAAGCAAGATGATTTTGCAAATCTGTGTCACCAGAATTTGGTGACATTGGAAGTTGTTCGTAAGACCACTGAGTGAACAACATCCACTGAAGAAGGCGCATGTAGAAGTGAGCCAGGGGAAGAAGAGTAATGGCCGCAGCCATGAGACCTAATACTTTTAGAACCATTCTGGCCTGTACCTTCTTGTTGGCTAGAATGATCCTGACATGACTTTGAATGTCTGAAACTCTTTAGTCTGTAAGGGTAGCTGACATCCGAACAGTATTTAAGTTTGCGCCTATGAAAGTAATAGACAGGCAGGGCAATAAGGATGACTTTTCGAAGTTGATCGAGATGCCCAAATGAGAACAAAGATTTATTGTGTAATCCCTGGCTTGAACAAGCTGATGCCTGGTGGTGGCTGACAGGAGCTAGTCGTCGAGATACGGAAACACCTGGAATCCTTGACGTCTCAGGTGAGCCGTGACCACTGCCATGCATTTGGTGAACACTCTGGGGGCTGTGGTGAGACCAAAGGGCAGGGCTCTGAACTGGAAATGACTGGACCCCAGCCGAAAGCGGAGAAATCTCCTGGAGCGTCTGTGAATTTTTATGTGATAGTACGCATCCTGAAGATCTATTGAGCACATCCAGTTGTCCTTCTGCAAGAAGGGCAGAATCGACTGAAGAGTGACCATTCGGAATCTTGTCTTCCTCACAGACTTGTTGAGTCTGCTGAGATCCAATATTGGTCTCCAGTCTCCCGTCTTTTTGGGGACCAAAAAGAACCTTGAGTAGATTCCGGGCTCTGAATGGTCTGTTGTAACTGGCTGAATGGCTCTTTTTTGCAGTAGTTTTGAGACTTCCAACTCTGCAATTTCCCGGTTGGTACGCCTGGAAGGGAATTTGAGGGATAGAAAGGTCTTTCCTCGAAAGGAATTTTGTAACCCTCGGATATGATCGACTGTACCCATCTGTCTTGAGTGAGAGAACGCCAGGCTTCTGGGTACAGTGATAGTCTTCCCCCGACTGCCTCCAAGGAGGGACAGCCAGGCAACATCTCAGGGATGCTGAAAGGGCTTGTCAGAGAGAGACTCTCTGTTTCCCTGGTTTTGTGGACCCCCTCTGCCTCTAGAGCAGCATCTGTTGTTGTTACCCCCTCTGCCTCTAGGGGTAAACTGACCACGTGAATCCGCGTGACTCCTTGGGATTTCGGAACCACATTTTGCCACCCTTCTGTCCTTTGTCATAAGGTCTAGGACGGATGTGAAAACGGACTCCTACGGCAGAAAGAGTTTTGCCGTCCTGCTCACACCTCGTCAACGCTTCCTTCACTTGAGAGCCAAACAGAGCTGACCCATCAAAGGGAGAGTTTGTGAAGGACGCCTTAAAGGGATCTGCAAAATTACATAGTCGCATCCAGGCTTGGCGCCTAAGAGCCACACCTGTACCTGCTCCCTACTGCCCATCAGCAGCATATGATATAAGCCGCATGGAGGAGTTTGCAATGGAGTTAAGGGTTCCTAGCTGTGAAGCAATTTTTCCTGAGCCCCCGCAGCTGTAGGATCCTGCACAACTTCACCTAGCTCCTTAAGGATATCCCTTTGGAGTCTGGTGAAGTGACAAAGATAGTTCAGCGAACGATAGCAAAGGTCGCTGAAGAAAACATCCGCTACCATATCTATCCATGGTCCTAGAGTCCTTATTAGGAGGATGGACAGGCGGAAGGATCTGCAAGTTCCTTCTTGGTGGCAGCCGCCACCACCATGGCATCAGCGGGACACCTTTTGTAAGGAATTGCTTGTCCGGACGGGGCAGTAATAAATTTAGAAGGCCTCCTAGGGACAGGCTCTACAGAGTCAGGAGCAGTCCAAGCCTTCGAGCAATAACCTGCATAAGGGGTCGAAGGCGGAGACACCCAGGAGGTGGAGGGCCGAGATCCAAACGCCTCAGGTATACTGACTCATCCTCAGAGGGATTGTTGGTGGGCCAGTTTCCTCTGTCTAAGGAGTTCTAGGATGTCTGAGAAGGAGACATCCTCAGAGGGGATCTTGGGGATCCCTCTGACTCATCTAAGTCAGTATCCAAGTGATAGACTCGGGGAGTCTACGTGTTTCCTCTTACAAGTCCTCTTCCGCGGAGGATCACCCGACAAGTCAGGAGAATCCTCAGAAGAGGGGGATATTCCCAGTGGGGAAACCTGAGGTGGAGGATCTCCGGGTCCGGGAGCAAGAGAAGTGGCAGAGATGTCAACAGGCACTATAGAGGGAGGAGCTAAGGGAACAGACTGCTGGCTGAGTCCAGAGGCCAGCACACTCTTCATCATCTCAAAGGCTCCCCTCCCAGGGAGGTCCGAGAGAACCCGCTCCGAAGAGCTAGGAACTCCAGGACCCACCGAAAAGGAAGGCTCCGAGGCAGATGTCGGAGCCAAACTCACCAGGCCGAGGCTCCAAGGGAAGAGCGGGTCGGACAAGGGTCCGATGCCACTCACCCCCTCGGAGGAGACCAGGGAAGCCCGCCACCGAATACCTCTAAGGAAGGTCTCAAGAGGAGATAAGAGTAGAGGCTGAAGGAGCAGAAGGGGTATCTGTCCCTCAGCCGTAGCAGAAACTATTCCCAAAGACTCCAACTCCAAACTCTGGGGTAGAGTCAAGGAGGAACTGCAATGGGGTGTGGACTAATAGTCGCCTGCTGAGATGGACTATGTAGCATTTGGGCCAGTGCCTGTGCCTTTAGTAATCTACTGACCACTTCGGCCAAATCATGGTCAGGAAGCCTGGATCACCTTGAAGATGCGCTCCGATGGCTCCGCTCGAGGAGAGGAGCCAGAACCGAAAGTATCGGCTCCAAGGAAGGGACCTAGACCTCTTCCTCGAAGGAACCATCGGAGCCGATGAAACTACTGAAACTGTCGGAGCCGACAACTTATCGGCACCGACAGGTAGCTTCGATGTATCGGCTCCAGCCGGAGCCGATACGGCCATAAATGTAAGGGTGTCAGAGCCGATCGGAGCCGACACCGATGCCTGGGCCACATGGTGGTCGGAACCGATCGGAGCCGACACCGAAGTGGTCGAACCAGAGTCGGCACCGATAGCCATCGGTGCCGAAGGTTTAGGTAACCCAGAATCGGCTCCAGCCGGAGCCGATCTTGACTCTGAATGAGTCAGAGCCGAGGCCACAGGCTTGGACACAGAAGCCTGGGCCTTGGAAGACTTAGAAGTCTTAGATGGGGCCGACTTAGCCGGAGAGCCCTCCGGCTTAAGAAGGCCCCTTAAAATCAATTTATTTCTTCTTTCCTGCAGGACTCTCTGGCTAAAAGAATGACATATAGCACAGGAGTCCTGTAGGTGAAGAGGCCCCAGACAGTACAGGCAAGAAGTGTGACCGTCTGTCAGAGACATCTTCTGACAGCATGAGTCACACTTCTTAAAGCCTGAGACCCTTTCTTTAGACATGGTGTAAAACACACACACACACACCAGTCCAAGAATAAAATTAAATATACCAAAAGGTATCACTAACAGACACACACACACACCCTAACAGGGGGGCATGGGATGAGTTTTAGTCTGACTAAAAGTTTAGAGGAGACAGGGAAAATTTCTGTCAGAAAGGAATTAAAATTAAGTTAAAACTAACAATTTAAGTTTTTTTTGTAAAAAGGGGCTAAAATAGTAAAGTAATAATTCACTTACCAGGAGCTGGTAAAAGGAGGACCTCATCAGCGAAGCGGCAAACGAGATCTGGGTACTTACCACCTTGCATCATGGGATATGGGGCTGCCTCGAGCTGGTAAAAGTGACTCTTGAGCTTAGCAAGTGCCGAGTCGGAGCCGAGGATCAGCTCCGAACCCATCAAGCAAGAATGAAGGCGAGATTGACAACTTAACATTGAACAGTTACTCAGTCTTATGTATTGTTTTGGTTTTGTCCAAACAGAACCGCAATTGCCTGTGTATGTCCAAGGAATGTACACAATATTCTCCTTTATTAGAAAAGTTAGGGAAAATATTGGAAGATCAATAGACTGATTGATGGAAAACTCAGAAACAACTTTAGAAAGAAAGGATGGGTTCATCCAGAGTGATACTCTGTCCTTATGGAAAATTAGGTAGGGTCTTTTGGTACACAATGCCTGCAACTCTGAAACTCGTCTGGCTGACATGATGGCTACCAAGAAGAGAGATTTCCATGACAAGAATTTGATGTCACAATTTGCTGCGGGTTCGAAGGGGGGTTGGGTCAAAAACTGGAGGACTAGTGTTGAGGTTCCATGGCTCTATAGGCTGTTGGATTGGGGGTCTAATCTGAGATACCCCTTTGAGAAAGGTTTTGCACAAACACAGTGATATGAGCAGAGTACCATCCAATCCATTATGATAATTAGACATTCCCACCAGATGTACTCATATAGTAGAGGCTGTGGCTCCATTTTCAAAAAACTTAGACAGGTATTGTAAGACAGTTGTGACTGGAGCCAAATACGGATCTAGCATCCTTTCCTTTGACCAAATAGAGAACCTTTTCCATTTGTCCCAGTATAGTCTTCTGGTGGGTGGTTTATGAGAAGCCAGAATGACATCACGCACAGGAGAGGGGAGGCCATCCTGCCTGGCAACTAGCGGAAGTGGAGAAACCAAGCTGTCAGTTTGAGACTGGACAGATTTGGATGAGTCAACCCTTGGGGGTGGGAGATCAGATCTGGAATAGGGTCCAGAATCCACAGTGGATACAACAGATGAGACTGAAGGAAGGGGAACCAGACTTGTCGAGGCCAAAAATGGGGCTGAGGATCACCTTGCATTTCAACTGAATGGCTTTCGTTATGAACTGTGGAATCAGAGGAATGGGAGGGATTGGCATACAGAAGTCCCGTGGGCCAATCATAAATCAGAGCATCCCACGGGGACTCCCCCTTCAGCAGAAATAGGGCAAAATAGTTGCTGCATTTGTTGTTTGAAGGGGAGGCAAAGAGGTCGTAGCAAGGCTGGCCCCAACGGTTGAAAATTTCTGCTACTACTTTGGAATTGAGAGACCACTCGTGAGGCAAGAGATTACATCTGCTCAGCCTGTCCGCAATCATGTTGCAGTTCCCCAGGATATGCATTGCTATCAGAAAGCGGTTGGAATCTATTGCCCATTGCCAAATTCTCATGGCCTCTTGACACAGGGGGTAGGATATGGTTCCTCCTTGCTTGTAGATATACCAGACTACTGACATATTGTCTGACTGAATTGCAACTGTTCCAGAAGGGAGGACTGGATGGAATGCTTGCAATGCTAACAGCACCGCTCTCAGTTCCAGAATGTTGATATGCAAGTCGACCTCTAGCGTGGACCATGCACCTTGGACTGTCTCTCCCTGGTAATGGCCCTCCCACCCTGTCAAGGAAGCATCCATGGTCACAATGGCTTTGGGCTGAGGGGGCTGGAATATGTAGCTCCAAAGATCTGTGTCTGGCTTCATCCACCAAAGCAGGTCCTGTTTGCAAGAGTTGGTTATCTGTATCTAAAAACATAGGGAGTGATGATTCGGGAACCACTGAGAAAGAAGAAGCCATTGGACAATTCGCATATGCAGCTTCAAAAGAGTCGCTATTGGTATGGAGGCTGCCATGGATCCTAGGACCTGAAGAACTTTTCTCATCAAAACTTTGTTTTTACAGAGGATCACCAGAAGCTGAAACCTCAACCTCTGGAGTCTGTGACATGGGAATGACACCAGACAGGATTGAGTGTTGAAGGCTGCCCCAATGAATTTTATGTGCTAGGCCAGAACAAGGTAGGGTTTCTCTGCGTGCACAGTTATCCTGTAAAATTCTGCCAGAGAAAGAGTGTACTGCAGGGCTGTTATCAGAAGATGCTTGGTGGGGGTGGTAAGGAGCCAATCATCCAAATACAGAAACACCTGGAATCCTTGCAGTCTCAAGTGAGCTGTGACCACTGCCATGCACTTCATGAACACTCTTGGGGCTGTAGAGAGACTAAATGACAGGACACGAAACTGGTAATGACTGGCTCCTAGCCAGAAGCGAAGTAGACTCTTGGAGCGTTTGTCCATTTTGATGTGATAATACACATCCCGGAGATCTATTGAGCACATCCAATCACCCTCCCTGAGAAAAGGGAGGATGGACTGAACCGTGACCATCCGGAATTTGGTTTTGGCGACATGTTTGTTCAAACTGCTGAGACCCAGGATGGCTCTCCAGTCCCATGTTTTATTTGGCACAAAAAGGAATCTTGAGTAAAATCCGGATCTGCATTGGTCTGGTGGGACTTGCTGGATGGCTCTTTTTTGATACAGCTTTCTTACTTCTGAAGCTGCTTCTTCCCTCTGACTGGGTTGAATGTTAGGAAGTTTTGTTGGAAGTTTTGGATAAGATATGAGGGGAATGGTGTAACCTCTGGTAATGTTCTGCACCCAATGATTGGTGGTGATAGAGAGCCAGGCAGCTTGATGCAGAGAGAAACGACCCCTGACTGCTTCCAGAGGCAAGCAATTGGGCCACTCTTCAGGAGCGCTGGTAAGGCAGTCCAGAGAAGGAGTCTCTGGAGCCTTGGTTGGGTGGACCCCCTCTGCCTTGAAAGGGGCGTCTTCTAGAATTGTTATCCCCTCTGCCCCTGGGGGTATCATTACCACGTGCGGCATGGAAAGGACCCTGAGATTTTTTGTGCCACATCTTCCCACTCCTCTGGTTTCTGGAAAAGGAACGTTGAGGGTTGGAAAAACATAGACCTACAGCAGACAAGGTCTTACTATCTTGCTCACACATGGCTAGAGTGTCCTTTACCTTGGAGCCAAACAGGGAAGATACTTCGATGGGAGCATTCAGAAAGGAAGACTTGAAGGGGTCCACGAGGTCACAAATGCGCATCCAGGCGTGACGCCTCATAACTATGCCTGAACCCACAGTTCTAGCTGCTCCTTAGGTTGCATGTGAAAGCAACCTCATGGACGAATTGGAGATTGATTCCAGGGTTGTGAGCTGTCAGTCAACTTTGTCCCTCACCTTGTCAGACACCTGCCCTGCGAGTGTTCCAGAGAGTTCGGAAATCAAGTCTCTTTGGAGCCTCATAAAATGTGCCAAGTAGCTCAGGGACTGTATGACAAAGGTCGCTGAAGCAAAAACTTGCTACACAACCTGTCCATGGCTCGGGACTCTCTGTTGGGTGGGTGGACAGTAGGACTCTCTTCAGCTAGGTTATTTTTAGTGGCCACCGCCACCACCATAACATCAACTGGTAAACCTCTGGACCAATGTGGCTGTTCCTCGGGTGGGAACAGAATTTTGTCGGGTCTCTGAGGGATTGCCTCAACAGAGTCACGGTTCTTCCAGGTACTCTGCACTCTGAGCTGAACTAGCTCATCGACAGGTGGGGTCACCCAAGAAGTAGAAGGCTGGGAGTGGAAAGCCTGCAGAAACATGGACTCCCAGAAGACGGATTAGCGGGCTTCCAGTCACCCCTCTGTTTCAGCATTTCAAGGATGTCTTCAAAGGAGACATCATCAGGAGGTGATCGTGGGGACCCTTCACCATCATCAAAATCTGTGTCCTCTGTACAAGATTCCTCAGGTCCGTCTACATGCTTCCTCTTGCATGATCTCTTCGGCAGGGGCTCTTCAGTGGGGACTTCTGAGGAGGACTTGGAAGAGTGGATACCCTGTGTGACGACCATGCCCTGGCCCAGCAATCAAGGAGCCTCAATCCTCACCACTGACACCAGGGAGGGCGTCTCATATAAGAGGAAAGGATAACAAATACACATAGTAAAGTACAATTTGCCTTAAGTGCACACAGAGATCACAGTCAGTCTGGAGCTGGTTGCTCCCTTGCTCTCCAGGTCCCCAGTAAGACTCCCACACTGGCACAGCTATAGGGTCCAGATCTCAGCCTAGCTGGCAAGCTAACCTCCAGTACCCTCTCTGTCCCACCAGTGCTTCATGTCCCTGCCCAGGTAGCTGACACACCACATACACTTTCAGATAACTATTTATACAACTTCACAGACACTCCTGGGAAAGGCTGATACAGATTCTCCAGCTGTGCCCCTTTACCCAGACTATACGGTAGTAATTTCTGCCACCAACCGCTAATACTTATCAGCTACCCAAAGGCCCTTAAAAGGGTGTCCAGTTATTACTGTGCAATATTATTATCCAATTGGTAATGTGACTATTCAGTCTAAGGCTTATTAGAGTGGCTTATCACAATAAACTATAAATATGCAATGTACTCTAGAGCTTACTTATCTCTACACAAACCAGTCACAAGTAAAGGTTTTTAAAATATTTAATAATAAATAATTAAAACACAAGACAATACTACTACACCACAGTGATATCTAAGAGTTCAGAGATCACACAGAAACTTAAAACAATACAGTATGAAAGTTCTGATATAACAGAAAAACACTTGTCTAACTTTCTTCTGCGTTCATAGCTATTACTACAATAAAACATACTTCTAAGGCACTACTTACATAAGACAACAGATAGAGTGCTGATAAGTGGGATCAAGATCAAAATGCTCACAGTTTCTCTCTGAACAAAAGTTTTTAAACTCACTAACAAACATCTTTGCTAGGCCCTCCCAGATTACATCATTTTAACACTTAGGTTTTCCCAGTATACACATTACATCATTTTGACACTTAGTCTGGAGTTCCCAGGCAAAAAGGCTACATTATTTAGCAATCTAACACCTGCTCAGGAAACTACCGCAATAAAAGACATTTCACATGCACACTCTAGCAATTATTCCTAATAGAACGAATGTATTCAGCCAGCCAATTCAACACCACTATTTAGATAAATTTAACTTCAAGGAACATTTGAAATGCTTGGCTTAGTTTTCCTTACAGCACATGGCAATGTTGCTACAATCTTGAATTTGACATTTTAGAGTGTTTTCTTTCATTTAAGAACACAAGCCTGCATTTTACACTTATATTTACAAATGATAGAATTATGTATCAAATTTATTTGACTAGGCTGGCAGCCTTCTCCCATCTTCCACCAATCTTCACATATCTTCCTCCCTGGAGAACCAAGATAGTTTTTCAAGTGATCCTTGATAAATGCCACTTGAGAGGGTTAGGTCTATCTGGGTTTACCTCACCCATGCGCTGTCTTGACAGCCCATCTGCATTGGCATTGGTACTCCCACTGTGGTGCTGCACTGACATATGATATGCTTGCAACGCCAGGCTCTATCTTAGCAACTTGGCATTTTGATGAATGGCTCTATTTAACCATGTTAGAGGGTTGTGAGCTGTCATAACAGTGAATTTCCTTGAATACAGGTAAGGCTGAAGTTTTTGCAGTGCCCACACTATGGCTAGACATTCCTTTTCTACAGTTGCATAGCATTCCTCCCTGGGTTGAGCCTATGACTGAGATAAACAACTGGCTGCTCTTCCCCCTGAAGAAATCTAGCAAAGTACAGCCCCACCCCATGGTTTGAAGCATCCACTTGCACAACAAATTATTTGCTGTACTCTGGACTGGCTAACACAGGGGGTCCACCCAAAACTTCTTTAAGCTTCTGAAATGCCTGCACACATGCTGGGGTCCACACTACCTTATCTGGCCTGTTCTTCCTTGTGAGGTCTGTGAGGGGAGTAGCTATGGTACTAAAATTGGGGACGAACTTGCTTTTTGGTAACAGGTGCAGGCCATGCCTGAATAGCTTCCACTTTGGCAGGTTCTGGCCTTATATTACCACTCCCTACTCTATGTCCTAGGTAGGAGACCTCTGCCATACCCACCTGACATTTGCTCAGCTTAATGGTCAACCCTACCCTCTGTAGTCTGCCCAGCACCTCCCTGATGTGCTGAAGGTGCTCAGGCCAGGAATGGCTGTAGATGGCAATATCATCTAGGTAAGCAAGGGCAAACCCTCCTGCTCCTGCTAGGGTATTATCCACCAGCCTCTGGAAAGTTGCTGTGACATTATTCATCCCAAAGGGCATCTTTGTGAACTCATACAAGCCAAAAGAAGTCACAAAGGCAAACTTCTGTCTAGCACCTGCCAGTAACCCTTAGTAAGATCAATGGTTGTAACATACTTAACCCCACCCAGCTGCTCTAGGGCCTCATCTGTCCTAGGCATGGGATAAGCATCTGACTCTGTGTGACTATTTAATTTCCTGTAATCCACACAGAACCTGGTGCTGCCATTCTTCTTTGGCACCAACACCACTGGCGAGGCCTAGGGACTGCTGGACTCCTGAATCACCCCTGGTTCCAACATCTCCTGTATCTCTTCCCTCAGAGTCTGTCTGACTCTCTCAGGCACCCTATAAGGGGCCTGCCTAATAGGCCTTTGGGGTCCTGTATCCACCTGGTGGTGCACCCTGGTTTCCCAGTGAACATGTCCCTAACTTCCTGCAACACTGCTCGGATTTCTCGAACTTGGGTAGGAGATAGGTGCTGGGACATTGCTACCCCTTCCACCGAGGTGTCAGCCCGAGCCTCACTGAAGAGATCAGTCCCCAGATCTCCTTCAGACTCCTCCTGCAATCCACTGCAAATGCTCAGCACAAGGGCCTCCCTATCATGGTAAGGTTTCATCATGTTAACATGTACAATCTGTGCCCCTGCCATCTGCCTAGCACTTCCACCATGTAGTTAACATCACTTACCTTTCTTACCACCTTGTAGGGTCCCTCCCAAGCTGCTTGAAGCTTGCCGTGTCTGACAGGAATGAGAACCATTACCTGCTGCCCCACAGCATACTCTCTAGCTCGAGTATTCCTGTCATACCACACATTTTTCTTTTGCTAGGCTTCAGCCAGACTCTTCTGGGCCAAGCTCATTAGTTCCCTGAGCCTTGTCTTGAGGTTTAGGACGTATGCCACAACAGATGCCATGTGAGACTCACACTCACCTTCCCACTCATCTTGAATAAAATTTAAAGGTCCCCTCACCCTATGTCCATACAGCAACTCAAAGGGTGAACAACCTGTGGATTCCTGGGGAACCTCTCTGTAAGCAAACAACAGCTGGGGCAAAGATTTGCCCCACTCCCTCTTAAACAGATCTGCAAATGCCCGTAGCATGGACTAGATTGTAGAGTTTAATCTCTCAGCAAGACCATTAGCCTGGGGATGGTAGGGGGTGGTCTTCATGTGCTTTACCCCACAGGACTTCCACAGACAAGCCAGCAGGTCTGACATGAAACTGGCACCTCAGTCAGTCAGTATATTTTTTGGGAAACCCACCCTGCTGAAAATCTCTAACAAAGCATTTGCCACCTTCTCTGCCTCAATAAAGGACAAAGCCACTGCCTCAGTGTATTGCGTACATAATCCACTACCACTAGTATATACTTTTTCCCTGTGGTACTCAGAGGACCCACAATATCCATAGCTACCCTCTGAAATGGCCCCTCAATCACATGCAAAGGCATCAAAGGAGCTCTCACCTTGTCTTCTGCCTTGCCTACCTTTTGGCACTGCTCACAGGTCCTGCAGTACCCTGTTATATCTCTGGAAATCCCAGGCCAATAGAAGTTTTGCATGATACGTCTCTTTGTATGTTTTATGCCCATATGACCTGCAAAGGGAATATCATGGGCTATGGCTAGAAGTGCCAGGGTCTAGGCACTACCAACTGATGTACACTCTCACCTTCTAGCCCTCCCTCAGGGGTCCACTCTCCGTATAGGAACCCTTTGTCCCAGTATACAGATTCCCCCTTCCCTTGAGAATCACATGCCTCCCTAACTACCTGCCATAGGCCTTGCAATGTAGGGTCTGAGAGTTGAGCCTGTCTCAACTCTCTCCTTGTAACCCTTCCCAGCTCCCCTACCATAGGAAGTCTGGTGTCCACTGACAGTGGTGTCTCACTGTCAGCCTGGGTACTACTACTACTCACCTCTACCTTTGCAACTACCTTGTCCATGGGAACATCAGTACCCACAAGCAGCTGTGGCTCACCTTTAGTCTCACTGCTACAGTGTAGCTCACTCCCTGAAGTATCCACCTCACCAGTCCTGGCTGCAAGTATGCAGTCTGTCTGGGTCTCCCCCAGGCTATCAGTCCCACATGCTTGTCTCCTAGCCTCACTATATGTAACTGCATAAGTACATATTACTGCCTCATCCAAATCCTTCCCTCTCAGGACATCTGCAGGATGGTTGTTCCATACCCCTGTTGCCTCAAGACAACCTACTACTGGCATTTTGTCTTTCCCACTTACTGGCTCCCTCACCTTTGGTTCTCCACCTTGCCTCTGTGGACACCTGTATGCCACATGGCCCTACTGGCTGCATTCAAAACATTTAACCCTAGCTTTTGGATGTGTACCTGGACTAGTGGCTTCCGCTCCTACTGGCAGATTCTGTTGGGGCAGTCTGTGCTTCCCACCATGGGTTCCCTTAGACCCATGAGCAGTACTGGGGATCCCCTTCCTGTGCAGGGCTGCCCTGCTTGCCAGGTATTGGTCTCCCTTCCAAACCAACTCATCTGAAGTAGCACATTGTCTATCAGCTAACCAGATCCTCATGTCCTCAGGCAAAGTGCTAAGGGCTTGTTCCCTCACCAAAAAGTCTGCCAGCCCTTCAAAAGTGGGGACCTGGCATCCACTCGCCCAGCTATGAAAATAAGTGCTCAGTTCAGCAACATATTCACATACATTTACATCTGCCTTGCGTCTATGCTAACAAAATTTTTTCCGATACATTTCAGGTGTTAGCTTAAAACATTCTAATAGACATTTTTTACAACAGTATAATTAAAACAGACAGGGTCAGGCATTTGTGATATACAAGTTACAGCTTTCCCATTGAGTAAGGGGTTCAGGAACTGTACCCAGAGCCTTTGGTCAACACTATACTGTTTGCATACCCTTTCAAACATATGAATGAAACTATCAAAATTATCCCCCTCTTTAAATTGCGGAAGACATTTACTGACCTGTTGTTCTTCTGGGGTCCAGTTACTCCCTTCCCCATTACCTCCATGACTCTGGCGAAGAGTCAGCATTTCCCGCTCATGCTTCCTCTGACACTCCTTTTCTTTGGCTTCTATCTCCAAATGCCTAGCCTCCAACTCAAGTCCCTTTAGATCCAGCTGTATTTTTAAGTCCACTACAGGAAGATTGAGCTGTCCATTCTCTGAAAATATTGTATCTCCACTGCCAGTCTGATTGTCTTTCGCAGAAAGGTTGAGCTGTCCATTCTCTGAGGATATTGTATCTCCACTGACTGTTTTATTGTCCTTCTAGATGCTGTTTTCTGATGCAGCTGCAACTGAGGTTGCAATCGGGTCTGCCTTAGTCAGGTTTCCATGCACCAGTCCCCTAGCCTGGCACATCTCCACCAGCTGGCTCCTTGTCAGCTTTCCATATTCCTGTGCTGACATGCTGCCTGCTCACCCTTCCACAACCGGGTATGAAGCTACCATCCTGCAGATGTCCTGAGAGGGAAGGATTTGGATGAGGCAGTCCCATGTACTTATGCAGTTATATGCAGTGAGGCTAGGAGACAAGCATGTGGGTCTGGTAGCCTAGGGAAGACCCAGACAGACTGCATACTTGCAGCCAGGACTGGTGAGGTTGTTACTTCAGGGAGTGAGCTATGCTGTAACAGTGAGACTGAATGTGAGACACGGCTGCTTGTGGGTACTGATGTTCCCTTGGACAGGGTAACTGCAAAGGTAACTGTAGAGATGAGTAGTAGTACCCAGGCTGACAGTGAGGCACCACTGTCAGGGTATGCCCGACTTCCTGTGGAAGGGGAGCTGGGAAAGGTTACAAGGAGAGAGAGTTGAGAAAGGCTCAGCTCTCAGACGCTACATTGCAAGGCCTGAGGCAGGTAGCTAGGGAGGTACCTGATTCTCAAGGGAAGGGGGAATCTGTATACTGGGGAAAAGGGTTTCTATATAGAGAGTGGACCCCTGAGGGAGGGCTAGAAGGTGAGAGAGTACAGCAGTTGGTAGTACGTAGAGCTTACCATCTGGCGTTTCTAGCCATAGCCCATGATATTCCCTTTGCAGGTCATATGGGCATAAAACATACAAAGAAACGTATCATGCAAAACTTCTATTGGCCTGGAATTTCCAAAGATGTAACAGGGTACTGCAGGACCTGTGAGCAGTGCCAAAAGGTAGGCAAGGCAGGAGACTAGGTGAGAGCTCCTTTGATGCCTTTGCCTGTGATTGAGGACCCATTTCAGAGAGTATCTATGGATATTGTCGGTCCTCTGAGTACCCTAAGTTCCACAGGGAAAATGTATATCCTAGTGGTAGTGGATTATGCTACATGATACCCTGAGGCAGTGGATTTGTCCTTCCCTGAGGCAGAGAAGGTGGCAAATGCTTTGTTAGAGATTTTCAGCAGGGTGGGTTTCTCAAAAGAAATACTGACTGACCGAGGTACCAATTTCATGTCAGACCTGCTGGCTTGTCTGTGGAAGTCCTGTAGGGTGAAGCACATGAAGGCCACCCCCTACCATCCCCAGACTAATAGTCTTGTTGAGAGGTTAAACTCTACAATCAAGTCCACGCTATGGGCATTTGCAGATCACTTTGAGAGGGAGTGGGACAAATATTTGCCCCATCTGTTGTTTGCTTACAGAGAGGTTCCCCAGGAATCCACAGGTTTTTCACCCTTTGAGTTGCTGTATGGGCATAGGGTGAGGGACCTCTAGATTTAATTTAAGATGAGTGGGAAGGTGAGTGTGAGTCTCACAAGGAGTCTGTTGTGGCATATGTCCTAAACCTCAGGACAAGGCTCAGGGAACTCATGGGCTTGGCCCAAGAGAACCTGGCAGAAGCCCAACAACAGGAAAAGGTATGGTATGATAGGAATGCCCGAGCTAGAGAATATGCTGTGGGGCAGCAGGTACTGGTTCTCATTCCTGTCAGACACAACAAGCTGCAAGCAGCTTGGGAGGGACCCTACAAGATAGTAAGAAAGGCAAGTGATGTTAATTACATGGTGGAAGTGCTAGGCAGATGGCAGGGGCACAAATTGTACCATGTTAACATGATGAAACCTTACCATGATAGAGAGGCCCTTGTGCTGCGTATTTGCAGTGGATTGCAGCAGGAGTCTGAGGGATATCTGGAGACGGATCTCCTCAGTGAGGCTCGGGTTGACACCTCAGTGGAAGGGGTAGCAGTGTCCCAGCAGCTATCTCCTACCCAGGTTCGAGAAATCCAAGCAGTGGTGCAGGAATTTGGGGGCATGTTCACTGGGAAACCAGGGTACACCCACCTGTTGCAGCACCAGGTGGATACAGGACCCCAAAGGCCTATCAAGCAGGCCCCTTATAGGGTGCCTGACAGAGTCAAACAGACTCTGAGGGAGGAGGTACAAAAGATGTTGGAACCAGGGGTGATTCAAGAGTTCAACAGTCCCTGGGTCTCGCCAGTGGTGGTGCCAAAGAAGGATGGCAGCACCAGGTTCTGTGTGGATTACAGGAAAGTAAATAGTCACACAGAGTCGGATGCTTTCCCCATGCCTAGGACAGATGAGGCCCTAGAGCAGCTGGGTGGGGCTAAGTATCTTACAACCATTGATCTTACCAAGGGTTACTGGTAGGTGTCATTGACTCCCAGTGCTAGAGAGAAGTCTGCCTTTGTGACTCCTTTTGGCTTGTATGAGCTCACAAAGATGTCCTTTGGGATGAAGAATGCCACAGCGACTTTCCAGAGGCTGGTGGGTACTATCCTAGCAGGAATAGGAGGGTTTTCCATTGCTTACCTAGATGATATTGCCATCTACAGACATTCCTGGTCACAGCACCTTCAGCATGTCACGGAGGTGCTGGGCAGACTACAGAGGGTAGGGCAGACCATTAAGCTGAGCAAATGTGAGGTGGGTATGGCAGAGGTCTCCTACCTAGGACATAGAGTAAGGAGTGGTAAGATAAGGCCAGAATCTGCCAACGTGGAAGATTTTCAGGCATTGGCCTGCACCTGTTACCAAAAAGGAGGTGAGGACATTCTTAGGGACAGCAGGCTACTACAGAAAGTTCATCCCCAGTTATAGTACCATAGATGCTCCTCTCACAGACCTGACAAGGAAGAACAGGCCAGATAAGGTAGTGTGGAACCCAGCATGTGAGAAGGCATTTCAGAAGCTTAAATAAGCTTTGGGAGGACCCCCTGTGTTAGCCAGTCCAGATTACAGCAAATAATTTGTTGTGCAAATGGATGCTATGAACCATGGGGTGGGGGCTGTACTTAGCCAGATTTCTTCAGAGGGGGAAGAGCACCCACTGGTTTATCTCAGTCATAGGCTACAACCCAGGGAGGAATGCTATGCCGCTGTAGAAAAGGAATGTCTAGCTATTGTGTGGGCACTGTGGAAACTTCAGCCTTATCTGTATGGAAGAAAATTCACTGTAATGACAGATCACAACCCTCTAATATGGTTAAAAAGAGCCAGTCAGCAAAATGCCAAATGGCTATGATGGAGCCTGGGGTTGCAATCATATGATATGTCAGTGCAGCATCGCATTGGGAATAGCAATGCCAGTGCAGATGGGCTCTCAAGACAGGGAATGGGGTGAGGTACACCCAGATAGACCTAACCCTTTCAAGCGGTGTTTCTCAAGGGTCACTTGAAAAACTAGCTTGAGTTCTCCAGGAGGGGAAGAGATGTGAAGATTGGGGAAAGATGGGCGAAGGCTGCCAGCCTAGTCAAATAGAATTTGATACATAATTCTATCATTTGTATAAATAAATGTAAAATACAGGCTTGTGTTTTTAAATGAAAGAAAACATTGTAAAATGTGAACTTCAAGATTGTTGCAACATTGCCCTCTGCTGTAAGGAAAACAAGCCAAGCATTTCAAATGTTCTTTGAAGTTACAATTATCTAAAAAGCGGTGCTGAAGTGGCTGGCTGAACACATTCTTTCTATTGTCTTAACTTAAGGAATAATTGTTATATACATGTGAAATTCCTTTTATTGTTGTAGTTTCATGAGGAGGTGCTAGATTGCTAAATAATGCAGTTTGTTTGCCTGGGATCTCCAGGCTAAGTGTCAAACTGATGTAATGTGAATACTGGGGAAAACCTAAGTGTCAAAATGATGTAATTTGGGGGGGTCTTAGCAGAGCTGTTTGTTAGTGTTTTAAAAACTATTGTTCAGTGAGAGACTGAAAGCATTTGTCTTGGACCATCAACCACAGCACTGCTTATGCTCTTTATGTATGTAAGTAGGATTACAGCAATGTGTTTTCTCTTAAGATTAGCTAAAGATTAGAAAGTTAGATTAAGTGTTTTTCTTTGACATCAAACCTGCCCTACTGTATTATTTTAAGTTTCTGTGTGATCTCTGAACTCTTTGATATCTCTGTAGTGTAGTAGTATTGTCTTGTGTTTTTAATTATTTATTATTAAATATTTTAACACCTGTTACCTGTGGCTGGTTTCTGTAAAGAAGTAGGCTGTAGAGTACATTGCATATTTATAGAGTTGATTGTAATAAGCCAGTCTAAAAAAGCCTTAGACTGAATAGTCACATTACCAATTGGATAATATTGCACAGTAATAATTGGACGCCCTTTCAAGGGCCTTTGGGTAGTTGATAATTATTAAGCTGGTGGTGGCAGGAATTACTACTTTATAGTCTGGGTAAAGGGGCACAACTAGAGATTCTGTGTCAGCCTTTCCCAAGAGTGTGTGAAGTTGTATAAATACTTATCTCAAAGTGTGGGTGTATGTCAGCTACCTGGGCAGTGACATGAAGCACTGGTTGGACAGAGAGGGTACTGGAGTTTAGCTTGCCAGCTAGGCAGAGATCTGGACCCTATAGCTGAGCCAGTGGGGAGTCTTACTGGGGACCTGGAGAGCAAGGGAGCAACCAGCCCAGACTGACTGTGATCTCTGTGTGCACTTAAGGGAAATTGTACTTTACTGTGCATATTAGTTATCCTTTCCTCTTCAATGAGATGACCTCCCTGGTGTTAGTGGTGAGGATTGAGGCTCTTTGATTGCTGGACCAGGGCATGGTCATCACAGTACGTATTTATACAACTTCACAGACAGTACTGGGAAAGGCTGACACAGATTCTCCAGCTGTGCCTCTTTACCCAGACTATACGGTAGTCATTTCTGCCACCACCAGCTAATACTTATCAGCTACCCAAAGGCCCTTAAAAGGGTGCCCAGTTATTACTGTGGAATATTATTATCCAATTGGTAATGTGACTATTTAGTCTAAGGCTTATTAGAGTGGCTTATTACAAAGACTCTATAAATATGCAATGTACTCTAGAGCTTACATATCTCTACACAAACCAGCCACAGGTAAAGGTTTTTAAAATATTTAACAATAAATAATTAAAACATAAGACAATGCTACTACACCACAGTGATATCTAAGATTTCAGAGATCACACAGAAACTTAAAACAATACAGTAGGAAAGTTCTGATATAACAGAAAAACACTTGTGTAACTTTCTTCTAAGGTCCTAGCTATTACTACAAGAAAACATACTTCTAAGACACTACTTACATAAGACAACAGGTAGAGTGCTGATAAGCGGGATAGCAAGATCAAAATGCTCACAGTCTCTCTCTGAACAATAGTTTTTATACTCGCTAACAAACATCTTTGCAAGGCCCTCCCAGATTACATCATTTTGACACTTAGGTTTTCCCAGTATACACATTACATCATTTTGACACTTAGTCTGGAGTTCCCAGGCAAAAAGGCTACATTATTTAGCAATCTAACACCTGCTCAGGAAACTACAAAAATAAAAGACATTTCACATGTACACTCTAGAAATTATTCCTTAAGTTAAGACAATAGAAAGAATGTTTTCAGTCAGCCACTTCAGCACCGCTATTTAGATCATTTTGATTTTAAAGAACATTTGAAATGCTTGGCTTAGTTTTCCTTACAGCAGATGGCAATGCTGCTACAATCACGAAGTTCACATTTTACAGTGCTTTCTTTCATTTAAGAACACTAGCCTGTATTTTAAATTTATATTTACAAATGATAGAATTATGTATCAAATTCTATTTGACTATGCTGGTAGCCTTCACCCATCTTCTCCTAATCTTCACACCCTGTACAGTGAGTTCCTGTGGCTTCCCTGCCTGGAGACCCAGGGAGGTGGCCTATGGCAGCTGTAGCTCAGGGGGAGGAAACTGTGGTTCTGATGTCGGCGGAATGATTCCAGAAACAAGAGTCCTCTCCATCGCACGGAAAGCAGGTCTGCTTGAAGAGGGATGGGAGCCCAGAACTGAGAGAGACAACCTCAGAACCGGGGCCACACCCTGCTCCATTGAACCCACTCCCAAGGATGGAGCCTCAAGCAGGATCAGAGAAGACAAAGCTCCTGGTACCAAGGACGGAACCAAAGAAACACTCTGAACCATGCCACCAACCAAACAGCCAGCAGCCCAATCACAGGGTTGAGAAAGGACTGGCTCAGTAGTAACTGAGGACCAAACAGACGATCCTGGAGCCAAAGTGAGGTCCACTACTGGTGCCGAGATTGTGGGTCTGAGAGAGACGTTGGAGCAGAAGGCTGTGGGACTGAAGTGGTCAAAGGAGGAGAAAAGGGTGGAATCCGTGGAGAGATCAACCCAAATCCCATAGGGGGATGCATCCTGAAGGGCATGGATATCCACCTGCCTGCCAGCAGCTGGTCCACAAGATGCACCACATCGAGTTCCGAAAGGTTCCTGGTGAATATAGCGGATACTCCAGATGGGGAGTCTGGACAATCTAGGAATCGGGTATATACTTGGCCTAGGAACATATCTATGGATGGAGAGTATCGGGTCCGTGGTGCGGGGTCTACCGGCACCAAAGTCTCAAGTTTGGAGACCGGAAGCAGTGGAATCAAGTCTATTGTAGTTGGAGCCATAATAGAGCTCGGTGCCAAAGGGGCAGTCAGAGCCAATACGGGAGGTTGAGTCGTCATTGCACAGATAGGCATTGAAGGCGTGCACTGTGCTGAAGTGGCACCCAGTGCTGAAGTCGTAATTGGCAGATTTATGGTCAATACCAGAGATGGTATCGGAGCCAAAGCTGGTGCTGATAAAGTAACAGTCGTAGTGCCTAGAGCAGATAATGTCAGAGCAGACGAGGCAGACTAATGCTCCGAAGAAAGTTTTTGTACCTTAGGTTTGACAGACGTGCCCTGGTCACCCGAGGATTAAGAGGGAACCAAATGGGACCTTTTTTTACCTTTCCTAGGAGGGGTTGAAACCTCTGTCGTGGAAAGGGGCTTTGAAAAGGGTGATTTAAGTAGGCCATTTAAAATCAACTTAGTCTTGCGCTCATTCAGACTGTGCTGGCTAAAACTTTGGCAAATTACACACGGAGGCTGCACCAAATGATGGGGCACCCTCAAGCAATAAACAATCATCGTGGGAGTCACTGTTAGGACATTTACCATTACATGAAGTACAGTGATTGAAACCTGAAGTACCCTTCTTGTCAGACATCATGACAAGTTAATAACAATCAAAATCTTCAAATACAATGTCAAATCCTATTTAGTCTAGTCTAAAACTAAACAAAGACACACAGTATCTATCCCAAGAGCAGAAACACACAACTAGATAGAGGAGGAAGGAATACAGCTATGGTATTCAGGAAATACCACAAGAGTAAGGAGAGAGGACCTTACCACCAATGGTACTAAAAAAGATTACCAAAGCGAAAACAGGGTAAATCTAACTATAAAAGTGAAGATCAAAAAATATAAAATACTAACGATAAGAGAATCAAACAACTTTCTCACAAAATATCAAAAAATTTCCACTTAGCTGAGAGCTCACCTGAAACGTGGTAAATGAGATCTGAGGTAATAGGGAGAAGGGCATTGTGGATAAAAGCTTAGCTCGAGAGTTTTTTTGGCTGGCGCAAGGTTGGTAATAGGCAGACTCGGTTCCGAGGTCTCAGAACCAAACCCATCGGTGATGAATGGAAAGAAGATTAACAACATCAGATCAATTCTTTACAACATTATAATTTAAAAAGTCACGATCAGACAGTTTGGATAGAACATTTACAGCTTTACCATGGAGTAAGGGGGTCAGGAACTGTACCCAAAGCCCTTGGACAACATTCTAGTGTTTACATACCCTCTCAAACATATGAATGAAACTATCAAAATTATTTCCCTCTGAAAATTGTGGAAGAAATTTACTGACCTTTGTTGTTTCTGGGATTTGGTTACTCCCCTTCCCATTACCTCCATGACTCTGGCGAAGAGTCAGCATCTCCTTTCCATGTTGACTCTGCCTCTCTTTCCCCTCATCTTCCAAATGTTTAACTCTTTCTGATGTTTCTATTTCCAAATGCTTGGCCTCCAACTTAAGTCTCTTTAGCCACAGATGGATTTTTAAGTCCTCTATAGAAAGGTTGAACTGTCCATTCTCTGAGTGTTGTACATCCCCGCGGCCAGTCTGATCATCCTTCTTATTGCTATTTTCTGATGCAGCTGTGACCAAAGCTGCAATTATGTCTGCTTTAGTCAGGTTTCCATGCACCAGTCCTTTAGCTTGGCACATCTCAGCCAACTGGTCCCTTGTCAGCTTGCCATACTCCTCTGCTGACATGCTTGCCTGCTCCCCTGACTAACTAAGCTAACAAAAGAAATAAAACAATTGTGATATGAACTCTGAATGTTCACTGCATGGCTGATTTAGAGCACAAAAACACCTTCAGTGATCACTGTACACAAGCTACAGGAATTCAATATCCACACCACTACAAGCCAATTAATATGTGATGTGGCTATCTCACCCCAGTCAAACAATTAATATTTGATGTGGATATCCCACTACTGCCAAGCAATTAATATGTGACACCCATGCACTGGCCCAGTAATCAAGGAGCCTCAATCCTCACCACTAACATCAATGAGGGACGTGCACATTGGGAGGATAACAAGTACACACACAGTACAGTACAATTTCCCTTAAGAGCATACAGAGATCACAGTCAGTCTCTCTCTACAGATCCCCAATAAGACTCCCCACTAGTACAGCTATAGAGTGGAGTCCTTAGCCAGGGTTCTAAGCCATATCCTCCCAGCACTCTCTCTGTCCAACCAGTGCTTTGTGTCCCTGTCCAAGTAGCTGACACACACACACACACACACACACACACACACACACACACACACACACACACACACACACACACACACACACACACACACACACACACACAGACTTTGAGATTTGATTTATACACAAACACACATCTGGGGAAGGCTGGCACAGGTTTACTAGCTATGTCCCCTTCTGCCCAGACCATAATGTAGTACCAGCTGCCACCAGAACCCCTACTTATCAGCTACTATAAGGCCCTTCCCACAGAGCGACGGATTCTACTGTGTAATGTTACTGTTATCCAAATAGTAAGTGTGACCAGAACTTTTAAGGCTATTCTAGAGTGGCCTGTACAGTATCACCAAATACATGCAAGTACACTAGGAGCTTAAATACCGCTAACAAATCAGCCACAATTTAAAAGGTTTAAATATATTTAATAACAAATAATAAAAGCATGAGACAATGCTCATTAACTCAACAAAGTGACAATAGAGTTCAGATTCACAGGAAATGCTTTAAAACAACATTGCAGGACAGTCTCACATAAATGCAGAAAACATCTAGACTACTCTTGCTATATTCCTATCTATCTCTAAGAGATACTATGCCCTAAATGTCTTACATACAGAGCCAGGCAAATACAGATAAGTGGATGTTCTTACTAGGTCCAGAGACAAGATACAAAATGCATTGCCTTTCTCTCTGAGATAGTTCTTTAATAATACACATTACTGCTGGGTTAGCTAGATGATATCCATATTTGACACTGGCATCTAGTTCCCAGGCTAAACAGATACCAACAGAATTTAACATGTCACTATGAAAAATACTTATCTCTTAGAAGCTGACACTTATCTCTCAGAAGTTTGCCAGAAACTGGAAGTCATAAAACAATTATCTTGGAATCCTGTAATTACCTCAGTTTCCAGACAATAGGAAAGCCTACAACTCTAGACATTGTGTCTGCTTTGAGCTGAAACAGAGATAACAGATTCATAAAGAATTTCCACTTATTTTCTTAGAATTTGCAATTTAACTCTGTATATCCCAATTTCTACTATGAAACATACATTTATATTGGTATAGAGTTTATATACAATTCTGCTCTTTTCCAGCAGGGTGCACTGTGGTTACATTTTTGAAGCTCAGCTCATAACATATAGTTTAATCATGACATATAGTTCTCTTACATTTGTAAGGCAAGCCTGTGGACCATATTAATATTTACAAATGGCATAGGATTATTTACAAAAATACTAACTAGCTGGGCTGGCAGCCTTTACAATGTCCACCAAGAAAGATAACCTTTGCTTAACTGAGTTTTGTTATCTTTACTGGCACAGGTTGAGAAAGAGTTTATCACTGAGTTTGTAGCATCTATTCTTGGTAAGGAAGTAGAACTATTGCTCTTTACATTTACCCCAGAACTTACAGAATCAATCGTGCTGATATCCTGGTGTGACAACCCAATACAGGACCAGTAATCAAGGAGGCTCAATCCTCACCACAGGCAAAAATGTTCACTGGGAGGATACCGCTTACACACAAAGTATTTCCAGATGCAGCTCTCTGCATCAAGTGCAATTTCCCTTAAGAGCACACGCTAACCACAGTCACTCCGAGGCTGGTTTTTCACTCTTTCTCCAGCTCTCCAGTAAGATTCCCCACTGGCAAAGCTATAGAGTTGAGATCTCAGCTGAGTGACTAAGCTAAGACTTCCAGCACCCTCTCTGTCTAGCCAGTGCTTCGTGTCCCTGCCCAAGTAGCTGACACACACACTCTTTGAGGTTTGATTTACACACACACACACACACACACACACACACACACACACACACACACACACACACACACACACACACACACACACACACACTCACACCTGGAAAAGGCTGGCACAGGTTTTCTAGCTATGCCCCCTTCTGTCCAGACTATAAGGTAGTTACTTCTGCCACCAGTCAATTCCTTATCAGCTAGTTTAAGGCCCTTAACATAGGGGTGTTCAAGCTTACTGTGTAATATAAATATTAACACGAATGGTAGTTTGACAAAGAGCAGAGCTATTAGGAGTCACCCACACAGTGTCACCAAATAAATATGCAAGTACTCTCACAACTTAAATATCTTTACACCAATCAGTCACAATGAAACGTTTAAATATATTTAATAATAAATAATACAAGAACAAGACAATACTAAAAAAGAAGTTATGTGCTCAACATAATGTTCCATGTTTGTTGTCTATCTTGCCTTCATTCTTACTGGTTGGGTTTGACTCGGCCATATATTAAAGCTCGAGGTCTTCAACTGGCTTGTGGTTGTATCCCTATCCCATCATGTTCTAATGAAACTCCCCAGATCTTGTTTGCTGATAACCACAGGTAACTAAGGTACTATTACTACCTTTTATAAGACACTGAAGAAGGTCAGAGAACATAACTGCCAAATGAAAAAAATCGCTTGGTCCTCCAGCAGCTACAGGCTGGGGGAAAGGAGAGTGGGATGTAAGAATGAAGACAAGATGGACAACAAACATGGAATATTATGGTGAATACATAACTTCTTTATGTCATGTTGTCCTATCTCACCTTCATTCTTACTGGTTGGGACAGGGTCTCTAGCACCATTTTACCTGTGTGGCTCACGAGAGTGTATCCTTCAAGACAGTGGACCAAAAGGAGGCCCTGTCCCTGGAGGCCAAATCTACTTTGTAATGAGTGATAAAGGTATGAGGTCTAGCAGCAGCACAAATGGTATCAAGTGGTAGCCTAGCACGAAAGGCAGAAGAAGTTGCCATGGCTCTTGTAGAATAACCCTTGACTTTATAGGGAAGAACTTTGTTATTAGAATTATATATAAAAGTAATACAATCTGAGAGCCATTTTGAAAGTGTGACAGATACAGGAGCACCTTTCTTTGCTTCTGAAAATGGGACAAATAACTGATCAGGTTTTCTGAAGACTTTAGTTCTATGTAAGTAGAAACGTAACTGTCTGTGTACATCCAATTGGTGAAGCGTATTTTCTGCCTTGTTGCCATAGCTGGGGAAAAAACTGGTAGTTCTATGCACTGATTTAAGTTAGACTGAGCATATTTTTGGAAGGAAGGATGTGTTTGTTCGAAGGGATACTCTATCTTTATGGCAAAGCATATAGGGTGGCTTGATCGACAATGTTTGCAGCTCTGAAACCCTTCAAGCAGAAGTGATGGCAATCAAATTAATTGTTTACCATGTCAAAAATTTTAGATCACATTATGATGCAGGTTCAAAAGGGGAAAGAATCAAACAGAAGAGAACAAAATTTAGGTCCCTTGGTGGTAGAGGGGTCTTTATGGGTGGTCTTAACAGGTTAGTGCCTTTCAGGAAGGCTTTGCACAGTCTGTGAGACATCAGATTTGGGGCCAAGTCACTTATATAGAAATTAGATATTGCTGCTAACTGTACTCGAATGGTAGCTGCAGCTGCACCATCATCAAATAGTTTTGCCACAAATTCGGGAATAGAACTTATAGGAGCAGAAAAAGGGTCAATATGTTAGCTGGATGCCCAGAAAGAAAATCTTTTCCATTTACTCATATATAATTTTCTCACTGAGACCTTATAAGAAGAAATCAAGATATGCTTCACCAAAGGAGGAAGGTTAGGAAGCCTGGCTATATTTGGAATCGGAGCAGCCAAGCTGTCAATTTAAGGGTGTGAAGACAAGGGTGGAGCATTCTGGATGTATGAGTCAGAAGGTCTGGAAATGGGTCCAGAACCCACGGCTCCTCCTGAATATGAGGCCAAAGGAAGGGGAACCAAATCTGATGATGCCAGTATGGGGTGATGAGAATCAGCTTGCTTCCCAATGTGATGGCTATCTGGAGAACCTTGGGTATCAGAGGAAAGGGAGGGAAGGCATAAAGGAGACCTGAGAGCCAATCGTGTACAAGTGGATCCCTTGGTGACTCCCCCGGAGGGGGGATTAGGGCAAAATATCTGCTGCATTTGGCATTCATGGATGTTTCAAAAAGGTTGCAGCAAGGCTGGCCCCATCTGCGGAAGATCATTACCACTCCTTCTTGTATTAGGTGCCACTTGTGAGGCATGAGAATCGCTCTGCTGAGTTTATCTGCTATCACATTGGATTTCCCCAGGATGTGCGTTGCTATCAGAAAGCATTGGGAGTAGGTCGCCCATTGCCATACTCTCAGGGCCTCTTGACAAAGGAGGTAGGACCTGGTCCCTCATTTGTTTATGTAACCAACATGTTGTCTGTTTGTATTGCAATTGTTCCCAGCAGAAGAGTCCTGAAGTGCTTGCAACATCAAAAGTACCGCTATCATCTCTAGGTTACTGATGTGCAAGTGGGCCTCATAATTCTGCCAAGTACCTTGGATTGTCCTTCCCAGATAATTCCCCCCATCCTATCTGGGAGGCATCCGTTGTCACAGTGGCTATAGGTTGTGGGGGAAGAAAGGATTGACCTGAGGTCACGAGTGTAGTGAATGCACCAGCGAAGATCCTTCTTGCATGACTGTGTTAAAAGAATTTGGTGAGACATGGGTAGTTCCTGCAATGACCACTGATTGAATTATAGTCACTGCAGAATTCTCATGGGGATTGCATGCGTGCTAATGGAACTAAACTTACCGCTGCAGCCATGGTTCCCAAAACTTTTAAAACTGTTCTTGCCTGTACCCTCATCTTGGACAGGAGGTTGGCAACTAGTTGTCTTGGAACTAAAACTCTTTCTTTGGGAAGTTTTGCTGTCATGTTTATTGTGTCTAGATCTGCTCCTATAGACACAACACATTGAGATGGCAACAATGCAGATTCTTTTATAGTTTATTGTGATTCCTAGGTGAGAGCAGAGGGATAATGTGGTGTCTCTTGTTTCCAGTAGTAGATGCTTAGTGGTGGCAGTTAGGAGCCAGTCATCTAGATATGGAAACACTTGGAATCCTTGATGCCTCAAGTGAGCTGTGACTACTGCCATACACATGGTGAACACTCTGTGGGGGTGTAGTGAAAACAAAGGGCAGAGCTCAAAATTGGTAATGACTGGCATCCAGCTGGAAACGCAGATGACTCCTGGATGGCCTGTCCATTTTTATGTGGTAGTAGACATCCTGGAGGTCTATAGAGCACATCCAATTGTCTTTTCCCAGAAAGGGAAGAATCGACTGCAGTTACCATCCAGAACTTTTAGTTATGTACTCACCATAACTTCAGATGTTTGGGATCCATCTCGCCTACATTCTGACTGATGGGTTCGGAGCTGATCCTCGGCTCCGACTCGGCACGCTTATGCCAAAGAGCAAAGTCTCTTATTGGCTGAGCTTACTATATCCCAGGATGCACCACTACCAGTCCCCCAGATCTAGTTTGTCCGCATACATGCACACACGCATGCACTGCTTATATAACATTGACAGATGATACAAGATAAAAACAGTAGAACCCAAACCGTTCAATCTCTTCTGATCTCCAAGGCAGGGGGAAGGAGGGTGGGTATTAGGAATGTAGGCGAGATGGATCCCAAACATCTGAAGTTATGGTGAGTACATAACTAAAAGATGTTATGTGATCCTATCTCGCCTACATTCTGACTGATGGGACAGCGTCCTAGCACCTAAATCCTGGGTGGCTCACTGGAAAACACTCCTGAGTACCGTGGAACCAAATGATGCTCGTCCTTTAGATGCCACATCCAATTTATAGTGGGAAATGAAAGTGTGCGGGTTGGACCAAGTAGCCGCAGCACAAATTTCAGAAATAGCGAGCTTGGAATGGAATGCAGTAGAGGTAGCCATAGCTCTAGTAGAGTGAGCTTTGACAGATGTTGTAAGTTGCTTATTTGAAGAGGAATAAGCTTGAGTTATGCAATCTCTGATCCATTTGACAATAGTAGCTTTAGTGATGGTTTTACCCAGTTTATTATCTGAAAAGGACACAAACAATTGATCTGTTTTCCGAATTTGCTGAGTCCTATCTAGATAGAAGCGTAATTGCCTGTGAACATCCAACATATGGAAGGTATATTCCGCTTTGTTTGAAAATTTTGGAAAGAAAACTGGTAGCTCTAAAGATTGTTGGAGACAGAGATTAGAGCAAACTTTTGGGACAAAAGATGGGTTAGGTCTAAGTGATACTCTATCCTTGTGAAAAATCAAGTACGGTGGTTTGATAGATAGGGCTTGAAGTTCTGAAACTCTTCTTGCAGAGGTAATTGCAATTAAGAAGGCAGTTTTCCAAGACAGATATTTCAACTCACATGTAGCAGCTGGTTCAAAGGGGGAAGATGTTAAGGCACGAAGTACCAAATCAAGATCCCACAGAGGTGCAGGATGAAAAACTGGGGGTCTTAAAAGCACAGCACCTTTCATGAAAGTGTTACATAATCTGCTGCTCATCAACGGTGGGTCTATGGATTCATGAAATTTGGAGATAGCTGCTAGTTGGACTTTAATAGTAGAGACTGAAGATCCTTGATTAAACAAGGATGTTGAAAATTTCAAGACCTCTGGTATAGGGGCAGTAATAGGGTCTAAGCCTCTGAGTTGAGCCCAGATAGCAAACCTCTTCCACTTACTGTGATACAATTTCTTAGTGGTGGGTTTGTGGGCTGAAGATAAAATGTGAATAACTTCCGGGTCCAAGGTGTGATTTCTGACTAAAGTCGGAAGTGGAGGAGCCAAGCTGTTAATTTCAAAGTGTGAAGGGACTGGTGCTGTTGTCCCGACTGATGAACCAGAAGGTCCGGAGTTAGATCCAAGAACCAAGGACCGTCCAGAGTATATTTCTGTAGGTAGGGGAACCATACCTGACGAGGCCAATACGGAGCAATTAGAATCATTGTGGACCCCAATTGGGAAGCTTTCTGGATGACTTTGGGAGGAGTGGAATCGGAGGAAAGCATAAAGCAGTCCTGTTGGCCAAGGTTGGACTAGAGCATCCGTAGCTGCCTCCCTTGACACGGGGTCAAGGAAAGAACCCTTTGCACTTCGTGTTTTGTGGTGTTGCAAACAGGTCGCAGCACGGAATCCCCCATCTTTTGAAAATCTGAGCTGCTACTGTTTCGTTCAGAGACCACTCGTGAGGAGAGAGAATAGTCCTGCTCAGTCTGTCTGCCAAAACATTGGATTTTCCTGGAATGTGGGTCGCTACCAGGAAGCGCTTGGTAGCCACTGCCCATTCCCACACCCTCATGGCCTCTCTGCAAAGGGGGTAAGATCTGGTCCCTCCTTGTTTGTTTAGATACCAGACCACCGACATGTTGTCTGTGTGGATGGCGATAATGCCTTGAGGGAGAAACTTGTGGAGGGCTTGTAGGGACAGAAGTACAGCCCTCATTTCCAACACATTGATATGGAGAAATGTTTCGTTTGGAAGCCAAGAACCCTGAACTGACCTGCCCAGACAATGCCCCCCCCCACCCCGTCTGGGAGGCATCCGTTGTCAAGGTGGCCACGGGAGGGGGTATAACAAAAGGTCTTCCCTGATTCAGATTGGATGGCAGAAGCCACCAGCGGAGGTCCCGTTTGCGTTTCTGTAATCAGTATGTGATGATTGAGGGAGATCCTGAAAAGACCATTGTGTCGATAACAGCCACTGAAGAATCCTCATGTGCAATCTTGCCAGAGGAACTAGGAGAACCGTGGCAGACATTGAACCTAAAAGTTGCAGGACCATCCTGGCTGGGGCTTTGGATCTTAGAAGCAGGGCTCGGACTTGATCTTGTAATCTTTGTATCCTTCGGTAGGAAGGAAGATTCGCATTAATTTTGAGTCTATCTCTGCTCCTATGAATCTTATGCGCTGAGAAGGCAGCAAGACAGACTTTGACCAGTTGAATGTAATTCCCAGGAAGCACCCAGGAGATGGTGGCTTGTAGGTTCTCTAGTAGTAGATGCCTGGTGGTGGCAGTCAGGAGCCAGTCGTCCAGATAGGGAAACACTTGGAATCCGAGACTCCTCAGGTGAGCAGTCACTACTGCCAAACACTTGGTGAACACCCTGGGGGCTGTGGTGAGACCAAAGGGCAGTGCACAAAATTGGAAATGACTGTCTCCCAGGCTGAAGCGCAGATACCTCCTGGACGCCTGATGTATCGGTATGTGATAATAGGCGTCCTTGAGATCTATGGAGCACATCCAAACATCTTTCCCCAACAATGGGAGAATGGATTGTAAAGTGACCATTCGGAATTTGGACTTCATGACGGACTGGTTTAGTTTGCTGAGATCCAAAATGGGTCTCAGGTCCCCTGTCTTTTTTGGCACTAAAAAGAACCTTGAGTAATTTCCGGATCCGATCTGGTCTGTGGGGACCGGTTGGATGACTCCTTTTTCTAGCAGCTTTGAAGCTTCTACGACTGCAATTTCCCTTTGACTGGGTGGTGGGTCCGGGATTTTTTTGGACGGTGGGGGTGAGTGTGTGAAGGGAATGGTGTAACCTCCGGCAATAATCCGAAGCACCCATCTGTCCTGAGTAATAGACTCCCAGGCTTTTAGGTGCTTGGCAAAACGACACCCGACTGGCTCCGGAGCAGCACAGCCGGGCAATCCCTCATGAAGTGTGGGAGGCTGAAGAGCCATGAAAGGACTCGCGGTCTCCAGTGTTGCGGGGGCCTCTGCCGCCTCTGGGACGGCGTCTCCCAGAAAAATTTCCCCGTCCTCTGCCTCTGGAAGGGGAATCTTCCTGCTGTTGGGGAAAGAATTTCTGTGATTTGCAGAACCACATCTTCCCTCCTCTTTTAGCCTTGGGATAAGGCCGAAAGGGAGTGGAATAACGTGCTCCTACGGCAGATAAAGTCTTTCCCTCCTGCTCACAGCGGGTAAGAGTGTCTTTAACCTTGGGTCCAAACAAAGAGGACCCATCAAAGGGAGCGTCGGCAAAGGAAGACTTGAAGGCCTCCGCAAAATGACACAAACGGAGCCAGGCTGGTCTCCGTAGAGCCATGCCTGTGCCTGCCGCTCTGCCCGCCCCTTCGGCCGCATATGAAATGAGCCTCATGGACGAGTTAGAAATCGAGTTAAGGATAGCCAACTGAGAGCTAACCGACTGGGCTAGCTGCTCAGGTAGGTTACCTGAGAGGGAGTCTGAGAGCTCCTTGACCAGATCCCTCTGTAGTCTGGTGAAATGTGCCAAATAATTCAGGGACCTCAGAGTAAAGGCCGCTGAAGTCAGGGTGCGCTTCCCGTACCGGTCCATGCTCCTAGACTCCTTATTAGGAGGATGGACGGACGTTGAAGCCTCTGCCACGTCCTGCTGGGTAGCAGATGCCACCACCATGGCATCTACAGCCACGCCTTTCGTTAAGAACTCCTTCTCGGGTGGGGCAGACAAAAATTTGTTAGGGCGAGAAGGCACTGGTTCCACAGTATCTGGATGTTCCCACGCCCTCCGACAAACCAAATCCAGGAGCTCGTCGAAGGGCGGAGACACCCAGGAGGCGGAGGGCTGAGCCCCGAAGGCCTTGAGGAACACCGACTCATCAGCGGAGGGGGGTTTGAAATTCCAGCTGCCTCGTTGCTTGAGGATCTCTAGAATGTCTGCAAATGAGACATCATCCGAGGACGACTTTGGGGACCCCTCCGCATCATCAAGATCAGTGTCCGATGTAAGAGACTCATCGGGGGAGTCCACGTGCTTCCTCTTGCACAATCTCTTCCTTGGGGGCTCCTCCAAAGACAACTCCAAAAGACCCTCAGGAGGAGGGGAACCCCCAGTGGGGTAACCTCAGGCCCGGGCTCCGCTGCCTAGAGACAGGGAACTGCCAAAGACCCAGTCTCCATGCCCAGGGAAGGTGCCGGTAAAGCCGTAGAGATGGCCGAAGAAGACTTGGCCAATGCACTCCTCATAGCTCTGAAGGCTGGACCCCAGAATCCTGGGAGGGTCCAGTCTCGAGCCATGATAGCAGACGGAAGTCCCGGCGAAGCACCGAGAGGAGGCTTGGAACCGACAGCATTGGTCCCAACGTCACCCCGGGTCCGGCCGAAGAAGTCCGTGTGCTAAACTCGGACCCGAAGGCGGGTTGGAGTAAGGGTCGCTGCCGGCCCTAGGATCTCCACTGGCTCCATCAGCACCTGCTCCGCGGCGAAGCGGTCGGAGGAGGAATGGCAATGGAATGGGCTATCGGCTCCGAAGCCAATTGGGTCGGAGCCGAAACAAATTTCTGAAAGACTGGGGACTGGAAAAGTCTTTGGAGCACCCTGTCTATGTCCGAATCTGACATCCTTGATGACCTGGAAGAGACCGAATGGGTCCGAGTAGGCCTCTCCAACGGCTCCAAGGGACTAGGGGACCGGCTCCGAATCGACTCGACAATTATCAGCGCCGAAGGAATGTCCAAACCAATTTCCATCGGTGCCGAAGAGGGCTTCGTCGCCGAGGAGGAAGTGTCTGAGCGGACAACCTTCATCGGCTCCGAGATCAGTGGAGCCGATGAAGATGACCCACCTCTCGATGCCCCAGACGTCGGCTCCGAACCCAGAGGAGTCGAGGCTGGAGGCATCGAGGCAGACCGTTCCGCCCTCGGCTCCGAAGCCCGTGGAGCCGAAGGAGAAGCCTGCCTATGTTTTTTGGCGGTCGGTTCCGACGGACTGGTCGGAGCCGACGCCCTTTTCTTTTTAGCAGGAGAAGGAGAGGAAGCTAATGCCTCTTCAAATGAGGGTTTTATAAGGCCATTTAAAATAAGTTTATTTTTCCTCTCTTGGAGGACCCTCGAGGAAAACGCGTGGCACACGCTACAGGACTCCTGCAAATGTTTAGCGCCCAAACAGTACACACAGAGAGAATGATCATCAGTTATTGACATTTTGAAACTGCACTTAGTGCACTTTTTAAACCCTGAAGGCCTAGGAGCCTGTGACATTATGGCAATCAAATTAGTGAAGTAGCCAAAAACACAAAACACACTAACTATCACAGAAAATTTTCTATCTCTCTTTTTTTTTTTTTTTAAACAAGGACTGTCACAAATAGAAAAAAAATAAAACTAAAGGATCCAAGACCCCTAAAAAAATAATACGGGACTCGCCAGACAACGGACTGACAGGGAAAGGACCTTCAACTCAATGGGACCTCTAGTCAGACAATACGCAGTCACCACACAAGTAATTCACCAAGAAAAATCTTCACTCATACAACAAGAAACACAAGATAGCTGTTAAAACAGCTTTTTGTTGAATTTTAAGGAAATCCCTGACAGGAAAGTAAATGAAAAACACTACTTAGCTCAGCCAAGCTCGAGACCACGTCTTCGCTTGTTAGCGGCAAACGAGATCTGGGGGACTGGTAGTGGTGCATCCTGGGATATAGTAAGCTCAGCCAATAAGAGACTTCGCTCTTTGGCATAAGCGTGCCGAGTCGGAGCCGAGGATCGGCTCTGAACCCATCAGTCAGAATGTAGGCGAGATAGGATCACATAACATCTTGGTCTTTTTTACTGATTTGTTTAATTTGCTGAGATCCAAAATGGGCCTCCATTTCCCTGTTCTTTTTGGCACTAAAAAGAATCCAGAGTAAGTTCCAGATGCTGTTTGGTCTGCAGGGACTCTTTGGATTACTCTTTTGTCTAGCAACTTTTGAATTTCTAGAGTTGCTTGATCTCTTTGACTGGGTGAAACATCTGGGGTATTTATGTTTGGCATGGGAAGGGAAAAGGATATGGAGTAGCCTCTGGATATGATACTTTATACCCACTTGTCTTGTTATTTCTAGCCAGGCTTCTAGGTACAAAGATAATCAAACCCCGACTGCCTCCAGAGATGGACATATGGGCCTCTCTTCAGGAGCACTGAAAGGGCCTACCACGGAAAGAATCCATGTTGCTCTGATTTTGTGGACCCCTTCTGCTGAATGGGCAGTGTCTTCCATTAGTACTTCCCCCTCTGCCCCTGGGGGAAGAGTCACCACGTATGCCCTGAAAAACTCTCTGGGATTTTTGGAACCACATCATTCTTCCCTTTGGTCCTTTTGGATAAGGTCTACAAGGTGTGGAAAAATGTACTCCTACGGCAGAGAGAGTTTTCCTTTCTTGCTCACACCTGGTTAGTGTGTTCTTGACTTTCGGCCCAAACAAGGATGAGCCATCGAAAGGGGCATTGGTAAAGGAAGATTTAAAGGGTTCTGCAAATTCACACAAGTGCATCCAGGAATGTCTCCTTACCGAAATTCCTGAACCCACTGCTCTGCTCACTCCATCTGCTATGTAAGAAATAAGCCTCATGTAGGAGTTAATCACAGAGTTTAAGGTGGAGAGCTGAGAGGAAACCTTATCTGATACCCCTGCAGCTACTGTATTTTGGAGAGTACCTCCTAAATATTTTAGGAGACCTCTCTGTAGCCTAGTAAAGTGTGTCAGGTAGTTCAGCAATCTGAGAATAAAAGATGCTGAAGAAAAAAAGAAGTTATGCACTCACCATAACGTTCCATCTGAGTAGTTATACTTCATTTTCTGCAACCTGTGGGAATTCGGATCCATATCGGATCTGAGCCGGCAACCTTTTCAAGCATCTGCTCCAAGCTCCTCCCCTTACCCATAATCCCTCACATCTCCTATCTTCCCTCAGATCGAGTTTGCCACTATCCAAACTATCAGCAGCTCAATAACATCACTAATCTAGAACAGGTTCAGGGGAAGGAGGGCGGGACGGTTGCAGAAAATGAAGTATAACTACTCAGATGGAATGTTATGGTGAGTACATAACTTCTTTATCTGAAGTAGTTAACTTCATTTATCTGCAACCTGTGGGACAGAGTCCCCAGCTACCAAAACTCCTGGGAGGCCCTCATGAAAGGATATTCCTGAGCACCGCAGAGCCAAAGGATACTCTCCCTCCAGAGATCAAATATAACTTGTAATGAGAAATGAATGTATGTGACCTTGCCCAGGTCGCTGCCGCACAGATATCATCCAGTGAAACCCTAGACCAAAAAGCAGCAGAAGTCACCATAGATCTGGTAGAATGAGCTTTAACAGGACCAGGCGGGGACAGACCTTTGTCCTTATAGATTTGCAGTATACATTGTGTAATCCATCTAGCTAAGGAGACCTTGGATATGGCTTTGCCTAGAAAGGGTCTAGAAAAGGACACAAATAACTGGTCAGACGTACGAAAGGGTTTAGTTCTGTGTAAATAGAAACTAATCTGTCTATGAACATCTAGCAAATGCAGTTTACATTCACCCTTGTTCTGAAAAGTTGGAAAGAAAACAGGCAGGTTAATCTTCTGATTAATGTTTGATTCAGAAGCAATTTTCGGTAAGAAGGAAGGGTTCATGCAGAGCGAGACCCTGTCTTTATGAAAGGTCAAGTAAGGGGGCACGGCAGACAAAGCTTGAATCTCAAAAACTCTCCTGGTCGAAGTAATGGCCACTAGGAAAGCTGTCTTCCAGGATAAGAACTTCAAATCTACTGATGCTGCAGGTTCAAAGGGAGGAGCAACTAACTCCTGCAGAACTAAGGAAAGGTCCCAAGGAGGGACTGAGTCCTTGACCGGAGGGCGTAAAAGAAAGGTGCCTTTCAGAAAAGCTTTACACAGTCTCAAAGAGGCCAGAGCATTCATGTTTTCGCCGACATGAAAATTAGAGATGGCTGCCAGTTGCACTTTTACTGTGGAGGAACTAGCCCCTTGTTGGAAAATATTGGCCAAAAACTCCAATACTCCAGGAACTGGGGCTGTAAAGGGATCTAGATTCCTCTGAGAAGCCCAGATAGAGAAACATTTCCATCTGGGGCTGTAAAGGGATCTAGATTCCTCTGAGAAGCCCAGATAGAGAAACATTTCCATTTGCTGCGGTACTTCTTCCCAGTGGAAGCCTTGTGGGATGCCACCAGAATAGTCTTTACTGAAGATGACAGACCGGGAGTCCTGGTAATCAGGGGAACTGGAGCAACCAAGCCGTCAGCTTGAGGCTGTCCAGGTCAGGTGGACAGGTGCCCAAGGGATGAGAGATGAGATCTGGGCAAGTATCCAGAATCCAAGAAGGAGGTACAATATGAGACCAGAGGAAGGGGAACCACACCTGACGAGGCAAGAATGGGGCAATGAGGATCACTTTGCACCCCAGTCAGCAAGATTTCTGAAAAAACTTCGGAATGAGAGGTAACAGGGGGTAAGCATACAGTAACCTGGGAGGCCAAGCATGGACTAGAGCATCTCTGGGGGAGTCCCCTGGCGAGGGGATCAGAGCGAAGAACTCGCTGCACTTCACTTTGGAAGGAGATGCGAAGAGATTGCAGCAAGGCTGACCCCACGCAAGGAAGGTCTCCTCCGCTATTGATTGTTTCAGAGACCATTCGTATGGCATTAGAATAACCCAACTCAATCTGTCCATTAAAATGTTGGAGCGTCCTGGGATGTGTGTTGCAATCAGAAATCGACTGGTGGAGATCGCCCACTCCCTCACTCTCATAGCCTCGTGACAGAGAGGGTAAGATCTGGTTCCCCCCCCTGTTTGTTGATGTACCAGACAACAAACATGTTGTCCAACTGAACTGTAATCGTCCCCGGGGGAAGAACAGCGTGAAAGGCTTGCAATGCTAAATGCACTGCCCTCATCTCCAGAACATTAATATGCAATCTGGTATCAGTCTGGGACGACGTGCCTTGGACCGTCTTCCCCAAATAGTGCCCCCCCCCACCCAAGCTGGGAGGCATCCGTAGTCACTGTGTCTTGGGCTGTGAGTGCTATGAAGAGTCGCCCTGCCAAGATTTCCAGTGACTAGAGCCACCAGAGAAGAGACACCTTGCAGGCTTTGCTGATTTGAATTAGATAGTCCATGGGGAGGTCTAGCCAAGACCACTGTACTGCAAGGGTCCATTGGAGCACCCGTATGTGAAGGTGCACAGAGGGAAGGATCAAGAATGCTGCAGCCATGAAGCCTAAGGCTTGGAGATCATCACCCGCCATTGGCAACCTGGGGCCAAGGATCGCTGATACATGGGTCCGTAGGGCCTGGACCCTGTCTCAAGTTAGAAAGATTGGAGGGTGTCCAGCCATGCACCTATAAATTCCAAGATCTGTACCTGGTTAAAGAAGGACTTGTTAACTTTGATGGTAATCCGTAGGTTGACTGCAAGATGCAGAAAGGAGTCTCTGGCCATGCAAAGAAGACGCTTGGTGGCAGCTGCGAGAAGCCAATCGTCTAGGTAAGGAAACACCTGAATTCCCTGAAACCTCAGGTGAGCCGCTACGACTGCCATAACCTTGATAAACACCCTGGGGGCTGTGGTGAGACCAAAGGATAGGTCTCTGAATTGGAAATGGTTGGCTCCCAGCCAGAAGCAAAGGAATCTCCTGGAGCTTCTGTAAATTTTGATATGGTAGTAAGCGTCCTGGAGGTCTATCGATCACATCCATTCGCATTCTCGAAGATAAGCTAGAATGGACTGCAGGATGACCATCCAGAATTTCTGCTTGGCTACAGTCAGGTTCAGGGTTGACAGGTCAAAAATGGGCCTGAGGTCCCCCATCTTTTTAGGCACTAAAAAGAACCTGGAGTAAAGCCTAATCTGGATTGATCTGGGGGGACCAGTTTGATGGCTCGTTTGCGAAGCAGCTTTGAAATCTCTTGCACTGCTGCCTCCCTTTGAGTGGGTGGAACATCCGGGAGGTGCTTTGGTTGAATGGGAGTGATAACGAATGGGATGGAGTAGCCTCTGGATATTATTTGAAACACCCAACGGTCCGCAGTAATGGACTCCCAAGTTGTTAGGTGCAATGATAATCTTCCCCCGACTGTCTCCAGAGTAGAACAGTCGGGCAACCCCTCAGGGCTGCTGTGTGGGTCTGTCCGAGAAGGTCTTCCTTCCTCGGCCCCCCCTCTGCCTCTGGGGCGGCATCTGTCTTGTCCCCCTCTGCCTCTAGGGGATGAGTTGTCCTGAGAGTCCCGGGAAAAATGATTTTCAGAACCACATCTTCTTTTGCTCTCTCTGATTCCTAGAAACGGATCTTTGAGGGCTAGAGAAGCGGACTCCGATGGCAGACAGCATCTTCCCGTCCTTCTCGCTCTGGACCAGAGTGTCAAGTACTATCTTCCCGAACAGGGAAGAACCATCGAAGGAAGCATTTGTGAATGACACCTTGAATGGGTCTGTGAATTGACACAGTCTGAGCCAAGCCAGTCCCAGCCGCCCTAGCTGCTCCTTCCGTGGCATGGGAAAGAAGACACATGGACATGTTCGATACTGATTTAAGAGTCAACATTTTCACATAGAGAATAATCACTTGTCCTCTGGAAACAAAGACTCTGGGGGTGACACAGCAAACTCTTTAACTAGATCTTACTGAAGTTGTATGACGTGCCAAATAGTTCAGCGCTTGAATGGAAAACATTGCTGAAGAAAATACTCGCTTCCCAAACCGATCCACTGCCCTAGACCCCTTGTCTGGAGGGTGGACTGAGGAACTTTCCTGTGCCAGTTCCCTCTTGGTGGCAGTTGCAACCACCATAGCATCCACCGGGAATCCCTTGTACCAGGCCTGTCTGTCTGAGGGAGGAGAGAGAGGATCCCGTCTGGGCATTTTGGTATTGGCTCTATGGTGTCATGCTCCTTCCATGCCTGTGTGGTAATAAGATCCACTAAGGGATCCACAGGAGGGGACACCCAGGATGTAGGTGGGCCCATGCCAAAGGCCTCCAGGAACACTGACATATCCGTACAGGGTTTTGGGGCTGACCAACCGCCCCTCTGGCGAAGGATCTCCATGATGTCTCCAAAGGAGACATCCTCAGGAGGTGACCTGGGGGAACCCTCTCCTTCATCTAGGTAAGTATCTTCTGTCAGGGCCTCGGGGGAGTCCAGGTGCCTTCTTTTACACATGTGCTTATGGGAACCATCTTCAGTGGGGCTCTCTAAAGTGGGCTCCTGAGTCATGGGGGTTCCACTATGGGATCCACCTGGGGGTCCTCTAGCACAGGCTGTCCCTGGGGCAAGCTGAAAGGAGTCATAACCAAATCCATAGGAGCCTGGGTGGAGTCCAAGGAAATAGGCTGTGGTCTCGATCCTTGAGAGAGAACCCACTCCACCACATCGAATGCTAATGGAGAGCGCACCTCCTTAGTAACCAACAAGGAGGAAGCTCTCCTCGGCACCACCGTGAGGATCGGGGCCGAGGCAGAGGTAGTCAGGGTTCCGAAGAAACGGCTCAGATCTGACAATGTTGGAGCCGAAGACACCTCCATTCCTTAGGATTCGACTCCCCGTTCTTGGCCCTGAGAGTTGCTCTGATCCAAACAGGTCTGATTCGAGAAACTCAAGGTAATTGCCGGCGTCAAGGTTGGAGGAACTGTCGGTGCCAAACCCCCAGCTCCGAGGATCCTTGGATCCATAAACCCCAAAACTGCAGGCCGGATTGGGGAGGGAGAGATTGGATGAAAGAAGGGCATGGAGGTCCCTTCTCCAGAGGGAGAGGGGCCTGGCAAGACTCCCATTTTGATTTGGGTCCGAATGAACCTCCTCATCATCCTGCCCATATCCATCTCTGACAGACTCCAAGTTGGGCACGATAAGGTGACCGACTCGGATCTAGCTGGTCGGTGCAATGACCTCGATGAAGACCTCGGATCCAAGGGCTCCGTCGGCTCCTGGGAGAACCTCGGAGAGTGGAGTCGAGGAGATGTAGTCCTAGTCACTTTGGAAGGCGGGCTAGGGACAGACTCCCACTCTGGAGACTGCTTGCAGGGCCTATCCCCTCTCTTCTCTTTGTCCTTCTTTTCCTTTCCTTTAGTCCCCCCTTTAACAGGCCTAGTGGGAGGTTGAGTCCCAGCCTGGGGGGGTGTTGAGCAGTTACTGGAAGAGCCGAGTCCGGGGTTGCTGCGTCTAAGGAAGAAACTGGCAAAAGGCCTTTAGCTACCAGCTTTGCCTTCCTTTCTTTTAGGGCCCTGGGGTTGAACCCTGCACACATACTACACTGTATTGAAAGATGGGGAACACCCAGGCAAATAACACACAGAGTGCGGCCATCAGCCGGTGAAAGCTTATGGCCAACACTCTGCATTTTTTTAAAAGTAGGTTTTGGCTGCTTAGCCATACTATAAACCCACTCAGCCAAAACTTAACCCAACACTGCAACACACACACTAAAGTCGGGAAGGCCTGCTATACTACCTTACTACAACTTTAACTTTTTTTTTTTTTATTGCAAAAATTAAAAAAAAGACGAACAGCGAAGGGGAAGATAAGGTTAAACTAAAGACCACACACACTCAATAAAAGCACAAGAAAAACTCTTCATTTACTACACCCAACTTGGAGCTAAAGAGATCACGATGCTGTCGCATGAAGCGGCAAACAAGATCTGGGGGAAGGTAGGAGATGTGAGGGATTATGGGTAAGGGGAGGAGCTTGGAGCTTGGAGCAGATGCTTGAAAAAGTTGCCGGCTCAGCTCTGACATGGATCCGAATACCCACAGGTTGCAGATAAATGAAGTTAACTACTTCAGATTATGCGCTTCCCATATCAGTCCATCATGTGAGACTCCTTGTTTGGTGGGTGGACAAATGAGGATGTTTCCGAAAGTTCCTTTCTGTTGGCTGCTGCCACCACCATAGCATCTACAGGGACACCCTTAGAAAGGAAATCTTTATCAGAAGGGGCTGTGATGAACTTATCTGGTCTCCAAAGGACAAGTTTCACTGGGTCTGAAGACTCCCACATCTTTCGACTAACTAGATCCATAAGCTCGTTGAAAGACAGACACCCAAAGGTCTTCAGGTAAATAGACTCCTCATCAGAAGAGTTGATGGGGTTCCAGTCACCTCTCTGCTTAAGGATTTCCAGGATGTCTGCAATGGAGCCATCCTCAGAGGGCGACCGTGGGGACCCTTTTGACTCATTGAGGTCTGTATCGGAGGTGACTGACTCTGTCAAGGAATCTAAATGCTTCCTCTTGTAGAATCTCTTATGCGAGACCTGTTCAGTAGGGTATTCTGGAGAGGTTTTGAAAGAGATGAGTTCACACAATGGGGTACCCTGAGGCCTAGGGTCTACGCTTGTCAGTGGATGGTGTGGTGCAGAGACAGACACCAGTGCTTTAGGGGTAAGAATGTCAGAAACTTTGAGTGGACAGCACTTTCCTCAACCACCCCCTCCCCTGATCCGAGGAAACCTCCAGCTCTGAAGAGCCAGAAAAAATTAATGGAACCAAGAGGGTTGGCTCTGAAGCTGATGTAGGAGCCGAGCCCACTCATGCTAAAGCCCAGAGAGGTAAGTTCGGATCTGACAAATGTCCGATCCAACTCCCCTCTCCGGACCCGACCAGAGAGAGTTGTCTCCTAGACTCCTCAGATGGCACTGAGGATGTCGGAGCAGATGTCGGGCCCAAGGAACCCAGAATGGGTCTTGGCACCAACAATTCCACTACAATAGGTTTCAGACATTCCGACTCTGAGGTCCCAGGTCGGTTCTGAGAAGGAATCGATGTTGAGGGGGACGTCTTGGTCGGTTCTGAGTCCTTGTGGGTTGGAGCCAATAGTAACCTGGCCAGCGCCAGTGTCTTTAGAGGTCTGCACACCACTCAATCCATGTCATCGTCTGAGAGGCTCCTGGAGGACCGACAGGATGGGGCTGGAGATCCAAATTGCTGCAGCAAAGGAGATCTTAGTGTAGGGGAGACTGGTATCAATTCTGGAGACCGGCTCCACAGTTCAAATTCTATCAGCACCAAAGTAGTAGACAGAGCTGATGTTGTAGGCTTCTCAGGCCCAGCAAACTTCGGGTCTGGGGAAGTAATATTTGTCAGCTTTTTAGCTGGTTCAGACAGACTACCAGAAGGAGAAGATCTTTTTTTGAGACTTGTCTGACTTTGAAGAAGGGGACTTAGTTGGTCTGGAGGTACCTTGACCTTCTTTCAAAGTTTTGGAGAAAGGTATTTTCAGTAATCCTCTAACAGTGAGTTTATTTTTCCTTTCTAAGAGTACTTGAGAGCTAAAGGAATGACAAATACTGCAGGTTTCTTGCAAATGCAATGCCCCAAGACAATACACATATATGGTGTGCCCATCGGTGATGGACATTTTTTGAGTACATTTTACACACTTCTTTTAAGCTGGAGGGCTTAGATTCTCTACGTTCCTTAGATATCACGAACACTAAGAGATATAACCTTCACAAAACTACTAGCATAACAAAAAACAAACTATGAATATATGCAAGCAATTTTGTTTTTTTTTTTACAGTAAAAACACAGAAAACTTAAGCAACTGCTGTAAAGGGAAAGGGATAGGCAGTTCTCAAATTTAAATGAAGCTGCCTAGAAAAGAAGAGGGGAAAAGAGAGGGGAGGGGATTGCCCTCTAATTTAAACTGGCAATGGCAGCTCTCTAATTCAAATGAGCTGCCGGTTAAGTTAGGTTCAAAAACAGGAAGAGAATTAGACTGCAGCACCCTCTAACTTAAGTGAATGTGTAGAAAATAAAAGAACAATAACAACGATAACCCTCTACTAAAAATGGGCTCTAATAGTAACTTTAAAGCGGGATAAGGGCAACACAGGCCTGACGGAGAAAATGACAGCCAGTGAAGTAAAACACAAGGAAAACTCTGTAAATTAAAATAGTGATAATAATAGTCAGTCATAGATAGTTAGTTAAACAGCAAAACTAGCAAAGGTAATAAGAAAAAAGTACCAACTTAGCCAAAGGTAAAATGGAAGCACCCGATCTGTTTAGCGGCAAACAAGATTTGGGGAATTTCACTAGAGCATGATGGGATAGGGATATAGCCAAAAGCCAGTGGAAGAACTCGAATTTTAGTAATTTTCAGTCAGAACTGAGGATCGGTTCCAAACCCAACCAGTAAGAATGAAGGTGAGATGCTAGGACAACATAACATTATATGTTCACAGTGACATCAGAGTTCAAAACCACAGGAAATATTTAAAACATTACAGGACAGTCTCAAATAAATAAAGAAAAACATCTAAACTAAGCTTTACTATATTCCTGACTGTATCTAAGGGAATTACTATACACTAGAAACTTATTTCATTAAAGCAAGGCAGATGTGTGGTGAATGGATCTTCTTGTCAGGTCCAAGACCAAATACAGAATGCTCTGTCTCACTAAGAGACTTCTCAAATGAATATACAAAATATTACTTATGAGACAGCTTGCAGAATGACATCACTTCTTGTTGTCTGACTGCTAGTCCTCATGCAAAACGCCCAATGATGAAGCTGACAGTATTTAGCATCTACCTGTAAAATATACTGGCAAGGGCTTCTCTTCAGATCTCTGGCAGATGCTGGAAGTTATAAAACAATTGCATTCCTTCATGTCTTCCAGACTAGTAATTAGTTCACCCTAAAGACAATACAGAAACCTTCCTAGTATAGACATTTTGCCTCTTGCTGAATTGAAAACTGAAAGACACCATCTTTTATAGCCTAGCTGTAAAGAAATTTAATTTATAGGTTCATAGGTAAGTACTAGGCTAACGGTCATGGAGCCATTGCAAGCCTAGCCCAATAGTGTTCCCAGTTATCTGGCTTACCAGAGGTTAGTTTCCAGTGCCCCTATCTAGCAGTGTGATTGAAGTGATCCCCGGGGTGAATTTCCTATTTTCTATCCACTCATCAAGATTTCTCTTGAAGAGGGACAGTGAGGTGCTCTGCTTGATGTGAATGGGTAGTTTATTCCAGAGAATTGGGAGTGTCTGGGTTAGAAACCTGTCCTTCTAGCAGATTCTGTTTAATGTCGTGATAAGGTTGAGGTCTTTGGAGTGAGTAGTACGGAGGGATTGAGATTTTTTCAGATGAAGCATGTCATGCAAAACTGGGTCAGACATGGCTCTGTATGTCAAGCAGAGATAGCCTCTAAGTAGGCAATATGAGATGGAGTATAGTTTAAGTTTTTTAAGTCTATCTGCATAAGGCACGTGTTTGAGTCCTAAGATCCTCTTGGTGAGGAATTTCTGTGGCCTCTCCAGCTGTTGGAGGTGTCTAGTGAGGTACATGCCAAATAGGGCATTGTACTCTATAAAGGGTCTGATAATGGACGAGTAGAGACAGATAATGACTTCTCATCATAAACGGTTTCTCATCCAGGAAAAAAGATGTCCCACGTAGAAGGACTTCCTAACTACAGTGGCAACGTGGTTGTCGAAAGAGAGGTTGCTATCTACCTGTGTCCCTAGATCCCTTATAACTACTTCAGAGTTAAGTGGGTTTCCTTCGTTATGGCAGTTTGTGGGTACCATGTTTTTCCCAAAAGGAATGACTATGCATATTTTGGGGTTTAGCCTAAGGCCATGGTTTTGGCACCAGTAGTTGTTCTCCATAAGGCCTTTTTGTAGGATGTCCACATCAGCTTGAAAATCAATAATAACTCACAGTTTGCAGTCATCCACAAATTTGGTTAACCAGAGTCCCTTGGTGTTGGCTTGAACTTCAGAGAAGTAGATACCAAACAGGAGAGGCCCCAGAACCGATCCTTGTGGGACTCCACTTGTAACTGCCCAGTAGTCAGATTTGGAGTCAGCTACTTTCACCATGTGGGTTCTGTCAGTGAGCCAGTTTGCAACCCATCTAATGAAGTAAGGGTTAATGCCCAGATTAGTGAGCCTATCAATGATTCCAGAATGTGGAATGGTATCAAAGGCTTTGGCTAGATCGAGGAAGGCTGTGTGGGCAGCCTTACCTTCGTTCACTGCTCTGGTGACAGCTTCGAAGAAGTCTATCAGATTTAGCAGATATGATCTGCCTTTCACAAACCCAAACTGCGTGGGGTCCAGGGTTTGAAGGTCCCCTGTAGCCTTATTTATAAGATCTGTAATAATATGTTCCATAGCCTTGCAGATCAGGCTCATTAAGCTGATAGGGTGGCAGTTCTCAGGGTCAGTAGTCACACCCTCTTTGTGGAGTGGGATGATTGTAGCATTGTGCCATTCAGTGGAAACAAAGCCTGAACTTAGGCTGTAGCTGAACAGAGCACTCAGATGTGGTGCCAATCATTTTGTAGTTTGTGCAGGACACGACCAGGTATATTATCTGGTCCCATGGCAGCTGTGTTCTTAGCTTTGGTCAGTGTGATTTTTACTTGTGCAGTCGTGATAATAGGGATTTCGTATTCCTTGGGTATGGGGGTGGGCCCTTTAGGGGTGAGGGCAGAGTAAAATTTGCACTGAACCTATCTGCCAAGATATTGGCAATGTGAGTTGGCACATTATAAGTGGTGCCATTGTGTTGTAGCTCTCAGCAAATCTGAGTACTATTATGCAGATTCTTGACATAGCTAAAGAAAGCCTTGTGGTTGTCCTTAGTATCTGTAGCAATTTTCAGTTATTTTTCTGAAGTTAACCTCCTGTATTCCAGTTTCCACTATTAAAATATATACATTTAAACAGTTACAATAGTGCATGTACATTTCTGTTGCCTTCAAGTAGACACACTGTGGATCCATTTTAAACACAAGCACTTTGCAAATACCTTTTCAACACACTTGTCTCTACAAGCAGGTCGATATACATGACATGCAGTTCTAATACATTTGTAACACTAGCATGTTATATAAATTATTTTGATATTCACCAATGACATATAATTATCTACAAAATTCCACCTACCTGCTGTGGCAGTATCTCCTTTCGTCACACTTCTTCCCCACATCAAAGACTGAAGCTAGTCTTTCAAGTGACCCTTGAGAAACGTTGCTTGATAGGAATGAGCCTATTTGGGAATACATTACCTCATTCCCTGTCTTGAGATTCCAGTTACCTTTGCTTTGCCAACCCTAGTACAGTACTGCACTGTCATATCATATGCCTGCAACCCTAGGCTCCACCATAGTAACTTGAGATTTTGCTGGCTGGCTCCCTGTAGCCATAGATCCACCTCAGACTTCTCCTGCCTCCTACTGCAAGTACTTAGCACAAGGGTCTCCCTATCATGGTAAGGCTTCATGGTGTTAACATGGTACAATTTGTGCCCCTGCCTAGTAGTTCCACTGTGTAGGTAACAGCACTGACCTTGTAACTATCTATCTTACCACTTTGAAGGGTCCCTCCCAAGCTGCCTGCAGCTTCTTGTGTCTGACAGGAATGAGAATCATAACCTGCTGCCCCACAGTATACTCTCTACCTGGAGCATTCCTGTCATACCAGATGTTTTTTCTGCTGTTGGACGTCTTCCATGTTCTCCTGGGCCAAGCTCATAAGCTCCCTAAGCCTTCTTCTGAGATTTAGAACATATGCCAAAACAGACTCCTTGTGGGATTCACACTCACCCTCCCACTCATCATGAATCAAATCTAGAGGTCCCCTCACCCTATGCCCATACAGCAACTCAAAGGGTGAAAAACCTGTGGATTCCTGGGACACCTCTCTGTAAGCAAACAACAGATGGGGCAAATATTTGCCCTCACTCCCTCTTAAACTGGTCTGTAAATACCTGTAGCATGTCCATTAGTGTAGAGTTTAACCTCTCCACCAGATCATTGGTCTGGGGTGGTAGTGGTGGTCTTTAGGTGCTTCACACCACAGCACTTCCACAGACAAGCCAGCAGGTCTGACATGAAATTGGCACCTCTGTCAGTCAGTATTTCTTTTGGGAAATTTACCCTGCTGAAAATTTCTAACAAAACATTTGCCACCCTTTCTGCATCAATGGAGGACAAAGCCACTGCTTCAGGGTATCTGGTAGCATAATCTACTAATTCTAAGATATACTTTTTCCCTGTGGAACTTGGGGTACTCAGAGGCCCCACAATATCCATAGCTACCCTCTGAAATGGCTCTTCAATCACTGGCAAAGGCATCAAAGGAGCTTTCACTATGTCTCCTGCCTTGCCTACTTTTCAGCACTGCTCACAGGTTCAGCAGTACCCTGTTACATCCCTGGAAATCCCAGGCCAATAAAAGTTCAGCATAACATGTCTCCTGGTACACTTTATGCCCATATGACCTGCAAAGGGAATATCATGGGCTATGGCTAGAAGTGCCACACAGTAGGCTCTGGGCACTACCAACTGCTGTATTCTCTCACCCTCTAGCTCTCCCTCAGGAGCCCACTGTCTATACAGTAACCCTTTGTCCCAGTATACAGATTCCCCCATTCTTTGAGAATCAGGTGCCTCCTACCTCCCTCAAGCCTTGTAATGTAGGGTATGAGAGCTGAGCCTGTCTCAACTGCCTCTTTCGAGCCCTTCCCAGCTCCCCTTCCACAGGAAGTTTGGTATCATCTGACAGCGGTGCCTCACTGTCAGCCTGGGTACTACTACTCACCTCTGCTCCTGCAGTCATTCTGTTCAAGGGAACATCAGTACCTGCCAGCAGCTGTGGCTCACATTCATTCTCACTGCTACAAGGTAGCTCCCCTCCCTGAAGTAACCACCTCACCAGTCCCGGCTTCAAGTATGCGGTCTGTCTGGGTTCCCCCCAGGCTACCAGACCCACAAGCTTGTCTTCAAGCCTGAATGTGTGTACCTGCATGCACGCAAGGTATTGCATTAGCAAAATCATTCCCTATCAGGACATCTGTTGGGATATCCTCAAACACACCTACTTGTTTGCTTTCTCTTCCACCCCTCAGTGAAGGTGAACCCTAGCCAAAGGTATCTGAAATGGGGTCCCTCCTAAAGCTCTGACTGGAGTAGACTGCCCAAGCAAGTAATGTATATCGTGTGGGTAGTGAACATGAATATTATGCAGCTATAGACAGCTTTAAAGATTTGTTACATAAGGCTTACAGACTTGGCTATTTTTCCAAGCAAGATGTGGAGGTTAAATTTAAAATGGAAGGCAGTTGTTTAGCAAAATTTTACTGCCTACCAAAAATCCAGAAAAAAGTTTTTCCTTCTCCTGGAAGGCCAATTGTGGCAGCTGAGAATTATTTGTTACACAATATGGGTCTATTTCTTTATACTTATTTGTTTAGGTATGTTATTGGTTTAGATTCTTATATAAGAGATTCTTTTCATTTTTTTTTAAAAAATATTGAGTCCATCACTTGTCAAGAAGGCTTTTTCTGGCTGGTTCTTGATGTCAAGAGCCTTTATATGAGTATTACACATCAGGTGGGACTTGAAGCTCTTAGGTTTTTCCTAGGCACTAGCCCGGTTAGCACTTTTGTTATAGAATTGTTATATTTTAGTTTAACCCATAAAGTTTTTGAATACAACTGCATCTATTAACAGATGCAATGTACAACAATGGGTCCATCTTTTGCACCCATATATGCTAATTTGGTAATGGTTTTATTTGAGTTAGAGTTTCTTTTTTAATAAGTATGTAGTTCTTTTATAATAGATTTAATTTTTTATGTAAAGGCAGTACATGGCTAGTGGATTCTTTTGTAGCTTCTCTTCAGAGAAACCATTTTGGTCTACAGTTTGATGGTGTACAAAAAGGCATTTCTGTTTTTTTTTTATTTGGAATTAAATACTGTATATAATATGATTATTACAAAGATTCACAAAACATTTGATGATGGTACTCATTTTCTATGTAGTAACAGCTGCCCCCCCCCCATATTTTAAAGGTTCTGCCTTATAATGAGTTACTCAGAATAAATAGGCTGTGTAATAACATTCAGTCTGTCAAGGAAGAGATTTTACATTCCTGTATAGCCTTTAAACAAAGGGGATATACTAATGAATTAATTATTAATTCTCTGAATAAATTGTTGTGCTTGAGAAGGGATACCACTAGTGTGGTTAATGTTCCAGATTAAAGTCTGTGAATAGATATAGGAGTCATGCAGGGATCATAAATGTTAAAAAGCTATATTTTGTCACTTCTTATAATATTTAAAGTGTTGAGTTAGTAAAAATCTTAAGATACTTCTGGACATTCTTACATGAGGGGAAGTCTGGAATTAAGAATTTACTTGATTCCTTTACTGTCTCTTATAAGGGAGACAGAAATATGTTCATAATTTGTTCTCTATGCCTACTCAAATTGTAACTATTCCTCTACAAAATTCTGGTACATTCCCTGTGGTAAATGCTCTATTTCTATTCGTGTGGTCAGGACATTTGATAAAATAAATGGTATTTATTTTCAGCCTAGGGATATTTTCTCCTGTGCGTTCAAGGAACTGATTTACTGTCTCTCATACCCTTGTGGTTACTTCTATATAGAAGAAACCAAAAGAATGTTTAAAATCAGAGTACAAGAGCATGTTAGAGACATTAAAAATCAAAATTTGGATAGTCCTGTGGCATCACATTTTCATGCAGTACACTTGGGGGTTTGTACCGGTTTAAAAGCATGTATTTTAGTACAAGTTTGGGTTAAGGATGATGTTGCACTTAAAAACAAACTCTTGTATAAAGAAGCCGTCTGTATTTTAAAGTTTGGGACTTTGGTGCCTCAAGGCTTTTCTGCATTGTTAGTTATTAGTTTATGTTTAATTGTTTTATTTAATTGTGAGACCAACTGATGTAAAAAAACCAACAAAACAAATCCACAGATCAGCGGAGTAGCAGCCCAGAAATCGGAGCCGAGAAATGTACAAAAGTAGCTTGAACGCAAGTTTATTTAAGTAAAAAAGCGTTTTCGCTGCTAACAGAGTAAGCAGCTTCTTCAGAAATACAAATGTGAAAAGAACGCTAAACTTTTAAAATACCATAAGGAAGTGGGTAATCTACATCACTTCCTGTGAAGTACATATTAAAAAAAAAACACGCAATTTAAAAGACACAATTTAAAACAAACGCTTCAACGCAAGAGGACATTCAATACATTAACCAAGCTTGTCAATAAGAATACCTAATTATTTTGCATAGTTATTTTACATAGACAACATCTACATTACTTATCAACATTAGGAAAAGAGACTTATATACGTCTAGCTGGAACATCAAATTAATTTATCATTTGTTAAAAAATTACTTACTCAACAATTTTAAGCTAATAGAACATACCTGAATAGCCCCCTACATTAAATTAAATAATAACCAGAACAGTGGGGAAAAAAAATAATATTAAGTATGACATAGAACATAAAGGAAAAAATCACCCTATTTTACCTGGAATAACTTCTCATTTTGAGAACTGCAGAAATATTGCAGTTCTCATTCAAACCTGGGTTACTGAAGGCAGCTAGTGTTATTTGCCATTCAAGTTCTTTTAATTCTAATAAGAGTGATGTTGGACCACCCCTTATATTATTGGGTAGGTGGTCAATGCCCATGAAGCTAAATTTGTGATTAGGGTGAATTTCAATATGCTTTGCCAGGGCGTTTTCTAATTTATGGTTCCTCATAGCATAAATATGCTGATAAATGCGCTGCCAGAGTTTTCGGTCCATCTTGCCTATATAGAATGCTGGACAGCATTCACACAAGGCTATATAAACGACGGACCGAGTATCACAGTTGATTCTGTGATTGATGTAGTATTTCCTACTATTAATTTGAAAGGACCCTCCAACTTTAACAAAATTGCAATAATTACAAGTTCCACATATAGAGGACCCCTTATTCCTAGAGAAATCGGGGCTCAAAGAATTATTCTGTAACAACTCTTTAAGGTTTTTACCCTTTCTAAAAACAATTTTTGGAAAATGTCCTAGTTTTTCTGGTAAGTATGAATCACTACTAATAAAATACCAATTTTTCCAAATAACTTCAGAAACATGTCTAGAGTCACCACTAAACGTGGTTATAAAGCTAGTAGTAAACTTGGCCTTATCGGAAGTAATATTAGAAGAAGGGGAATCAAGTTCTACACCCTTGTTCGAACTGATGGATGATGGACTGAAAGGTGCCAATTCATTGTTACCTAAATTATCTTTGAATTCATCCAATAGAGGTTTATACAAACCTATAGACCGTTTGAACTCATTTCTAAGATGATATCATCAATGAGGGTGTCTGGGTATCCTCTATTGAGAAATTGGTTCTTTAAAAATTGAACCTCATTTTGGAAGGATTCGGATGTATTACACATCCGTACAGCCCTCACCAATTGACCCTTGACTATTGCACGCTTTTGTTTAAAGGGGTGCGAACTGGTGAAATGGAGTACTGAGTTACAAAAGGTGGGTTTACGGAATACTGAGGACAAATATCTTTGTCCATCGGTATCTTTCTTGATCTGGACATCAAGATATTCTATTATCTCAACAGAAAATTGATGAGTGAATTTCAAAAAAGTAGTAGTTTGGTTCATATAAGAAATCAAACTACCTGCTTCATGATAATCACCATTAAAGAGGATGAAAATATCGTCAAGGTACCATGTGTACAAGCGTAGCTGATTTTTAAATATTGGGTTGGAGAGAATGAATTTACTTTCCCAATAGGCCATGAATAAGTTTGCTACGCTTGCACCACACGGAGACCCCATAGCCACCCCCTGTTTTTGAAGGTAGTACTGATTGTTAAAAATGAAAAAATTAGAACTCAGTACAAGGTCTAATAATTCTGTAACTATCCTGATCTCATTAGGAATGGCATGTAATTCCAGTAACATTCAACCCTCCACTACATATTGGACTACGTACCTTTGAGTCCATATGTGAGGTCGATTTAAGGTATCTGAGTAGTTTGGCTGGATCTAATGTTGTCCTTCCTCAACCAAATGTTACGAAAGAACAAAAAGTGGCCCTTTCAGATTTGAAAGCCTTATCTATACGTGTCATTAAGCCTGATAAAGGAGGAGGACTTGTTGTCTTTGACAACAATATGTATATTGACAAGAAGCTAGTAGTTTTAGATTCTCCTGCATATTCTTTGGCTTCACTTAATGAAATGAATTTGGCATATAAAAGGATTCGAGGCTATCTGAGAGATTTGTTTCTTTCAGGGATTATTGACTTGGACTTGTACAACTTTTTGGACATAACCTTTCCCAAAGTGCCTGTCATGTTTGGAATACCCAAAATACATAAGGATCTTGGTAATCCACCAATGCGAGCCTTGGTGGATGGAAACTGTCCATGACACATCCGTGTGCCAGGTTAATAGATGAAATTTTATCCAAATACATCAGGAAGATCCCAGCCATCTGTAAAGATTCTTGGACTTTCTTAAGTAACATTAACAACATCATATTTGATGATTCTAATAACTTCCTCACTACTGATGTTGTGGATTTATACACCTCAATCCCTCATCAAGAGGCTATAGAATGGCTAGAATTAATGTTACTGGAATTACATGCCATTCCTAATGAGATCAGGATAGTTACAGAATTATTAGACCTTGTACTGAGTTCTATTTTTTTCATTTTTAACAATCAGTACTACCTTCAAAAACAGGGGGTGGCTATGGGGTCTCCGTGTGGTGCAAGCGTAGCAAACTTATTCATGGCCTATTGGGAAAGTAAATTCATTCTCTCCAACCCAATATTTAAAAATCAGCTACGCTTGTACACACGGTACCTTGATGATATTTTCATCCTCTTTAATGGTGATTCTCATGAAGCAGGTAGTTTGATTTCTTATATGAACCAAACTACTACTTTTTTGAAATTCACTCATCAATTTTCTGTTGAGATAATAGAATATCTTGATGTCCAGATCAAGAAAGATACCGATGGACAAAGATATTTGTCCTCAGTATTCCGTAAACCCACCTTTTGTAACTCAGTACTCCATTTCACCAGTTCGCACCCCTTTAAACAAAAGCGTGCAATAGTCAAGGGTCAATTGGTGAGGGCTGTACGGATGTGTAATACATCCGAATCCTTCCAAAATGAGGTTAAATTTTTAAAGAACCAATTTCTCAATAGAGGATACCCGGACAACCTCATTGATGATATCATCTTAGAAATTGAGTTCAAACGGTCTATAGGTTTGTATAAACCTCTATTGGATGAATTCAAAGATAATTTAGGTAACAATGAATTGGCACCTTTCAGTCCATCATCCATCAGTTCGAACAAGGGTGTAGAACTTGATTCCCCTTCTTCTAATATTACTTCAGATAAGGCCAAGTTTACTACTAGCTTTATAACCACGTTTAGTGGTGACTCTAGACATGTTTCTGAAGTTATTTGGAAAAATTGGTATTTTATTAGTAGTGATTCATACTTATCAGAAAAACTAGGACATTTTCCAAAAATTGTTTTTAGAAAGGGTAAAAACCTTAAAGAGTTGTTACAGCATAATTCTTTGAGCCCCGATTTCTCTAGGAATAAGGGGTCCTCTATATGTGGAACTTGTAATTATTGCAATTTTGTTAAAGTTGGAGGGTCCTTTCAAATTAATAGTAGGAAATACTACATCAGTCACAGAATCAACTGTAATACTCGGTCCGTCGTTTATATAGCCTTGTGTGAATGCTGTCCAGCATTCTATATAGGCAAGATGGACCGAAAACTCCGGCAGCGCATTTATCAGCATATTTATGCTATGAGGAACCATAAATTAGAAAACGCCCTGGCAAAGCATATTGAAATTCACCCTAATCACAAATTTAGCTTCATGGGCATTGACCACCCACCCAATAATATAAGGGGTGGTCCAACATCACTCTTATTAGAATTAAAAGAACTTGAATGGCAAATAACACTAGCTGCCTTCAGTAACCCAGGTTTGAATGAGAACTGCAATATTTCTGCAGTTCTCAAAATGAGAAGTTATTCCAGGTAAAATAGGGTGATTTTTTTCCTTTATGTTCTATGTCATACTTAATATTATTTTTTTCCCCACTGTTCTGGTTATTATTTAATTTAATGTAGGGGGCTATTCAGGTATGTTCTATTAGCTTAAAATTATTGAGTAAGTAAATTTTTTAACAAATGATAAATTAATTTGGTGTTCCAGCTAGGCGTATATAAGTCTCTTTTCCTAATGTTGATAAGTAATGTAGATGTTGTCTATGTAAAATAACTATGCAAAATAATTAGGTATTCTTATTGACAAGCTTGGTTAATGTATTGAATGTCCTCTTGCGTTGAAGCGTTTGTTTTAAATTGTGTCTTTTAAATTGCGTGTTTTTTTTAATATGTACTTCACAGGAAGTGATGTAGATTACCCACTTCCTTATGGTATTTTAAAAGTTTAGCGTTCTTTTCACATTTGTATTTCTGAAGAAGCTGCTTACTCTGTTAGCAGCGAAAACGCTTTTTTACTTAAATAAACTTGCGTTCAAGCTACTTTTGTACATTTCTCGGCTCCGATTTCTGGGCTGCTACTCCGCTGATCTGTGGATTTGTTTCGTTGTTTTATTTAATTGATTAATGATGTGATGTTTGTTGTTTAAATGTAGCTTGTGCAACTGTGATATTAACTCTGTGAAAGGCTTGTTAGCCGGCTGAAGTATTAAACATGTTTGGATTTTATGCTTCTGCAGTTGGTGTTTTTTGCTTCTTCTGTGTTTTTTCTATATTTTTTTTATTTGTTGTTTAGTGTGTAGTACTACTCACCTCTGCCGTTGCAGTCACTCTGTCCAAGGGAACATCAGTACCCACAAGCAGCTGTGGCTCACATTCATTCACATTGCTACAGGGTAGCTCCCCTCCCTGAAGTAACCACCTCACCAGTTCTGGCTTCAAGTGCGTGGTCGGTCTGGGTCCCCCCAGGCTACCAGACCCACAAGCTTGTCTTCAAGCCTGAATTGATGTGTCTGCATGCACACAAGGTATTGCATTATAAAAATCATTCCCTATCAGGACATCTGCTGGGATATCTTCAAACACACCTACTTGCTTGCTTCCTTTTCCATCTCTCAGTCAAGGTGAACCCTAGCCAAAGGTATCTGAAATGGGGTCCCTCCTAAAGCTCTGACTGGAGTAGACTGCCCAAGCAAGTAGTGCTCCTCTTAAACCATTGCAGGCTTCAAAATGGTTAGGTCAGAGGTTGTGTCTCTCTTAGCAATGGCATGTTTCCCATCTACTAAGATAGCAAATAACCTCTTGTGAAAGTTTGATACCCTTGTTTTCTCCAGACAACTTACTGCTGGCATTCTGTCATTCCACCTTACTGGCTCCCCCACCTTTTATTCCCCACCTTGCCTCCGTGGACATCTGTATGCAACATGGCCCCACTGGTTACATTTGAAACATCCTGGCCATGTACCGGAATGAGTGGCTTCCCCTGTTACTGGCAGACTCTGGGGCAGTTTAGGCTGCCCACCATGGGTTCCCTTGAACCCACGTGCAGCACTGGGTATCTCTGTCATGTGTAGTGATGCCCTGCTTTCTAGGTATAGCTTCATAGGTTCATAGGTGTGTACTAGGCTAATGGCCCTGGAGCCTTTACAAGCCTAGCCCAAAATAACTCCCCAGGCACTGTGCCACCCAGTGTTAGTTCCCCACTTTTGTTTGGTTTTTTTAAATTTTAATGAAAATTTTTTTTTCAAACAAAGGGAAATTTTTTGGAATGTTAGATTACCCACTTCCTTATGGTATTTTAAAAGTTTAGCTTTCTTTTCACATTTGTATTTCTGAAAAAGGGGGGGGGGGGGGGGGGGGGGGGGGGGGGGGGGGGGGGGAAGGGGGGGGGGTTGGGGGGGGGGGGGGGGGGGGGGGGGGGGGGGGGGGGGGGGGAGGGGGAGGGGGGGGAGGGGGGGGGGGGGGGGGGGGGGGGGGGGGGGGGGGGGGGGGGGGGGGGGGGGAGAAGGGGGGGGGGGGGGGGGGGGGGGGGGGGGGGGGGGGGGGGGGGGGGGGGGGGAGGGGGGGGGGCCCCCCCCCCCCCCCCCCCCCCCCCCCCCCCCCCCCCCACCCCCCCCCCCCCCCCCCCCCCCCCCCCCCCCCCCCCCCCCCCCCCCCCCCTCCCCCCCCCCCCCCCCCCCCCCCCCCCCTCCCCCCCCCCCCCCCCCCCCCCCCCCCCCGCCCCCCCCCCCCCCCCCCCCCCCCCCCCCCCCCCCCCCCCCCCCCCCCCCCCCCCCGCCCCCCCCCCCCCCCCCCCCCCCCCCCCCCCCCCTGGCTTACCCTTCGGGGTTTAAAGGCCAACCTTTTTATATTTTTGGGTTCCCAGCTTTTAGGTTCTGGCGGTACTCCCAAACGGGATTTTTTGTGTTTTAAATAAATGATAAGAGGGATGTTTTTTTTTGGGATGAAAAACCCTTGTTTATAAATTCCTGGGGAAAGGCTTTTAAAAAGGGCTGGGTATAAACGGGGTGGTTTACCTGGGTGTGTTTTTGGGCCCCTTCGTTTTTCCCCTATAAAAATTTTTTGGGGGGTTTTCCTCAAGGGATGATAACGTATTTTTTGGCGTTAACCTTCAGGACATGGTTCTGACACCAGTCTTTGGTCTCAGAGGGGCCCTTTTGTAGGATGTCTCCATCACCTGGGGAACTGACAATGAATTCTAGCTTGCAAGTCATCAGTGAACTTAGTCAGCCCGAGTCCTTCTGTGTTGGCCTGGACTTCTGAGAAGTAGATGCCAAACAGGAGAGGGCCCAGGACTGAGCCCTGTGAGACTCCATTTGTGACTAGTCGACAGTCTGACCTGGAATCCACAACCTTCCCTCTGTGGGGCCTGCCTGTGAGCCAATTTGCAACCCACCTAGTGCTGTAAGGATTGATGCCTAGTTTGGTGAGTTTATCAATTATACCTGAGTGGGGAATGGTATCAAAGGCCTTGGCCAGGTCAAGGTAGGCTGTATGCACTGCTTTACCCTCATCCACGACCTTGGTGACTGCCTTGAAGTCAACCAGGCTCAGCAGGCAGGATCTCCCCTTGACAAAGCCAAACTGTGTGGGGTCAAGAGTTTGGAGATTGCCTATGTCTTTGTTAAGCAGGTCCATGATGATGTGCTCCATAGCTTTGCATACCAGACTTGTCAGGCTAATGGTGTGATAGTTCCCAGGGTCTGTAGTTGCTCCCCCTTTATGGAGCGGGATGACTGTAGCAGTGCGCCATTCGTTGGGGACATAGCCTGAGGTAAGGCTGTGATTGAACAGGGCACAAAGATGTGATGCCAATTCATTTTGTAGCTCAAGTAGAATGCAGCCAGGGATATTATCACGTCCCATGGATGCTGTATTATTGGCTTTGGACAATGCAGCTTTTCCCTGTGCTGCAGAAATGGTGAGTACCAGGCTATCTTATGGTATTGTGATAGGGCCCTTGGGGGGAAGGGGTAAAGTTGGCACTGAATATGAGAGCCAGAATGTTGGCTATATCTGTTGGCTCAGTATAGGAGGTGCCATCGTGCAATAACTCAGAGCATATCTGGGTATTACCTTTGAGATTTTTTATATAGCTATAGAAGGCTTTGTGGTTGTTTTTGGTGTCAGCCGCAATTCTGCCTTCATAGCTGGTTTTATAGGACTTGATAAGGGATCTGAGCTTTTTGCCGAGACTGATAAGGGAGGTTTTCCAGTCTTGTGACTTCGCTTTTTTCTGCAACAGTTTCTTCCTTCTGTTGTAGAGTTCATTGATGGCTGGGGACCACCAGATTGGCTTCCTTTTTTTGGAGGACAGTGTCTTAGTTCTATTTGCTATGGCAAGGTTCATGCATTTGTGTACATGCTAGTACAGTGCACTGGTGTATGATTCGGCAGTCATGCAGCTACTTTCCACTGGCATGGGTGCTGAGAATTTAGCCACCTCTGTTTTTAGGAGCCCAAAGTCGGCTTTAGAGAAGTTTTTCAGGGTGGTCACATTAGCGGGGGGTGTAGATGAGATGGAAATTTCCATGGTGATCAGTTTGTGGTCAGATTTAACCAGGGAGGAATTGACTATAGGTGTAGAGCAATGTCTCCCATGTTGGGGATAACCAGGTCAAGGATGTTGCTTCCTTTAGTGGGAGTCAGAATGAGCTGGTCCAGGGCATTGGAACTGATAAATTCCAGAAAGCATTGGGCCTATACATTGGTACTTGAATAGTTTTTCCAGTTGATGGAGGGGTAGTTGGAAGTCACCCAGTATGAGAGTAGTGGGTTGGACCTTGATAGATTCCAGGGTGCTAAGGAAGTTGGAGTGAGAGTCTAGGGACATGTTTGGGGTTTTGTAGCAGGCTAAGAGTTATATTGCCGTCTTAAACAATGTTAGCTGTACCTGAAGTATCTCTGATGCATCATGCTGGGCTACCAGTCTAGATGTGTATGTATCCTTTAAGAATATGGAGACACCACTGCCTTTGGACCTTCCAGATGTATTCTGGGGCCAAAAGGTATGGAATGAACTGTAGCCTGGGCATGCAGGGGTGTTTTCTGCCTCTTTAAACCAGGTCTCCGTTACAGCACAGATGTTGACATTCACCATTTTGAGGAGAGCTTTGAGTGAGTGCATCTTGAGATTTAGACTTCTAGCACTGAGCAGCATGATTCTCAGACTACATTTGTTTGTAGCTGTTACAGTGGAATGTTGGTATTTGGAACACTGCCTTATAGGGGTGGCAACAGCCTTAGCCAGTACCCGGAATCCCAGAGGTGACAGATGCAGGCTGTCTCTGGCAAAGCATTGAGGTCTGTCGTCCATGTCATCCCAGGAAGACAGATACTGGATCCCCTTAGAATGACACCAGAAACTTAGCCAATTGTTGAAGTCAATCATTTTCTGCTTGTACTGTGGTATCATTCCAGGTGATGGTAGAATACTGCTCAGGGTTAGGGTCATACCTGCCTGGGCCACATAATCCAAGAGTTCCATCACATCTTTTTTCATGTAGTCCAGGGAGCTACATCTCAGGTCATTCACACCCATATGGACAATGACTGAGTTATATTTGTACTTGTTGTGGAGAGACCTGAGTGCATGTGTTATGTGGCAGATCCTGGCACCTGATAGACAACTGACTGTCACCTTCTTGTTCAACTTGGTGAGTGGGACATCAGTGTGCCTCACAACTGAGTCTCCTATTAGTATATTGGGTAAAGTGTTTTGCCTAAAGGGCTTGGGTTGAGGGGCACACTGTGGTGGTGAGCTGTGTGGTCTGGGGTTGGTGTGTTGTGGTGGTCAAGTGCATTTCTTTCTCAGGGGGTCTCTGTTGCTTGGGTAAATTTTTATTGAGAGCCTCCACGAAGGTGGGTGTATGGTTTGTGTTTCTATGTGTGGGTTGTGATGGTTGGTGTTTTGGAGGGCTGTGTGTTCTATGTAGTGAGGTGCAGGGGTTGACCTTCTCCTCTTGACCAGCTAGTCCAGTCTTGGTTGGAGCGTGCACTGCTTCCAGCTTGGTGATATAAGTGCATCTCTTTTAGGTATGGGAGGTAAGAGGAGAGGGTTGTCTGTGTACATTAGACAGTTGCCACACTGTCTCAGTATCACCAAGTGCACCAGGTTAGTAGGAGAAAGCGCAGGAAATTGCCCTACAATCAAACCAGGACGGGTGGTCATAACTAATAAGTACTGGTGCTGTTACTGCATAGGAATAGTTAGTGCTGATAGCACCTACGTGTGCTACAATAAATGCTACAAAAGCCTGTTACAGTACTAGCTGATTACGCTAACTGAAGTGCAAGAAGTAAAAGAACAAGCACATTCTAAGGGGAAAATTGAACAGCAGACTTTCTGACACCAGTAACAGTTTACCTCAGCTGAGTGCCGCTGCACGGTGTACAAACACAGTCTTTTAAACCAGAAAGTTGAAAAGGATGGAAAAAAAGGCCCAAATGGCCAATATACAACAATTTCTGGACAAGAAGCCACTCCTCTTGTGGTTGATAGGCTACGTAGTTCTTACCACTCCCACTGATAAGCTAGAAGGTTTCCCTCCAACACAGAAAGGTCTGGGAAGCTCAGAAGCTTACCAAACAGTCCTGTATACAGCAAATCTATATCTGGACTAGACTAGTTACAGGAAAGGCAGGAAACAAGCTTAGAACTTTTTTTTTTTTTTTTTTTTTTTTGCAGAAAGCAGTTAAAACAGTAGCAAAAACACTTTAAATGCAGTACAACCTAGCACACTTGAGTGTGTAGCAATATCAAGGTAAATACAGTTTAAATAAATGCAGATAAATTAAAAATGACAAAAATGTACAGAGAGCTGTAAGTTATGAAAAAAATCAAACTGGAGGCACTAAGTGCAGAATAAGAGCACTTGAACACTTAAGAGCACATAGAACAGCAAACTAAGGTAATAAGGTAGAAGACAGTTAAGTAAGAGTAGCTGAAGAAAGTATAAATAAATGTTCTTTTTTTTTTAAAGTGGAGAGGGAGGGAATAGAGCAGATTAAGATACTATAGGGGATGTTCTTCCCAAGTGCTCTCTCTGTACACAGCAGAGGAGATGGGATTGGTAGGAGTGTCCGAAATCAAAATATGATCTGACTGTACTCAGTTGAGTGCACAAATGAGATGGGCCCAGGAGGAGTGTCCCAAAACAAATTTATAGCAGGGGCGGCCAATTCCAAAGCCACCAAGATTAACATTACAACAGAAACAGGGAGTGTGGGTGGGAGACAGAGACCACAATATTGAATGAAACAAATAACTAATCTTAAATAAGCAAAGAGCAGAGAAAAGTATACTTAAATCAGCTTGTGTGTCCAGTTGATTTTCACAAGTAAATCACAACAGCCAACAGCTCAGATGATGGGCAGAAATAATTCACAGAAATGTGACCAACACTGATTGTAATGCAAACAGAAACCCCCAGGCTAAGAGTTAACACAGAATTTCAAAGGCAGAGTAACAACCTCCAATGAACCCAGATGGCTACACTTTTCACACTTCTGGCAACTAACTGCAGAGAGACAGAGATCATAATATTCAATGAAACAAATAACTAATCTTAAATAAGCAAAGAGCAGAGAAAAGTATACTTAAATCAGCTTGTGTGTCCAGTTGATTTTCACAAGTAAATCACAGCAGCCAACAGCTCAGATGATGGGCAGAAATGATTCACAGAAATGTGACCAACACTGATTATAATGCAAACAGAAACCCCCAGCTCCCTTTTTCCTCAGCTCATCTGCAGTGTTATATTCTTTGTCTGCCAACCAGATTCTCATGTCCTCAGGCAGAGTGCTAAGGGCTTATTCCCTCACCAAAAGGTCTGACAGTTCTTCAAAAGTGGTAACCTGACATAAACTCACCCACCTACGAAAATAAGTGCATAATTCAGCAATACATTTACACACACTTTCATCTGCCTTGTGTCTATGCTCACAAAACTTTTTTCTATAAGCTTCAGGTGTTAACTTAAAATACTAACCAATTTTTAATGGTATTATAATTTAAGCAATCAGTAAAAGAGAATTTAGAAACAGCAGTTACAGCTTTACCATGGAGTAAGCAGGTCAGGAACTATACCCAGAGCTCCTGGTCAACATTATACTCTTTACAAACCCTTTCAAACATATGAATAAAACTATCAAAATGATCACCCTCTGTAAATTGTGGAATAAATTTACTGATCTTTATTGCTTCTGGGGTTCGGTTACTCTCTTCCCCATTATTTCCGTGACCCTGGTGAAGAGTCAGCATTTCTTTTTCATGTTGACTCTGCCTCTCATATTCTTCAGCTTCCAAATGCAGCAGTTTCTCTGCTGATTCTGCTTCGACCTCCAAATGCCGCAGTCTCTCTAATGATTTTGTTTCCAAACGTTTAGCCTCCAGTTCAAGTCTCTAACTCCAGACAGATTTTTAAGTCCTCTGTGGAAAAATTGAACTGTCCATTTCCTGAGAGTTGTATATCCCCAAGGCCAGTCTGGTTGTCCTCCTGGTTGCTGGTCTGTGATGCAGCTGTGGCTAAGGCTGCAATCATTTCCACTTTAGTCAGGATGGCATGCACCAGTATCTCATCCAAATGGCTCCTTGTCAGCTTGCCATAATCCTCTGCTGACATCCTTCCCTGCTCTCCTTGACTAACTAAGCTAACAAAAATAAATAAAACTATTGTGATATGAAATTCTGAATGTCTACTGTGTGGCTGCTTGAGAGTACAAACACTTTCTTTAGTCACCACTGTTTACAGGCTACAGGAGTTCAATATCCACACCAGTGAATTCCAATATGTAATGTGGTGATCCCACCACTGCCAGCCAATATGTGACGACCCTCCACTGGAGCAGTAATCAAAGAGCCTCAGTCCTCACCACTGGCACCAGTGGGGGATGTACACTGAGAGAATGACAAGTACACATACAGTATTTCCAGATGCAGTTTCTGCATCAAGTGCAATTTCCCTTAAGAGCACACACAGACCACAGTTAGTCCGCAGCTGGTTTCTCACTCTTTCACCACATCCCCAATAAGACTCCCCACTGGGACAGCTATAGAGTTGAGATCTAAGACATCCAGCACCCTCTCTGTCCAACCAGTGCTTCGTGCCCCTGCCCAGGTAGCTGACACACACACTCTTTGAAGTTTGATTTACATACACACACAACCACACACACACACACACACACACCTGGATAAGGCTGACACAGGTTTTCTAGCTATGCCCCCTTCTGCCCAGATTATAAGGTAGTTACCACTGTCGTCAGTCAACTCATTATAAGCTACTTTAAGGCCCTTAACAAAAGGGTGTCCAATCATACTGTGTAATACTAATATTAACACAAAAAAGAAGTTATGTACTCACCATAACGTTCCATCTGAGTAGGTACTTCATTTGTCTGCAACCTGTGGGTATCGAATCCGACCTCGGATCTGAGCAAGCAGCTTTCCAGGCTCCAAGATCCGAGCTCCTCCCCCCTACCCATAATCCCCTGCTACCAGCCATATTACCTCAGATCGTTTTTTTGCCTCACCAACCTGGTAACACAACAAAAATCATCTGTAAAGTTGATCAGAAAATCCCGAAAGGTTCGGGGGATGGCGGGGGGAGGTCGGTTGCAGACAAATGAAGTACCTACTCAGATGGAACGTTATGGTGAGTACATAACTTCTTTATCTGTAGTAGTTACTTCATTTACTCTGCAACCTGTGGGACAGAGTCCCCAGCTACCTTATAAGAACCTGGGTAGTCCTTATGGAAGGATATTCTGAAGTACCACGGAGCCAAAAGAAGCCCTACTCCTCAAAATCACATCTAGTTTATAATGAGAAATGAACGTATGAGAAGAGGACCAAGTAGCTGCTGAACATATGTCATCCACTGGAACCCTAGACCAAAAAGCTGTTGAGGTGGCTACAGATCTTGTAGAATGAGCCGATATGTACCCCTGAATAATAAACTGACAGATCCAATTTGCTACAGTCACTTTGGAAATGGCTTTGCCCATGGCTGATTTTGCATAAGAGACAAACAACTGGTCCGACATGCGAAACTCTCTAGTCCTATTCAAATAGAAGCGCAGCTGTCTGTGTACATCCAATTTGTGCAATGTGTATTCTCCCCTGTTCTGAAATTTTGGAAAAAACACTGGTAGATTTATTGATTGATTTATATTTGCTTCTGAAGCCACCTTAGGCAAAAAAGACGGGTTAGTCCTGATGGACACTCTATCTTTGTGAAAGATAAGGTAAGGAGGTTTCATACACAAGGCTTGCAGTTCTGAAACCCTTTTGGCCAAAGTAATAGCTACTAAGAAGGCCATTTTCCATGACAAGAACTTCAACGGAACAGAGGCCGCAGGTTCGAAAGGTGGACTCGCCAAGGCTTGCAAGACTAGAGTGAGATCCCATGGGGGAACCACAGACTTTATCGGTGGATTTAAAAGGAAGATGCCTTGTAAGAAGGTTTTGCACAACTTTGTAGATGCTAAGGAACCTATGCCGTCCCCCACATGAAAATGGGAGATGGCCGCCAATTGTACCTTAACCGTAGAAGCACTTGCTCCCTGCTGAAAAATCAACGAGAGGAAGTCCAGAATGTTCGGAATAGGGACAGTAAATGGGTCCAAGCCCTTGTCTTTGGCCCAAATGGAAAAACGTTTCCATTTACTGTTGTAAAGTTTTCTGGTAGAAGGCTTATGAGCCGCAACCAGAATGGCCTTAACGGGAGATGAGATACCGGGAGTCCTAGCCATTATTGGAACTGGATCAGCCAAGCTGCAAGCTTGAAGTTGACCAGGTTCGGGGTTGGGCAACCCGCGGGATGCGAGATCAGGTCTGGACTGGGATCCAGAGTCTACGGAGGAGCCACACTGTGAGACCACAGAAAAGGGAACCAGATCTGTCGAGGCCAGAATGGGGCTATGAGGATAACTCTGCTTCCCAACCGACAGGCTTTCTGAATGAATTTCATCATGAGTGGAAGGGGGGGATAAGCATAAAGGAGCCCGGGAGGCCAAGCATGGACTAGAGCGTCTCTGGGAGTCTCCCCTCTGGGGGGAATTATTGCGAAGTACTTGCTGCATTTTGTGTTTAAAGGAGAAGCAAAAAGATCACAGCGAGGCTGACCCCATTTGTGGAAGATCTGCTTTGCAACAGATGGATTCAGAGACCACTCGTATGGAGCGAGAAGTACCCGACTTAGCTTGTCCGCTAATATGTTGGACCGTCCTGGGATGTGCGTTGCTACCAGAAAGTGGTTGGTGGAGATCGCCCATTCCCAAACTCTCATGGCCTCTCGATACAGGGGATAGGATCTGGTTCCTCCCTGTTTGTTTATATACCAGACTACAGACATGTTGTCTGTCTGGATCGCAATTGTCCCTAGGGGAAGAAGGTCGTGGAGAGCTTGCAACGCCAAAAGCACCGCCCTCATCTCTAGGACACTGATATGCAATGCGGTCTCTAGGGAAGTCCACGTGCCTTGAACGGATGTGCCTGAACAATGCCCCCCCACCCTAGGCGAGAAGCGTCCATGGTCAATGTGGCTTCAACCGGGGGAATCACAAAAGGCCTCCCTTCCCTGAGTTCCCACGCATGTAACCACCAAAGAAGGGAGTCCCTGCAAACTCTGCTCAGTGGTATTGGTGTGTTCAATGGGTGGAACGAGAGGGACCATTGGACTTGAAGGGTCCATTGTAATATTCTCATTCGCAGACGGGCATGGAGGGAAAGACCGATCGCTGCTGACATAGACCCCAGTGCCCTCAGGACTAACTCCGCTGGAGGAGAAGGACTCCGGAGAAGGGCTGATACCTGATATGACAAGCTGTTCAGTCCGACTGACGTTAGAGTAGCTCGGGAGATTCGAGTATCCAACCTGGCCCCTATGAATTCTAGGGCTTGAGTGGGGCACAGGCAGGACTTCTGCCGGTTCACTGAAATGCCTAGGTTGTGGGCTAGAGTCAGTGCGTAATCTCTCACCACAGAGAGTTGATGCCTGTTGGTCGTGGTAAGGAGCCAGTTGTCTAGGTATGGGAAGACCTGAATACCCTGAAGTCTCAGGTGGGCTGCAACCACCGCCATGATCTTGGTGAACACTCTGGGGGCTGAGGTGAGGCCGAATGGAAGAATCCTGAATTGATAATGACTGGCTCCAAGCCGGAAGCGGAGAAACCTCCTGGATCGTCTGTCCATCAAGATGTGGTAGTACGCATCCTTGAGGTCTATGGAGCACATCCAGTTGTTCTCCTGCAGAAGAGGGAGAATAGATTGAAGAGTGACCATCCGGAACTTTTCCTTGGGTATGAACAGGTTCAGAGCGGAAAGGTCTAGGATGGGACTGAGGTCCCCAGTTTTCTTTGGCACCAAAAAGAACCTTGAGTAATAACCCAATCCGGACTGATCTGAGGGGATGGGCTGGATGGCTCTTTTTCTTAGCAGCTTCAAAATCTCTGAAGCCGCTGCTTCCCTCTGATTGGGTGGGACATCGGGGAGGCGTCTGGTTTTGGGGGGAAGATTTAGGAATGGAATGGAATAACCTCTGGAAATGATACGGAGCACCCATCGATCTGTTGTAAGGGACTCCCAGTTTGACAGGTATTCCGTCAACTGCCCCCCGGCTGCCTCCAGAGAGGGACAGTCGGGCAAGCCTTCAGGGCTGTTGTGCGGGTCTGTCCGAGAAAGGTTCTCTAGACCCGAAGTTACACGGCCCCCCTCTGCCTCTGGGCTGGCGTCCACCTTGTCCTCCTCTGCCTCTAGAGGACGAGTGGTCCGCAGCTGGATGGGATTACTGAGACTTGCGGAACCACAGCTCCTTTTGTCCCCTCTGATTCCTGGAGAAGGACATTTGGGGACTAGAGCAGTGGACTCCGACGGCAAGACAGCGTCTTCCCGTACTTTTCGCTTTGGACCAGCGTATCGTGAACGGTCTTGCCGAAAAGAGCAGAACCTTCAAAGGGGGCGTTCGCGAAGGACGCCTTGAAGGGATCCGCTAAGTCGCAGAGACAGAGCCAGGCGTGACGTCGCAAGATGACCCCTGCTCCACTGGCTCTAGCGGCTCCCTCCGAAGCATGGGAGAGGAGCCGCATAGACGTATTAGAGATGGATTTCAGAGTGGCCATTCATGTCGTAAACACATTCCTGTCTCCGACCGACATGGACTCCAGGAGGGCTTGCTGCATATTCCTTGATCAAGTCTCGCTGTAGCCTGATGGTATGTGCCATATAGTTCAGCGCCCTTATGGAAAAGGTCGCTGAAGCAAACATCCACTTCCCAATCCGGTCCAACGCTCGAGATTCTTTATCTGGCGGGTGGACCAAAGAACTCTCCTGAGCGAGTTCTTTCTTGGTGGCCACCGCCACCAACATGGCATCAACAGGGGTTCCTTTGGCCCATGACTGTCTATCTGTGGGGGGACTTAAGACTTTATCAGGATGCCTAGGGACTGGCTACATGGTGTCGGGCTCCTTCCACGCCCTGGTGGTAATTAAGTCCACCAATGGGTCGGCTGGAAGGGACACCCAGGAGGTAGATGGGCCTGCCTCAAACACTTCCAGGAACACAGATTCATCAAGGGAAGGTTTTTGGGCAGACCACCCCCCTCTAATACGCAACATTTCCATGATGTCTCCAAAGGAGACATCTTCAGGGAGTGACCTTGGGGAATCCTCCCTATCATCTAAGTCCGTGTCGGTGGTAACGGACTCGGGGGAGTCCAGGTGCCTCCTTTTACACCGATGTTTCTGAGGAACCTCCTCGGTGGGGCTATCCGAAGAGGGCTCGTCCACGGGTTGTTGTTCCTCCACGGCAACTAGCTGGAGGGCTTGGGCAGGCTGTCCCGATGGTCGGATGATTGAAGACAGACCCTCATACAGTGGGGGTACGGGTGGATCCGAAGCCCGAACCGGGGACCTGGAGGACCTCGACAGTACCCTCTCCACTACCTCAAAAGCTGAAGGAGAATCGCCCTTGCCAGCCTCTGAGAGCAATCTCCTTGGCTCCGAGGAAGGGATCGGGGTCGGAGCCGATGCAGTCGGTGCCGAGAGAGAGGTGTGCTCTGAAGCCAACAGCTCCGAAGACACAACAACTCCATCGGATCCGATGCTCGGCCCCGAGAGCTCAGATCCGACAAACTCGAGGGCATAGTCGGCGTCGAAGAGACCAGCGCTATCGGCGCCGAGAAATCCCTGGGTCCGAAGGGGCCCGGATCCAATGACTCTAAAGGAGTGATCGGGGCGAACATGGGGGCCACACTTCCCCCCCAGAGGGGGGGAGGCAAGAGCACCCCCATCTGCATTTGGGTCTGCAAGAACTGACGCATCATCCGATCCATATCCTCTTCAGAGATGCTTATGGTTGACCTGGAAGAGGTAGTCGAGGAGGGCTGACTCGACGACCTCGAGGGAGACCAATCCTCCTCCACCGGCGAGAAGCTAGGCGAATGGAGCTGAGAGGAGGAGGATCCGGAGACCCCCGAAGGAGACTTAGCTGCTTTAGCTGGCAGAGCCGAGGGATGAGATTCAGCCTACCTTTTATGGGATCTATGTCCCTCCTTATCCTTGTGCCTCTTCTCCCTAGCAGAAGAGGCACTAGTTTCCTCAGAGCTCAAACCCAAAGAGGGAGGTTGAATCCCGGGTTGAGCTAAGGGAACAGAGGGCGCCGGGGCCGCCGAGGCAGCCAGAGCCTGAACGGGAGAGGAAGAAGAAGCTGACTCCTGGGGGAGCTTTCCCGCCAGGATCAGCGTGTTTTTCCTATCCCGAAGTGCTCGGGAGTTAAAGGCCGCACAGATCTGGCAGGCCTCTGATAGATGGGCTGCCCCCAGGCACAAAACGCACCGAGTGTGACCATCAGCTGGGGAAAGCTTGTAGCCACACTCAGTACATTTAGAAAAAATGGCCTTAGGCCCTTCCGACATCTTAGCACTCACACACACACACCCAAACGCTAAGGGGGGAGGGGGAGTGACTAAATAAAAGCTAATTATCTGCACCAAAAAAAAATTAAACTAGCACAAAAAGGGATAGAAAAAAAGGGCTAACACCGCACACACAAGATTTTAAATTCTAGAGCGTTTATAAATCACGAACGATTTCACCCAGCCAGGAGCTCTTCAAAAAGGAAGCTTCTTCAGCCGTGGCAAAAAACAATCTGAGGTAATATGGTTGGTAGCAGGGGATTATGGGTAGGGGGAGGAGCTAGGAGCTCGGATCTTGGAGCTTGGAAAGCTGCCGGCTCGGATCCGAGGTTGGATCTGATACCCACAGGTTGCAGAGCAAATTAAGTAACTACTTCAGATTGGTAGTTTGACCAAGATCAAGGTTATTAGGAGTGGCCCACACGGTGTGACCAAATAAATATGCAAGTACTCTCAAAACTTAATATATCTCTACACAGATAAGCCACAATGAAATGTTTGAATATATTTAATAATACATAATAGAAGAACAGCACAATAATAAAAAAATATAAATATATATATATATAGATATATATATATAGATATATATATATATATATATATATATATATATATATATATATATATATTCACAGTGACATCAGAGTTCAAAACTCACAGAAAATATTTAAAACAACACTGCAGGATAGTCTCAAATAAATGAAGAAAAACATCTAAACTAAGCTTTACTATATTCCTGACTGTATCTAAGAGAATTACTATACCCTAGAAAATTACTTCATTAGAGCAAGGCAGATGTGTGGTGAATGGGTCTTCTTGTCAGGTCCAAAACCGAATACAGAATGCTCTGTCTCAATAAGAGACTTCTCAAATTAATATCTATAACATTACTTCTGGGATAGCTTGCAGAATGACATAATTTCTTGTAATCTGACTACTAGTTCTCATGCAACCCCCCCCCCCCCATTGATAAAGCTGGCAGTATTTAGCAACTACCTGTAAAAATATAAAGGCAAGGGTTTCTCCTCAGAACTCTGGCAGATACTGGAAGTAATGCATTCCCTTGTGCCTTCAGGACTAGTAATTAATTCACCCTAAAGACAATACAGAAACTTTGCTAGTGCAAACAGTGTATTTCTTGCTGCATTGAAAACTGAAAGATACCATCTTTTATGGCCTGGCTATAAAGTAATTTAATTTCAGTTATTTTTCTGAAGTTAACCTCCTGTATTCTGGTTTCCACTGCTAAAATATATACATTTAAACAGTTACAATAATGCATGTACATTTCTGTTCTCTTCCAGTAGGGCACACTGTGGATCCATTTTAAACACAAGTGCTTTGCAAATACCTTTTCAACACATGTGTGTACAAGCAGTTTGATATACACATGACATACAGTTCTAATACATTTGTAACACAAGCATTTTATATAAATCATTTTGATATTCACCAGTGACATATAATTGTTTGCAAAATTCCAGCTAGCTGTGCTGGCAGTATCTCCTTAAATTCACATCTGGTACTACCAAATATTTTCTGAGTTATTGTTTGTACTCTAGAGAGCTAGGATAGACATCGTGCTGAAAAATTGTTCCTATAAACTCTAACATGTAGGTCAGTTAGAATTATGACTTGTTGTTATTAATGGATATCCCAAATTGTGGACAAGCCTGACATACTTAATTTCAAATCTGCACCACTAAAAGCTTTGTTGGAGCAGTAATGAGACTGTCATCCCAAAATGGAAACATGCAGGATCCTTGCAAAGTTAAGTGAGACACCAGTACTATAATACACTTGGTGAACACCCTGTTGGCTGTGGTCAGGCCAAAAGACTGGACTCTTAAGTGGTAATGACTGGCACCCAGCCTAAAATGTAACTACTTCCTGGATCATCTATTCATTGTATGTGATACTAATCCTGAAGGTCAGACAATCTCATTCAGATATCCTGCTCAGAAGGGGAAAATTGGACTGAACCAAGACTAATTCGAATTTTGTGTGCTGAACAGAATTGTTCAACACTCCAAGACTTAAAATCGATCACCATTATCCTATTTTATTTAGGCACTAGAAGAATTTTGAGTCAGTTACGGATTCTCTTGGTCAAGAAGGAATTTTTGGATGACTCTAAGCTGCTTCTTGGTAACAGGATGTAAGGGGAAAAAAGGGAATGATAGAATTTCAGCAAAAGATTCTCTGCAAGGAAGTGTCCTTCATTATGATTAATCATGCTTCCTGGTGAAGAGATAAGAGATTCATGACTGTCTGCAGAGGAGGGCACTGAGGTCTCCTTTCAGGAGCACTGGCAGGGTCTAACAGAAGTAGTATCTCTAGACTCGCGGAATTGTGGATGTCTGTCACGGGGGGGGGGGTCAGCAATTATCTCCTGTGCTTCGGTGTGAACTATCCTTGCATGTGTCCTGTAAGACATCCTGAGATTTCCTGTAACACATACCTAGACCTCCCGATTGATTACTGGGAGAAAAATCTTGAAGGAATGGAAAAAGGGTGCCCATAGCAGATAGGGTCTTTACGTCCTTACCTGTAGGGCCAAACCAAAGTGAACTGTTAAAGGTAGCTCTGACGAAAGATGACTTGAAAGACAGCAAAAAATCATTGAGGCTCATCCAAGCACGTCTGCTGATGGAAATGCCTGAACCCACGGCCCTAGAGATGCCTTCTGCAGTATGCAAGATAAACCTCTTCGATGAACAGGATACTGTTCCTAGGGTAGCCCGAGAGAGACTACTGAGGATGAACATACGCAATTTTGGTTCCAGAAAGCAAATTAGATGGTCCTTTAATAAAAACTGTTTGTAGCCTCTTAAAAGGTACTTTAGGATTGAACAGCTGTATAGATGGTACATGTGGGTAGGATCCAAAAATAGGTCCTGGGTACCATGTAAGAGAAAAGGGAAGTAACTAGGGAACCCAGTTCCCCATCTGGATTTGAGACACAGAAAATTTCACATCATCTTATCCACATCCTGAAAAAAAAAATTGAGCGGAAAGGGAAAACTGCAACAAAAGGAACTAATCACCTTTAGGAAATGAGCTCGTCAGATCTGAGTAGGACTTATGATCTGAAGGAGGTTCTAAAGCTCTCTGCATCCCAAGAGTTTGGATGCAAAATCTTTCAAATTCTGTGGAATAAAATCTATATGTCAGATCCGAAGTCTTAGGATCAATGAAGAAGTAACAGCAAACCTATCAGATCTGAAGAGGACTTAGGGTCAAAAGAAGCACTAGGGATTTACACTCAAAGTCTTTCTAGTTTTTTCTCTAGAGTTAAAATTAATCTGTCAGAGCCAAAGGCTTAGGATGTGAAGGAGGTTCTAAAGGCTTTAGATCAGAACAGCTTGGATATGAAATCTTTCAAATTCTCTGGAATAAGAATTGTGTCTGTTGGATCCCAGAGTAAGGATCTGATGTAGAAGTAACAACCAAAACTTGTCGGATCCAAGGAGAAATTAGGATCCAAAGGAGACTCCAGGGGATTTGGATTTGAAAAACTTCCTAGTTTCTCTGTAGTTAAACTTCTGTCTATGAAATCTTAAAGCTTAGGATTTGAAGCAGGCTGAAAATACTTTGGATCAAGAGAGCTTGGATCCAAAATCATTCTATGTTTCTGTAATAAGACATCTGATGTTGTCAGTTTTCATTTTGGCCTCACTGATGGGTTTGGATGTAATCCCTTGGATCTGACCTGGCAGCTATACAAGCTTGTCGCAATCTTGAACTCTCACCATAACCCAGATTGCACCACCCCTCATTATCTCAGATTTTGTTTGCCGCTTCCAGTGGTAAGATGTGGTTTCTGATCTCTCAAGTGATTGGTGGATAAGTAGTTTAATTTACTTATTCTAATTTTCTTCTTCTATCTTTATAACTGAATTTTAAAATACATGCTTTGAAAAAAATGTGGCCATTGTCCCTTATTTTATTCATTTTATGCAATTCCGACTTTATTTCAAACATTTTCTGTAGTAATTTGAATACTTTTTATAAATATTGTACATATAAGTTTATGAGAATATCATTTAGAGTGTTCTGTATTCCTCGTTTCATATTTTATGAAGAAGAAATAGTGCTGAGCAAGTTTTAACATCTGAAATTCATTTCTGACTTGTTTTGTGAAGTATGCACATTGTAGGAATGATTCACTCCTCTATATTCCACCAGTTTCAAGCAAGTGCCTTAACTCGTTTTAGTCATGCCGCCTGTAACATCATTCCCTGTAGACATGCCGCTTCTGACACCATGTTGCTTGCTCTTCTCTAACATAGATAACAAGCAGGCAGGGTATTTTGTTTAGATGTTTTAATACACAGAAACACATCAGGCTAGATAGCAGCATCATAAAATACAAACAAACTGGTTAACAGACAGACCTTACATGTATACATACTTGCATCTCAACAGCTAACTACAAAATGGCAGTCAAGCTCGTGCAATCCCTTGGATAGCTTCTTAAAGGTACATACACACACACTGAGCTACAACTGCAATCTCTGACACAATGTCTAGCTGGATGCCGTTAAATTCCAAGTTCTGGGTTGGACTCAGATGAGACTTGGGTAGATTCACTATAATTCCTATCTGGTCGAATAGGCAAAGAAGGTACTGAGTGTCTGCGACCAGTCAATGCTTTGTGGGAGTTGTGAAGAGCCAATCATCAAGGTAAGGAAACATCTGGAATCCCTGCAGTCTCAGGTGAGCTACCACCACTGCCATGCACCTGGTGAACACCCAGGGGGCTGTGGTGAGACCAAAAGGCAAGGTCCTGAATTGGTATTGATTGGCCCCTTCCTGAAAGCAGAGATGTTTTCTGGAGCACCTGTCTATTTTTATATGATAGTACTCATTCTGGAGATTCACAGAGCACATCTATTCATCTTTGTGCAGAAGGGACACGATGGACTGAGCAGTGACCATCCGGTACTTTGACTTCCTGACAGAGAGGTTTAACTCGCTTAAGTCCAGGATTGGATATAGGTCCCCCATTTTCTTTGGCACCCAAAAGAAGCAAGAGTAAGTTTTGGACCCTTGTTGTCCTAGTGGGAACTCTTAGATGGCTCTCTTCTGAAGAATGTTGAGCACTTCTTCTTGAGCTAACTCTCCCTGACAGGATGGTGCATTGAGGAGAATTTTACTGAGGGGTGGGAAAGGGGAATAAAACAACCCCTGGAAATAATGCTTAGCATCCACCAATCTCTTGTGATATTTTCCCAGACCAAAGGGTGAGGAGACAAATGGCCCACAACTGCCTCCAGGGGAAGATAGTTAGGCAAAGCATCAGGAGTGCTGAAAAGCCTTCTCAGAGAAGGATTCCCTGGAGCCCTGATTTTGTGGACACCGCTCTGCTTCTTGGGTGGCGTCTACCATTGACTCTTCTTCCCTGACCTCTAGAAGAGGGTTCATCTTGAGCCTCTTGAAAGGAAGATTGTGATTTCCTGAACCAAAATTTCTTACTCACTAGTTGTGAAAAAAACAAAAAAGGAAGATAGCAAGGGGTTCCACTCCAAAAGGATGTATTGTGTTACTGCTTTTGTCCACTTATTTCAAAGAACTTCATCAGACCTGGTTTGATGAAGTTCACTGAAATAAGTGGACAAAAGCACTAAAACAATGAATCCTTTTGAAGTGGAATCCCTCTCTATCTTCCTTTTTTTGTTTTCTTAGTTGGTCAATTTATTTGGTTTTCTTACTTGCAACTTGTGTCTTAGAAAAGGACCTCTGAGAAGTAGAAAACCTGAATCCCACAGCCAACAAGGTCTTCCCCTCTTCCTCACTGCGGGTCAGTGTGTCTCTGACTGATGGACTAAGAAGTGTTGATCCATTGAAGGGGGTATTGGTGAAGGAGGCTTTAAAGAACTCCGCAAACCCACATAATTGCAGCCAGGCATAATGGTGAATAGCAACGCCTGTGCCGGACACTCGAGAGGTGCCTTCTGCAGCACTGGAAATCAACCTCATCAAGGAATTAGCAAGAGATGCAAGAGTGGATAGCTTGGGAGACACTTTGTTCAAGTCCTTGGCAGGCATCAACTCAGAAAGGGAAGTGGTGAGTTCCTTAACCAAATCCCTTCAGAGGTGGGTGAAATGTGCCAAGTAATTACGTTCCCACAGACTGAATGTAGCTGATGCAAAAACCCACTTTCCATGTCTGTCAATTGCCCGGGATTGGGAAGATGGAAAAACATAATCTGCTCCACCCACTCCTTTTTAGTGGCAGCAGCTACTACTATAGCATCAACTGGCACCACTTTGGACCAAAACTGTCTGTCTCAGGGTGGACCTAGAAATTTGTCCATTCATTTCGTCACTGGCTCCACAGTATTGGGCTCCTTCTATGCCATGCTGGTGAGAAGGTCTATCAGTTTGTTGGCAGGGGAGAAACCGAGGTGGTAGAAGGTCTCATCCCTAAGGCATTCAGGCACATGGACTCCTTGGAGGACAGGGGTTAGGAAGACCATTTGTCTTTCAAATTGAGACTCTCTAGGATGTCAAAGGAGACCATCAGGCAGTTGAGGTCAATATCCTTGGTGAGAGACTCCATCAGGGAGGCTCAGGGGAGGACTCAAAAGAGTAGGGAACCCCAAGTAGGGTAACTCCCCCTTGAAGGTCAGTTTGGGAGGGCTGACCAGGAGCAGGATGAGAAGGCTCAGCACTGAGAGGTGAGGGGGCTGGAAAGGGCCCTGAAGGGCAGGGGAGGCAGCTCCAGCAGTGGAGAAAGTCCTCTCTACTACCTGGAAGGCTTGAAGGGCTGGACGATGCCCCCTGCCCATTCCCGGCGGACAAGGCCACCTGAGAAGGGGGAATAGAGTGTCTCACCCTCAAGACCCCTGGATAATACCAGCCCCAAGCTGTCGAGAGCCAAAGCACTGAGCAGCAGAGACCTCTCAGAGAAAACTGGACCAGAACCTCCCAAGGATTCCGGAGAAGCTGCTCGGTTCTGGGACCCAGTCTTCTCCAAGGGAGGAAGGGCAGAGCCAGTCAGGGACTCAAATGGGGTAGAGACAAAGTGGGCTCTGAGAATCCCCGCTGATTCCTCACCACATCCCAGGTCCTGGTAGTCTGAAACTGCCTGGGTCAGACATGGAAATAGAAGTGTAGGGGCAGGGGAAGGACCCGTGGCTGGATGGGCAGGGGACAAAAGAAGCCGCAACTTTATTTGAGCCTTGAGGAAGGACCGCAAGATCTTGTCCTTGTTGAATGGGAGCAAGCTCCAGGAGGACCTAGAAGAGGCAGATGATCAAGCCGGGGATGTGTGCCTAGACCCTGAGGACCTCCTAAACCTGTCAGAGGAATGGCTCCTGTGCACAGGAGCAGTGAAACGCTGCTCGGAGACAGAACTTGAAGGAAAGTCCACGCTGAAGATGGTGAGATCCGACATGGGTCCCGGATACACCTACTTCCAATCCAAGGTCGCCTGAGGATCTGAGCATTTACAACTCGAATGCCTCGTGTCTGAGGGGGATGGATCCATGGCAGGCTTAGTCATGGCCAGATCCGAAGGCCTTGATACGGAAGCCTTGGATCTGAGAGTAGACTCCCGAGACCTAGAATCCAAAGGGGCCTTGGTTACGGGAGTAAATTTTCAGTATCTTTGATCTGAGGACCTCGGATCTGAGAGCACCGAGGCTCTAGTCGGATCCGAGGAGCTAGGATCTGACAGCCTAGACTTCTTAATGGAGGAAGACCTCGAGATGGAAGGAGCCTTCTTCTTGTGGTCAGAGGGATGGGGCTTGTTCGGAGACTGGACCAATGGACCCCCCGAGTCATACCTTTTAATAATAACTTATTATGGTCCTCAACCAAAGCCCTGGAGTTGAATGTGGCAAAAATGCTGCATTCAACCTCTAGGTGGTCAGTACACAATCAATACAGGCACTCCTCATGCAAGTCGGAAATGGGCATCATCCAGCCACACAAGGAGCATCTCTAGCTTGCAGCTTTGGGGCTCGTTGCTGGGAATATAACTCTGATATAGAAGGAGCCAGCTGAGAGCCTGCAGAGACCAAGGCCCTCTCCATAACCTGGAAGGCAGCCCCCCCCCAAAGAGTGATGGCAGCCCAGAACCAAGAATGACGACCTTGTAACTGAGGTTAAACACAGCTCCAAAAGACCCACCCATGAAGCAGGAGCCAAGGAAAAGCCCACAGCTGCTGAAGTTCAACGAGTTACGGACGACCCCGAATAAAAACCCGGGGCTGATCTAAAACCCCTGAACCCAACAGCAAAGCTACTGCCCTGGGAGTCCACCAGTTCAGAAGGAACCAAAGAAGTCAGGGCAGATCCTGGCACTAAAGGCAGATGGGCTGTCGGTACCAGAGCAGCTGGAACTGCGGGGATTGGAGTAGGAAGTTCTAAGCCCTCAGAGGAGGTTAGAGGAGGAAGATCTGTTGGAGTCCTGGGAGAAAACGCCCTCACCTCCAGAAGGGAGAGGGAACTGAGAAGAAACAGACCTCTACCTGCCAGGAGCTGATCCACCAACCTCACGATGTCCACTTCAATGAGACTCCTGGAAGAATGGACAGATAATCCAGAGGGAAATTCTGGCCTTTCCAAAAAAGGAATGGGAAGCTGCCTCAAGAAGGGATCAATGGAAGGGGAATATCTTATCCAGGGTAAATACACAATTTCTGATTTCAGCACGGGGGAGGAGGGTAATGTCTGCTACAGTGCAGAAGGTGAGGTCGACACTGACCGAGAAATTGAAGAAATCAGTGCCTATGACACCAGACTTGTGGTGCCATAGTAGTAGTAACTGGTGCCGAGGAAAGGCTTATGCATTTTCGCCACTGGTGTCGAAGGATAAGTCGGCAACGAGTGATTTTTCTTCATACCATGGTCAGATTTAGATGGAGCAGTCTTGGACAAGGCTTCTTCAAAACAAAACTAAAGTAAACCTTTCAAAATTAATATTTTTATGCTCGACCAAGGCCCTGTCAGTAAAGGCATGTCAGACAAAACATTCTTGGTTCAAATGACCTGCACCCAGACAATAAACACAGGAAGACTCCCCATCTAAATTGGGCATCTTCCTTCTGCAATCCTGGCACTATTGAAACCCTGTAGTGCCTTTTGGTTTATCAGCCAGGTTGACTAACAGAAGGACGGGAGTCAGTTGGTGAGAACACAATCACACAAGTACTCACAAAAAAAGTACAGAGGGAAAAAACTACCAGCTATGGTAGAAAGAAATACCAAGGATTGGTAAATAGAAGAAATACCAACTATGGTAAAAGAGAGAGAGCTACCTGATGAGGTAGAGGAGGAATGGGAGGGGGGCTACCAATAATGGTAGAGAGAATACCATAAGGTATGTGGAAAAAGGACTCACTCAATCAGAAAAAACGTGGGTAGAGACTCAATATAACTGAAATATGTATAGAGAGAGAGTAGACAGGATATGAGAAAAACTTGCAGAAATAATGAAATTTCACTTAGCTGCGAGAGGAATGTCTGACGCATCTTGTGACAAGAGTGGCAAATGAGATCTGAGTTAATATGGAGAGGGTTATTGTGGGTAGAGTCTTAGCTCAAGTGTTTTTAGCTGGAGCGAGCTGTATAACGGCCGAGCTGGTTTAGATGATCAGAACCGAGTACCCATAGGTCAAGCATGAATGAAAATTGACAACATCAGATTAATAATTACAACTAGATAGAAATGTGTGGAGGTGGGGGTTGTTCCTACTCTGCAGTATTAATTATTACTACCTTCAGGATTTAGCAAATTAGAAGTAAATGTAAGGTGTTTTAAGGGGTGGTTCATCATTGCCTTGAAATGTGTTTAGTCAGTTGCAGTTTCATCAAAAGCTATGTATAATAAATAGTATTGTGTGATACATAATTTTACCAAAAAAATGATTAATAATCTTGATTTTACCACAGTCAGTGCTTACATATGGGTGTGTTTGTGATTAGTGTACATATACCGATCCAAAGTTAAGAGGAATTGCATGTATTTTTTTTTTGTTTTCACTATGGTATAGTAACTTTGTGTTGATTTGTGTTCTTTAAGACATTTATTTTACTTGCAGGGTGAGTCTGGCAAAACATTCACTGCTCTCATATGTAATCAGTAGAAGAACTTTCACTAGTTCACATTACTGGTGCATGCATTTCAGCCATCAACTTTTCAGGAATAAAGAGGTTCACTTTACCAACCTTAACAACTGAGAAGAACGTAAGTTTTTCTACTGAAATTACTACATCCAGTGATTACAGCAAAATGTACCAGTATTTAAAATATGATTATGTTAATTCTTAAAACATTTATGTCAAAATATTACTAAGTCAAAAATGAAAAAAAAAAATACTTTACAGAAATGGTCATGCATGCACTGTCAGCGCACATTGAACCAACATTTGCGAGACCAAGAAGAAGTCCAGTTTTATATCCCCTACAGAAGGAAAGACAAAAAAAATAACATGAATAAGGAGACAGGAATCTAAAATATTCACATTAGATGGTGTTACTTCTAGGTTTTTGTGCTGTTTGAAACTGGGGAAATATGTAATACTACAGGGTAGATAGATACATATCTGAGTCCTCACCATAGCAGATCTTTGAGGGTTAAGCTAGTTAGTTAATAAAAAAAGTTATATATGCACCATAACATTCTATCTGTGTTGTCCATTTTCATTCTTCATAAACTGCTGGGTTGATCTGACTTGGCCACTTTTTACAGCTCGTGGAACAATGAAACTATCAAGCTTCTCTTTTACCCATAATGCATGAGTCCCCTACCATACCTCAGATGTTGTTTGCTGACCTTACAGTCAATACAGTAAAAAAAAAAAAAAAAAAACTACTAGTATCTGGAGCTCATATAAAGGAACATTCCTCTAGTATCTTCTAATCCTTCCAGAAGTCAAATTGGTAGGAGGTTGGAAGAAAGGAAGCTGGGGCAGAATGAAAATGGACAACACAGATGGAACGTTATGGTGAACACATAACTTTTTTATCTGATGTTGTCATTTTCATTTATTCCTCAACTGTTGGGACAGAGTTGTCAGTTACCGAAATCCTGGGAGGACTCAAATGAAGGATATTCCTAAGCACCGCTGAGCCGAAGGCTGCTCTTCCCTTACAGACTAGATCCAATTTGTAATAAGCAATAAAGGTATGAGGGTTAGCCCAAGTTGTAGCTGCACAAATTTCATCCAAGGAAGATCCAGATAAAAATACTAAAGAGGTTGCCATAGACGTGGTAGAATGAACTTTTAGAGGTTTTGGCAAAGGCAAACCTAATTTTTCTTAAACAACGATTACTGTACTGCTCTTAAACACCACTGTCCTTCTAGTTGCCTTCCCCTTATGTTAATTTGATCATATATCTCATTTCCTCTCTGTTTTTACTGGCTTGTGTGAGTAAGCACAAAATTATCATATTGTGAAATCACTCCCTTTCAACTATTTAACTTTGCTGGCCATCCTAATGTATTCCATAGTACCAGAATACAAAAGTGACCACCCCTTTCAATCTATCTTGCTGTTTTAAAAATAGTGACTCTCCACTGAAACTTAACTTTGTAGACAGGTAAAAAAAGAAGTTATGTACTCACCATAACATTCCATCTAAGTAGGTAACTTCATTTGTCAGCAACCTGTAGGTATCGGATCCGACCTCGGATCCAAGCTGGCAGCTTTCCAAGCTAAAGATCAGAGCTCTCAGCTCCTCTCCCTTACCCATAATACCGTGCTACCTCCCTCCAGTCCTCGGATCGAGTTTGCCATATTATCTACCAACAGCAGTCAAGCATACTCAAAAGAGAAACTCTAACCTGATGCATGACAGAAGGAAAACATTCCGTCATGAAAATGACCACAAAACAGGCTAGGGAAAAGGGGGGGTTGCTGACAAATGAAGTTACCTACTCAGATGGAACGTTATGGTGAGTATCACTTCTTTATCTAAAGTAGTTAACTTCATTTGATCAGCAACCTGTGGGACAGAGTCCCCAGCTACCAAAACCTCGGAGGTCCTCAAGGAAGGATATTCCGGACCAATGCGGAGCCAAAGGCTGCCCTACCTCTGGATATCAGATCCAGCTTGTAATGAGAAATGAAGGTATGAGACGAGGCCCAAGTAGCCGCTGAGCAGATGTCATCTAAGGGAACCCTTGACCAAAAAGCCGCAGAGGTAGCCATAGAACGGGTAGAGTGAGCATGAACCCTCAAGGGTTCTGGCTGATCGGAAGCTGTATACGCGTGTAAGATGCAGTGGGATATCCATCTAGCTAAGGTAACTTTTGTAATAGGCTTGCCTAAGGACGGCTTAGCGAAAGACACAAAAAGCTGCTCCGATTTGTGAGAAGCAGCTGTCCTGTGCAAGTAGAATCGCAACTGTCTATGCACATCCAACAAGTGCAGTCTGTATTCCTCTTTGTTCTGAAAGTTGGGGAAGAAAACAGGCAAACTGATGGTTTGATTGATATTGGTCTTGGAGGCTACCTTAGGCAAGAATGAAGGATTATTCCTGAGAGAAACTCTGTCCTTATGGAAGACCAGGTGCGGGGGTTTCGTACAAAGGGCTTGAAGTTCAGATACTCTTCTAGATGAAGTAATTGCAACCAGGAAAGCAGTTTTCCAAGATAAGAATTTTAAATCGACGGAAGCTGCAGGTTCAAAGGGTGGACCAGTTAGCACCTGAAGAACTAAGGTTAAGTCCTATGGGAACCACATTCTTGACCGGAGGTCTTAACAGGAAGGTGCCTTTCAAGAAGGTCTTGCATATCTTAGCGAAGCTAAAGTACCAAGGTTGTCCCCGATGTGGAAATGAGAAATCACAGCCATCTGAACCTTAACAGTAGAAGCACTGGCCCCTTGGTGAAAAAATTTGGGACAGCAATTCAAGAACTGTTGGAATGGGAGCTGTAAAGGGTAGATAGATATGTATCTGAGTCCTCACCATAGCAGATCTTTGAGGGTTAAGCTAGTTAGTTAATAAAAAAGTTATATATTCACCATAACATTCTATCTGTGTTGTCCATTTTCATTCTTCATAAACTGCTGGGTTGATCTGACTTGGCCACTTTTTACAGCTCGTGGAACAATGAAACTATCAAGCTCCTCTTTTACCCATAATGCATGAGTCCCCTACCATACCTATCTGGAGCTCATATAAAGGAACATTCATCTACTATCTTCTAATCCTTCCAGAAGTCAAATTGGTAGGAGGATGGAAGAAAGGAAGCTGAGGCAGAATGAAAATGGACAACACAGATGGAACTTTATGGTGAACACGTAACTTTTTTATCTGATGTTGTCATTTTCATTTATTCCTCAACTGTTGGGACAGAGTTGTCAGTTACCGAAATCCTGGAAGGACTCAAACGAAGGATATTCCTAAGCACCACTGAGCAGAAGGCTGCTCTTCCCTTACAGACTAGATCCAATTTGTAATAAGCAATAAAGGTATGAGGGTTAGCCCAAGTTGTAACTGCACAAATTTCATCCAAGGAAGATCCAGATAAAAATACTAAAGAGGTTGCCATAGACCTGGTAGAATTAACTTTTAGAGGTTTTGGCAAAGGTAAATCTATTTTTTCTTAAACAACGATTACTGTACTGCTCTTAAACACCACTGTCTTTCTAGTTGCCTTCCCCTTATGTTAATTTGACCATATATCTCATTTCCTCTCTGTTTTTACTGGCTTGTGTGAGTATGCACAAAATTATCATATTGTGAAATCACTCCCTTTCAACTATTTAACTTTGCTGGCCATCCTAATGTATTCCATAGTACCAGAATACAAAAGTGACCACCCCTTTCAATCTATCTTGCTGTTTTAAAAATAGTGACTCTCCACTGAAACTTAACTTTGTAGACAGGTAAAAAAAGAAGTTATGTACTCACCATAACATTCCATCTAAGTAGGTAACTTCATTTGTCAGCAACCTGTAGGTATCGGATCCGACCTCGGATCCAAGCTGGCAGCTTTCCAAGCTAAAGATCAGAGCTCTCAGCTCCTCTCCCTTACCCATAATACCCTGCTACCTCCCTCCAGTCCTCGGATCGAGTTTGCCATATTATCTACCAACAGCAGTCAAGCATACTCAAAAGAGAAACTCTAACCTGATGCATGACAGAAGGAAAAACATTCCGTCATGAAAATGACCACAAAACAGGCTAGGGGAAAGGATGGGGGGGTCGGTTGCTGACAAATGAAGTTACCTACTCAGATGGAACGTTATGGTGAGTATAACTTCTTTATCTAAAGTAGTTAACTTCATTTGATCAGCAACCTGTGGGACAGAGTCCCCAGCTACCAAAAAACCTCGGAGGTCCTCAAGGAAGGATATTCCGGACCAATGCGGAGCCAAAGGCTGCCCTACCTCTGGATATCAGATCCAGCTTGTAATGAGAAATGAAGGTATGAGACGAGGCCCAAGTAGCCGCTGAGCAGATGTCATCTAAGGGAACCCTTGACCAAAAAGCCGCAGAGGTAGCCATAGAACGGGTAGAGTGAGCATGAACCCTCAAGGGTTCTGGCTGATCGGAAGCTGTATACGCGTGTAAGATGCAGTGGGATATCCATCTAGCTAAGGTAACTTTTGTAATAGGCTTGCCTAAGGACGGCTTAGCGAAAGACACAAAAAGCTGCTCCGATTTGTGAGAAGCAGCTGTCCTGTGCAAGTAGAATCGCAACTGTCTATGCACATCCAACAAGTGCAGTCTGTATTCCTCTTTGTTCTGAAAGTTGGGGAAGAAAACAGGCAAACTGATGGTTTGATTGATATTGGTCTTGGAGGCTACCTTAGGCAAGAATGAAGGATTATTCCTGAGAGAAACTCTGTCCTTATGGAAGACCAGGTGCGGGGGTTTCGTACAAAGGGCTTGAAGTTCAGATACTCTTCTAGATGAAGTAATTGCAACCAGGAAAGCAGTTTTCCAAGATAAGAATTTTAAATCGACGGAAGCTGCAGGTTCAAAGGGTGGACCAGTTAGCACCTGAAGAACTAAGGTTAAGTCCTATGGGGGAACCACATTCTTGACCGGAGGTCTTAACAGGAAGGTGCCTTTCAAGAAGGTCTTGCATATCTTAGCGGAAGCTAAAGTACCAAGGTTGTCCCCGATGTGGAAATGAGAAATCACAGCCATCTGAACCTTAACAGTAGAAGCACTGGCCCCTTGGTGAAAAATTTGGGACAGCAATTCAAGAACTGTTGGAATGGGAGCTGTAAAAGGGTCCAAATCCCTTTGTTTGGCCCAGATGGAAAAACGCTTCCATTTACTCTTGTAGATCTTCCTGGTAGAAGGTTTATGTGCTGCTACCAGAATAGATTTTATGGAAGATGAGATACCGGGAGTCCTAGCCATTAGTGGAACTGGATCAACCAAGCTGTGAGCTTGAGGCCATCCAGGTTCGGAGTTTGCAATCCCGAAGGATGAGAGATCAGATCCGGAATGGGATCTAAGACCCAAGGAGGAGCTATGATGTGAGACCGCAGGTATGGGAACCAGATCTGGTGAGGCCAGAATGGGGCTATGAGGATTATTTTTCTCCCCAACCGATGAGCTTTCTGCAGAAATTTCATCATTAGTGGAAGAGGAGGATAAGCATAAAGAAGACCGGGTGGCCAAGCATGAACCAGAGCATCTCTGGGACTCTCCCCCGGTGGGGGAATTAGAGCGAAAAACCTGCTGCATTTTGCGTTTAAAGGAGATGCGAAGAGATCGCAGCAAGGCTGACCCCATCTGAGGAAGATCTGTTTCGCTACTAAGGGGTTTAGAGACCACTCGTATGGTGTGAGGATCGAATGACTCATCTTGTCCGCTAGTATGTTGGACCAACCCAAAATGTGCATTGCTATCAGAAAGTGGTTGGTGGCAATCGCCCAGTCCCAAACTCTCATAGCCTCTCGACAAAGAGGGTAAGACCTGGTTCCTCCCTGTTTGTTGATATACCAGACTACCGCCATGTTGTCTGTCTGAACTGCAATAGTCCCTGGAGGAAGAAGGTCTTGAAGGGCTTGCAACGCTAAAAGCACCGCCTTCATCTCCAGAACATTGATATGCAAAACGGTCTCTACAGGGGTCCATGTGCCTTGGACGGTTCTGCCCATGCAATGCCTCCCCCACCTGAGGCAAGAAGCATCCATGGTCAACGTGGTTTGGGGGTGAGGCATTACGAATGGTCTCCCTTCTCGGAGCTCTCAGGAATGGAGCCACCAAAGAAGGGAGTTTCTGGAAACCTTGCTTAGGAAAATCGGTGAATCCAGTGGGTTAAGGAGGAGGGACCATTGGACCTGAAGAGTTCATTGAAGGACTCTCATGTGTAACCAAGCAAGAGGTGAAAGGCTGATGGCTGCCACCATGGATCCTAGGACGCTCAGGACTAAATCCGCGGGTGGGGCTGGGGGCTGTAGAAGCGCTATTATGTGGAGCGACAAGGTGCGTAACCTGTCCATTGTCAGAAAGGCCCTGGACTGAAGCGTATTTATCCTAGCCCCTATGAAATCCAGAACTTGAACAGGAAGAAGAGATGACTTCCTGAAATTTATGGTAATACCTAGATGATGGGCCAACAGTAAAGAATAATTCCTGGCAGAACAGAGTAGATGCCTGCTGGGGGTGGTGAGGAGCCAGTCGTCTAGGTACAGGAAGACCTGAATTCCCTGAAGTCTCAGGTGGGCTGCCACAACTGCCATGACCTTGGTGAACACCCTGGGGGCTGTGGTGAGGCCGAACGGAAGAACCCTGAACTGGTAATGAGTGGTCCCTAACCGAAAGCGGAGAAACCTTCTGGATCGTCTGTCCATGAGAATATGGTAGTACGCATCCTTGAGGTCTATGGAGCACATCCAGTCATTCTCCCGCAGGAGGGGGAGAATAGATTGTAGAGTGACCATCCAGAATTTCTATTTGGCAATGAACAGGTTCAAAGTAGACAGGTCGAGAATTGGCCTTAAGTCCCCCGTCTTTTTTGGCACCAAAAAGAACCTGGAGTAATTGCCCAACCCCGACTGCTCTGGGGGGACATGCTGGATGGCCCTTTTTTCTAGTAACATCTGTATTTGTGAAGCTGCAGCCTCCCTCTGATTAGGTGGAATATCGGGGAGGTGCTTCGTTAGTGGGGGAAGATTCAGGAAGGGGATAGAGTAACCTCTGTATATTATTCGGGGCACCCAGCGATCTGTAGTAATGGACTCCCAACTTGCTAGATGCTCCGAAAAATGCCCCCCGACTGCCCCCAGAGAGGGACAGTCAGGCAACCCTTCAGGGCTGCTGTGCAGGCCGGTCAGAGAAGGGTTCTCTCGACCCGAAATTCTTCGGCCCCCCCCTCTGCATCTGGGCCAGCGTCTACCTTGTCCTCCTCTGCCTCTGAAGGATGAAGGGTCCGGAGCGGGACGGGACTGTTGAGACTTCCGGAACCACATCTTCTTTTGTCCTCTCTGGTTCCTTGAGAAGGACCTTTGAGGAGCGGAGAAGCGGATTCCGATGGCAGACAGCATCTTCCCATCTTTTTCGCTCTGGAGTGGTGTGTCACGGACGGTTTTGCTGAATAGCATAGAACCGTCAAAGGGAGCACTCATGAAGGATGCCTTGAAGGGTTCCGCAAAGTCACAAAGATGGAGCCAGGTGTGGCACCGCAAGGTGACCCCTGCTCCGCTGGCCCTAGCCGCCCCCTCCATGGCATGGAAGAGAAGCTGCATAGAAGTGTTTGATATTGACTTTAGAGTGGCCATGTGAGCTGAGAAGGTCCGTTTGTCCTCGGCCACCATGGACTCCGAGGGAGACCCAGCGTATTCCTTTATCAGATCCTGCTGAAGCCTAATTACATGTGCCAGATAATTCAGTGCCTTTATAGAAAAGGTGGCTGAAGCAAACATCTGCTTTCCAATACGGTCCATCGTCCGAGATTCCTTATCAGGAGAATGGACCAAGGAACTTTCTTGTGCCAGTTCCTTCTTGGGGGCAGCTGCCACCACCATGGCATCTACCAGAGAACCTTTATTCCACGCTGGCTTGTCAGAAGGGGGACTAAGAATTTTATCCGGTCTTCTAGGGATTGGCTCCACAGTGTCTGGCTCCTTCCAAGCCCTGGTAGTAATCAAGTCTACCAGGGGGTTGGCCAGGGGGGACACCCACGAGGTAGATGGGCCTGCGTCGAATGCCTCCAGAAACACAGACTCATCCGAGGAAGGTTTCTGGGTTGACCACCCCCCTCTTATGCGCAGCATTTCCATAATGTCTCCAAATGAGACGTCCTCTGGGGGTGACCTGGGGGAACCTTCCCCTTCCTCTAAGTCTGTGTCCTCCATGAGGGACTCGGGGGAGTCCAAGTGCCTCCTCTTACACTTTCGTTTGTGAGGGACCTCCTCGGTGGGGCTCCTGTTCCTCTACGGGAACTAACTGGGGCGCAGACGCAGGCTGTGCCTGGGGCCGGATGATGGAAGACAGGCCCATATGTGAGGGAGTGAAGGGAGGATCCGTAGTACGGACTGGGGACTTTGAACTCCTCAACAGCACCCTCTCCACCACATCGAAGGCCAAAGGTGAACCACTCTCCCCTGGATCTGAGAGTAGTTCCCTCGGCTCCGACGTGAGGACTGGTGTTGGAGCCAATGCGATTGGACCTGAAAAGGAAGTGTGCTCTGACAGCAACGGAGCCGAAGACATACTCACCCTTGCAGATCTGAAGCTTGGCTCTCAGCCCCGAGAGCTGGGATCCGAAAGATGACCCAATAAACTCGAGTGTAAGGCCGGCGTTGAAGTAGCAACTACTATCAGCACCGACTCCCCGGTTCCGAGACGACTCAAATCCGACAGCTCCAAATCCCGATAGTGGATCAGAGAAGGAGCAATGGGTGCAAAGAAAGGGGCCGAGCTCCCCCCCGGAGGGGGAGGCAGGAGAACTCCCATCTGCATCTGGGCCTGCAGGAATTGACGCATCATCCGGTCTATATCTGCGTCGGACAGACTCCTGGTAGACCTGGAAGAAGTCGTTGAGGCAGGCCGGGAAGGCCGCCTAGATGACCTCGAAGGTGACTGGGACTCCTCCTCCAGCTCTGGAGAGAAGCATGGAGAATGGAGCCGTGAGGGGGAAGACTTGGAAACCCTCACAGGGGAACAAGTCAATTTAGCTGGCGGCGCCAAGGGAACTGATTCGGCCCGCCGCTTATGGCTCTTGTGTCTATCCCTCTCCTTCTCTTTATGTCTCTTCTCTTTACTAGAAGAGTCCCCCTCTCCCTGGGAAGCAGCGGGAGGTTGAGTCCCAGCCAGGGGAGGGGGAGCTGAAGGCTGGACAGTCACAGCCGTGACTGGCGACACTGAGGGAGAGGAGAAAGAAGAATCCGGGGGCAAGAGTCCTACCAAGATTAGCTTGTTTCTCCTGTCCCTCAGAGCCTGGGGGTTAAAGGCTGCACAAATCTGGCAGCCCAATGTTAAGTGGGCTACCCCCAGGCAAAGAACACACTGAGTGTGGCCATCCCCTGGGGACAGCTTATGACCACACTCAGCACATTTCGAAAAAATGGCCTTAGGGCCCTCGGCCATCACACAAGCACACACCCTGACACACAGTAAGGGGAAGGGAAAAAATACAAATTTACCACAAAATATAACCAAAACATGGTTTAACTAAACTATGGGCTTAATATACACACCGAAAAAAAAATTAGAAGTTATGTACTCACCATAACGTTCCATCTGAGTAGGTGACTTCATTTGGATGCAACCTGTGGGTATCGGATCCGACCTCGGATCCGAGCCGGCATTTCAAAAGCTTAGGCTCCGAGCTCCTAGTTCCTCCCTCTTACCCATAACCCCTTGCCAAGCCCTGACTGACCTCAGATTGAGTTTGCCTCAAAAAATACTGACTACAGTACACGAAAAAAACAGCATAAATACTCGCTCTATAAAGGTCAGGGGGATGGAGGGATAGTTACATCAAATGAAGTCACCTACTCAGATGGAACGTTATGGTGAGTACATAACTTCTAAATCTGAAGTAGGCAGACTTCATTTGTCTGCAACCTGTGGGACAGAGTCCCCAGCTACCTGAATCTTGGGCGGCCGTCATGGAAGGATGTTTCGAGCACCGCTGAGCCAAAGGATGCTCTTCCTCTGGAAACAACATCCACCTTGTAATGAGAAATAAAAGTATGAGGCGAGGCCCAAGTAGCTGCCGCGCAGATATCATCCAATGAAACACGTGACTTAAAGGCGGCTGACGTGGAGACTGCCCTAGTAGAATGAGCCGTAACCCTCTGAGGAGCAGGTCTACCTGAAGTGTCATAAGCCTGCAGAATACAATTAGCTATCCACCTAGATAGTGTGACTTTAGACACTGCTTTACCCAAAGCAAATTTAGCAAAGGAGATGAACAGCTGATCTGATTTCCTGTGACCAGCTGTTCTGTGAACATAAAAACGCAATTGTCTATGAACATCCAAGGAATGCAATTTGTATTCTCCTTTGTTTGAGTACTTGGGAAAAAACACAGGTAAATTGATTGATTGGTTATTAATATTAGATTCAGAAGAGACCTTCGGAAGAAAAGATGGATTGGTCCTGAGGCACACCCTATCAGGAAAGAAAGAAAGGTAAGGCGGCTTGACGCATAGAGCCTGAAGCTCAGACACTCTTCTGGCAGAAGTGATAGCTACCAAGAAGGCAGTCTTCCATGAAAGGTACTTTAGATCTGTAGAAGCTGCAGGCTCGAAGGGGGGAGCAGTAAGGGCTTGCAGAACTAACGATAAGTCCCAAGGTGGTACAACCTCCTTGACTGGAGGCCTCAACAAAAAAATCCCTTTGAGAAAGGTTTTGCATAATTTCGCCGTCATGAGGGGAGCTGTCTCATGACCAATGTGGTAATGCGAGATGGCTGCCAATTGTACCTTAATCGTGGAAGAACTTGCCCCTTGATGAAAGAGGTCTGTTAAAAAATCCAGCACTGCTGACATAGGTGCTGAGAAAGGATCCAAAGTTCTCTGTACCGCCCAAATAGAGAATCTCTTCCATTTACTCCGATAAACCTGCCTGGTGGAAGGTTTATGAGCTGCCACTAAGATGGCCTTGACCGGTGATGAGATACCGGGAGTCCTAATCAAGGATGGAACTGGAGCAGCCAAGCTGTCAATTTCAGGGAGTGCAGATTGGGAACCGCAATTCCCAGAGGGTGGGAGATGAGATCCGGAATCGGATCCAGAATCCAGGGTGGATTGATTTTGTGAGACCATACAAAGGGGAACCAGGGTTGACGAGGCCAGAATGGGGCAATGAGAATCATTCTGCTCCCCAAACTGTTGGCTTTCTGCAGAAGCCTCTGCATCAGAGGTAGTGGAGGGTAGGCATAAAGGAGACCGGGAGGCCAAGCATGCACCAGAGCATCTCAGGAATTCCCCTGGTGGGGGAAGCAGAGCGAAGAAATTGTCGCATTTGGCGTTTGAGGGAGAGACAAAAAGATCGCAACAGGGTTGCCCCCAAACGGCAAAAATCTTCTTCGCTACCTGAGGACTGAGAGACCACTCGTGAGGAGAAAGAATGGTGCGACTGAGTTTGTCCGCAAGGATGTTGGATTTTCCGGAATGTGCGTTGCTACCAGAAAGCGTTTGGTGGAAATTGCCCATTCCCAGACTCTCATGGCCTCTCGACAAAGGGGGTAAGACCTGGTTCCTCCCTGTTTGTTGATGTACCAGACTACCGACATGTTGTCTGTCTGAATCGCAATAGTCCCTGAAGGAAGAACGTGGTGAAGTGCTTGCAACGCTAGGAGCACCGCCCTCATTTCCAGGACATTTATATGCAATGACGTCTCTGTGGGGTTCCACGTGCTTGGACAATCTTTCCCGCAGAATGCCCCCCCCACCCGAGGCAAGAAGCGTCCGTGGTCACTGTGGCTTGGGGAAATGCAGCACAAAAAGGTCTCCCTGTCAGGCGCTCCAGAGAAAGAAGCCACCAAAGAAGGGAATCCCTGCACGCTTTGCTGACCGCTATCGGAGTGTTGAGAGAGGAACAAAGAGGGGACCACTGAACCTGAGGGGTCCATTGAAGAACCCGCATGCGTAAGCAAGCATGAATGAGAAGCGGGATAGCTGCCGCCATTGAACCTAGGGCCCTTAGGACCAAAGCTGCAGTTGGAGATGGTTGCAGGACCGCTGCTACATGACACTTCAGGTTGGCAATTCTGTCTGGAGTGAGAAAGGCTCGCATTGACCTGGTGTTTAGCCTTCCTCCTATGAAATCTATAGCTTGTGTGGGGTGTAGTAAAGATTTCTCCCAGTTGACAGTGATGCCCAGCCTTGGGGCTAGTTGAAGAAAGTAGTCCCTGGCTGAGCACAGAAGATGCCTAGATGATGCCGTCAGGAGCCAGTCGTCCAGGTACGGGAAGACCTGTAATCCCTGGAGCCTCAGGTGGGCCGCTACCACCGCTAGAACCTTGGTGAACACCCTGGGGGCTGAGGTGAGACCAAAGGGGAGGACCCTGAACTGATAATGACTGGCTCCCAGCCGGAAGCGAAGAAACCTCCTGGACCGTCTGTCCATGCAAATATGGTAGTACGCGTCCTTGAGGTCGATGGAGCTCATCCAGTCGTTCTCCCTCAAGAGGGGGAGTATAGATTGAAGGGTGACCATCCGGAACTTTTGCTTGGTTACTGACAGGTTCAACTGGGAAAGATCTAAGATGGGTCTTAAGTCCCCCGTTTTCTTTGGCACCAAAAAGAACCTGGAGTAAAACCCTGACCCGGTTTGATCTGGGGGGACGGACTGGATAGCTCTTTTTTGTAGCAGCTGTTCGATTTCGATAGCTGCTGCCTCCCTTTGGTCGGGTGGAACATCTGGGAGGCTGCGAGATCTGGGAACCTTGTACAGGGGAATTGAATAACCTCTGGATATCACGCGAAGCACCCAACGGTCTGATGTGATGGACTCCCAAGAAGTTAGGTGCCTCGAGAAACGCCCCCCGACTGCCTCCAGAGACGGACAGTCGGGCAACCCTTCAGGGCTGCTGCGTGGGTCTCTCAGAGAAAGGTTCTCTGGACCCAAAGTTTCTAGGAGCCCCCCTGCCTCTAGGACGGCGACCTCCCTGTCCTCCTCTGCCACGGGAGGACTGGTTATCCGGAGCAGGTTTCCGGAACCACATCTTCTTCTGTCCCTTTTGGTTCTTCAAGAAGGACCTCTGGGGAGCTGAGAAGCAGACTCCGACGGCAGACAGCGTCTTCCCGTCCTTTTCGCTCTGGACCAGTGTTTCGCGAACAGTCTTGCCAAACAAGGCAGAACCATCAAAGGGGGCATTCGCGAAAGTCGCCTTGAAGGGCTCTGCGAAATCACAGTGGCGGAGCCAGGCCTGTCGCCTCATGACTAGGCCTGCTCCGCTGGCTCTAGCGGCTCCCTCGGTAGCATGAGAAAGTAGCCGCATAGATGTGTTAGATACCGCTCTAAGAGTGGCCATTCAGGTGGAGTATACCTGCTTATCCTCACCCGACATGGACTCTGGGGGAGATGCAGCGTATTCTTTAATCAGATCCCGCTGCATCCTGATGACATGTGCCATGTAGTTCAGCGCTCTCAAAGAGAAGGTTGCTGAACTGAAAACTCGCTTCCCAATGCGATCCATCGAGCGGGACTCCTTGCCCGGAGGATGCACAGAGGGACTCTCCTGGGCCAATTCCCTCTTAGTGGCTGCAGCCATCATCATGGCATCTACTGGGGGGCCCTTGCTCCAGTGAGTGCGGTCCGCCGGCGGGGAAAGGATGCGGTCAGGACGCTTGGGTACAGGCTCAACGGTGTCCGGATCCTTCCACGCTCTGATGGATATAAGGTCCACCAGAGGGTCGGCAGGAGGGGACACCCAAGAGGTAGATGGGCCCGCCTCGAATGCCTCCAAGAACACAGACTCGTCTGAGGAAGCCTTGGGGGCAGACCACCCCCCCCTGATCCTTAACATTTCCATAATGTCTCCAAATGAGACGTCTTCAGGGGGTGATCTTGGGGAGCCTTCCCTTCATCCAAGTCTGTGTCTTGAGCGGACTCGGGGGAGTCCATGTGCCTCCTTTTGCACTTACGCTTCCGAGGTACTTCATCGGGAGGGCTGTCCGAGGAGTACTCTTCTGCAGCTGGATGTTCCAAGGGAACTACTTGGGACATTGAGGCAGGCTGTCCCTGGGACCGGCTGGTGGGAGCCTGGCCCAACTGCAAGGGAGTGCGGGATGGAGCCGTGGCAGGGACCGGGGGTCCGGACGTCCTCAACAGTGCCCTTTCCACTACGTCGAAGGCCTAGGGGGAGCCAGCTTCTCTAAACCCCGAGAGCCGGCCCCCACTCGGATCCGACGCACGGATCGGAGCCGGAGCCGAAACCGTCGGATCCGAGACCGGTGTGCTCCGACCTGGACGGGCGAAGACACACCAGCTCCCTCGGATCCGAGGCTCGGTCCTCGGCTCCGAGAGGTCGGGTCCGGCACCAAGCACTCAAGGGATGGGACGGATCCGAGGTGCGCCGACCTATCGGATCCGACCCACCCGGATCCAACTCTGCCCGGCGCCAACAGCTCCGAACCCGTGGTATGGGTCGGAGAAGGAGCCAAAGGCGAAAAAGGGGTCAAGCCCCTCCCGGATGGGGGCTAGGAGCACTCCCATTTGCATTTGGGCCTGGATGAATTTCCTCATCATCCGGTCCATATCTGCTTCACTCATAGAAAAGTGGATCTGGTGGAGGCCACCGGCGGACCTAGAGAGCCGCCTCGGGACCTCGCTGAAGGGCTAGCCTCCTCCTCCTCGGGCCCAGGAGAGAACCGAGGGAGTGGAGCCGAGGAGGAGGAAAGCTAGAAGGCACAGGGGAGGCCGCTTAGACGGAGGAGCCGAACTGGAGGTTTCGGCCTCCGTTTGTGGTGCCTCTCCTGTGCCTCTCCTTCTCTCTCTCCCTAGAAGACTCTCTCTCCTCCGGCATTTTAGAGGGAGGTTGAGTCCCAGCCGGAGGAGGAGAGCCCACAGCAACAGCTTGCTGAGAAGAAGGGGCAGAAGCCGGCGGTATCTGGGGAGAAGTCCCGCCAGCACCAGCTTCGACCTCCGCTCCCTCAAAGCTCGGGGGTTGAACCCTGCACAAATGGTACAACCAGATGACAGGTGTTCAACCCCCAAGATTTTCGACCGAGTGTGGCCATCCGCTGGGGACAGCTTATGGCCACACTCGGTACATTTAGAGAATACAGCCTTATGGGCTTCGGACATGATAAGCCCTAATAGGCCTAAAATAACACACACACACAAACTACGCAAAAACCCGTGAAAAGTTAAAAATAAAGAGAGAGGAAAGCCTACACACTCAACACTAAACAATTAAAAGAAAAAAAGTTGAGATTTTTTAAACTTTTTCTGTCAGAAATAACTTATCTGCACCAAAAAACGCCAGGAGCTCAAGAATCCGTCACAACTTGAAAGCGGCAAACGAAATCTGGGGTCAGTCAGGGCTTGGTAAGGGGTTATGGGTAAGAGGGAGGAACTAGGAGCTCGGAGCCTAAGCTTTTGAAATGCCGGCTCGGATCCGAGGTCGGATCCGATACCCACAGGTTGCAGACAAATGAAGTCTGCCTACTTCAGATCTATTTATCTAAGAAAATACTCCTAAATTCCTCTCACCTAAAACGCTAAGAGCTCATCCCTAATGCTTCAGAAGCCACGGCAAATGAGATCTGAGGACTGGAGGGAGGTAGCAGGGTATTATGGGTAAGGGGGAGGAGCCGAGAGCTCGGATCTTTAGCTTGGAAAGCTGCCGGCTCGGATCTGGGGTCGGATCCGATACCCACAGGTTGCTGATCAAATGAAGTTAACTACTTCAGATCTTAAGTTACCTACTTTCACATCTAACTCCTCTAATGCACACTTCAGTGTTTTGGATAAACCATTTTTTTCATCTTACCTTTAAGCATCCCTGTGACTAGCACCTGCTTTAAAACCTGCTGGAAAGCACTAGGAAGTCTTAAACTGATACAAGTACTCAACTCTCCTTGTTAATAAAGAGAAATTAATCATAGGCACTAAACAGCCTATAATTGCAAAGTACCTTGCTAAGGTAAGGGAAAACAGCTCTTGTACTTTACAAAAAAAAAAAAAGCACCAATCCAGGCATGTCCAAGGTTCAACTTCCGATGATTTCTCCTGTCCACTTGGTGAATCTAGGCATACTGGGGCAATGCAGCAATTGCCTCATGTATGTAGACAACCCTCTCCTCCTACCACCCAACACTACAACCTGTGAGAGATGCACTTACATAGCCAAACTGGAAGCAAAGCTCTCTCCACCCAAGACTGTGCTAGACAGTCAAGAGGAGAAGGTTAACACCCGCACTACACCTCAAGCAACACATAGCCCTTCTAAACCCACACCATCAACATCCACACATAGCAACACTAAACCCACATATGTGGAGGCCCTTAACATTAACCTGCCCAAGCAACAAGGACATCCGAAGCTGAAACGCAAACAAACACCTGTCACAACCAAAGTGTCACATAGCTCACAACACCAGTGTGCCACCCAACAACAGCCCCCAAGGCAAGATGACATACCCAGCACTTTAGTCATAGGTGACTCTATAGTCAGACACACTGATGTCCCACTCACCAGGCTGAACAAGGAGAAAATTACAGTCAGCTGCTTGTCAGGTGCCAGGATCTGCCACATAACGCATGCACTCAAGTCACTCCACAACAAGTACAAATATGACTATGTCATTGTCCATGTTGGAGTGAATGACTTGAGACGTACCTCCCTGGACTACATGAAAATAGACATGGAAGAGCTCTCGGATCATGTGGCCCAGGCATGTATGACCCTAGCCCTGAGTAGCATCCTGCCTTTGCCCAGAATTATACCACAGTATAAGGACAAAATGTTTGACTTCAACTATTGGCTAAGCTTCTGGTGTCATTCAAAGGGGATCCAGTATTTGTCTGCCTGGGATGACGTGATCGACAGACCATGATGCTTTACCAGAGATGGTCTGCACCTGTCGCCCCTGGGATTCAGGTTACTGGCTAACGCTCTTGCCACACCTATAGAGCATTTTTTAGTCAAAGTTCAAAGGACAAAACCACCACTGTAACAGGTACAAGCATGCAAAATCTGAAGGCAATGCTAGAAGTCTAAACCTCAAAATGCACTCTCTCGAGGCACTCCTAAAAATGGAGAAAATTGATATCTGTGCAGTAACTGAGACCTGGTTCAAGGCTCCAGAGAGCATCTCTGCAATACCAGGCTATAACTCTTACCACACTTTTCGGCCACCAAACTAGGACCGAAACACTAAAGGTGGAGGAGTGTCCATATTCACCAAGGATATTCACAACACCAGGCTAGTTGCCCACCACAATGCATCTGAAATTCTCCAGGTGCAACTAACACTAGGTAAGACTGCAATCAAAATTGTAGCTTGCTACAGATCCCCCACCATGCCCCAAGATTCTCACTACACCTTTCTAAACATACTGGAAAATATTAAGATAAAACCAAACACCCTAATACTGAGTGATTTCAACTACCCTACCATTAACTGGGAAAACTACTCGTGTACCAACACCTTTGCCCAACGGTTCTTGGAATTCAGAAATTCCAACACCCTGGATCAACTAATCCTTAGTCCCACCAGGGGCTCCAATATCCTAGACCTGGTCATTACCAACATGGGAAATTGATGCTCCACACCTATGGTCACCCCCTTGTTGGTCAGGTCTGACAATAAGCTAATCACCCTTGACATCCACATCCCACTCCCACCCCCCCCCACCCCAGTAAGGAAACCTCCGTAAAAAAACTTTTCCAAAGCCAACTTCATACTACTCAAGTCAGAAGTGACAAACTTCATGACACTCATGCAGACGGGAACTAAAAGTTTGACTGCTGAATCCTACACTAAGGCATGGTATGAGCACATCCACTCGTGCATGAATCGTGCCATCCCCAAAAGAACCAAGACACTCTCCTCCAAAAAAAAGGAAGCCAATCTGGTGGCCCTTGCCATAAACAAACTTTGCAACAAAAGGAAGAAACTGTTGCAGAAAAGAGGAAAACCCCAGGATGCAAAAAACTCCCTTACCAGCCTCAGTAAGAAGCTGAGATTCTTCATAAAATCCTCCAAAGCTAGTTACGAAAATAAAATTGCCAAAGATTCCAAAGACAACCACAAGGCATTCTACAGCTATGTCAAGAATTCAATGGCAATGCTCAAATCTGCTCTGAGCTACAACAGAATGGCATTAAATATACTGATCCCAAGGATATTGCCAATATCCTGGCAGATCGATTCAGTACAAACTTCACCCCCCTCTCATCCCCTAAAGTGCCCATCTCAATACCGAAAGATTGCCAAATTCCAGTAATAACGGCCACACAGGTAAACAACGAACTCTCCAAAGCTAAGAATACAGCATCCATGGGACCAGATGACATCCCAGGCTGTGTACTACATGAGCTACAAAATGAACTGGCACCTCACCTAAGTGTCATGTTTAATCAAAGCCTCACCTCAGGCTTCATGCCCACTGAGTGGCGCACAGCTACAGTTATCCCACTCCACAATGGAGGACCCACCTTGGATCCCAGGAACTACCGCCCCATCAGTCTGATGAGCCTGATCTGCAAGGCCATGGAACTTATAAACAAAGACATTAGGAACCTTCAAATACTGGTCCCCATGCAGTTTCAGTTCGTGAAGGGCCAATCTTGTCTCCTGAACTTGACTGACTTCTTTGAATCAGTCTCCAGAGCCGTGGACAAGGGTAAGGTGGTCCAAACAGCCTATCTGGACATCACCAAGGCCTTCGACACCATCCCCCACTCTGGAATCATAGATAAACTTACTACGCTGGGCATTAATCCCTACATCACTCGATGGGTTGCCAACTGGCTTACTGACAGAACCCACACTGTAAAAGAAGCCGACTCCAAATCCAGCTCCAGACAAGTGACAAGTGGAGTACCTCAGGGTTCAGTCTTGGAACCGCTCTTGTTTGGCATCTACTTCTCTGAAGTACAGGCCAGCACTAAGGGACTCTGGCTAACAAAGTTTGCAGATGACTGCAAACTGGGAGCCATTATTGAATCCCCAAATGATATGGATATTCTACAAAGGGGCCTTACAGAAACAGATGCTTGGTGACAGAGCCATGGGCTCAAGCTCAATGCCAAGAAATGTATAGTTATCCCCTTTGAGAAAAAACATGTACCCTTGAATTACTACATAGGTGGCAGTACACTGAACACTGAAAGTGTGATAAGAGACTTAGGGACACAGGTGAACAGTGGTCTCACCTTCGATAACCACATCGCCACAACAGTCAAGAAATCCTTCTATGTGACACACCTCATCACTAAGGTCTTTTAATCTAGAAAAAAGGAGGTCATTGTCTCACTGTAACCATCCATCATTAGACCAATTATAGAATACAACACCCCATTTGGTATGTACCTCTCAAGACATCTACAACAACTGGAAAGGCCACAGAAATACCTCACTAAAAGAATCTCAGGTCTAAAGCAGATGCCCTATGCTGACTGTCTAAAAAAACTCCAGCTATACTCTGTCACATATCGTCTACTCAGAGGCGATCTCTGCTTAACATACAAGGCCATGTCAAACCCAGAGCTGTTGGACATGCTACAATTAAAGAAATCCCAATCCCTCAGAGACACACACTCTAGGGATCTAAACCTTGTCGTCATAATGAACAAAACATTCTGGAGGGATAGGTTCCTGATCCAGAGACTTCCCAGACTCTGGAATAGACTGCCCATACATGTCAATCAGAGTGGAATAGACTGCCCATACATGTCAATCAAAGTGCCTCTTTAAAAGGAACCTTGATGATTGGAGGGGAGATAGGAAATTCACCAAGGGGATCATGCCAGTCGCCCTGCTAGACAGGGGTCCAGGGAAGTAAATACTGTGGGAAGAAATAAGCAAGGGATTGTTATGGCTAGGCTTGTATAGGCCCTAGAGCCGATAGCCTAGTACCAACCTAAGAACCTATGAAATGAAATACAGTCAATCATTTGGAGATGGTTACTTTAGAAACTGGTTTACCCAATGTTGATTCCAAAAATGAGACAAATAATTGATCTGATTTCCTGAAATGTTTTGTCCTATGCAGAAAAAAGTGTAATTGGCTATAAACATCCAACAGATGCAACAAATACTCTCCTTTGTTTGAAAAATTTGGAAAGAAAACTGGAAGGTAGATAGTTTGATTAATAACAGAGTCTGAAACCACCTTGGGAAGGAAGGATGGGTTAGTTCATAAAGGATACCCTGTCCCTATGAAAAATCAAATAAGAAGATTTGGAAGATAGGGCTCGAAGTTCTGATACTCTTCTCGCAGATGTAATGGCCACTAAAAAGACAGCCGTTCAGGTTAAAAATTTTAGTTTACACTTGGCTGACTGTTCAAAGGGAGACTGGGTCAAAGACTGAAAAAAGAAATTCAAATCCCATGGAGGAGTAGGGTCTTTAAAAAAGGTCTATATTACATTATTGAAGTTTCAAAACTTTGAATCTGATATGGTCGACACCATATAATGAAAGTCTTGAAACATCGAAAATGTAATAAAACACAACAACCTGCAAAAAACAAACCATTTAAATGCTCTAAGCAGGGGGGCAAGCCCCCCTACACCCCCCACACCCCCGCTACTTAAATATACCAACTCCGAGATCTCACTAAAATGCAGTAAAGAGAAATCTTCCCTTTCTGCATTGTATGGAGATCTCCGTTAAAAGATTTGAAGTTTCAAGACTTTGATCATATGGTGTCGACCATATCAGATTCGAAGTTTTGAAACTTCGATCTTCTGATATAGACCCTTTAAAAAGGTGTCTAAGAAGAAAGGTTTCCCTTATAAAGGCCTTGCAAAGTTTGGAAGAAGCTAAGGATGAATTGCTTATTCCAATGTGAAAATTAGAAATGGCAGCTAGTTGTACTTTTATAGTTGAAGATCTAGCATCTTCGTTAAAAGTTTAGCTAAAAACTCAAGAAGTTTAAGTACTGGTGCTGAAAAAGGGTCTATGTCATTCTGTTGCACCCAAATAACAAACCTTTTCCATTTACTTCTGCAAATTTTTGTCATTGAAGCTTTGTGGGAGGATATAAAATGTGGCGGACAAGGAAAGAGAGCCTGGGCTGTCTTGCTATCAATGGAAGTGGAGAAACCATGGGGTCAGTTTCAGGCCTAAGATGTCTGGGTGAATCTTGTTTGTCAGATGAGAAGGGAGGTTTGGAACTGGATCTAGAATCCATGGCATGCAAAGCAGATGAGGCCAAAGAAGGGGAAACCAAATCTGATAAGGCCAATAAGGAGCAATGAGGATGACTGTGCTCTTCAATTGAGATTCTTTCTGAAGAAATTTGGGGATTATAAGTACTGGGGAAAGGTGTAGAGGAGACTGTGGGACCAATAGTGGATAAGAGAGTTTCTCGATGATTCCCCTGGTGGAGGGACCAGGGCAAGAACCTCCTGCACTTGTTATTGAGGGGAGATGCGAAGAGATTGCAATAAGGTTGCCCATAGAAGGAATATATTTTCTGCTACTTTTGTGTTGAGAGACCACTTGTGAGGCATTAGAATGGACCTGCTTAATTTGTCTGCTATCATGTTGGATTTCCCCAGGATGTGTGTTACTACCAGAAATCAAATGGATGAATCACCCATTGCCACACTCTCAAAGCTTCTCGACACAAGGGATAAAATTTGGTTCCCCCTTGTTTGCTGATGTACCAACCTACTGACATATTGTCAGTCTGGATTGCAAATGGTTCCAGAGGGGAGAGTGTCCTGGAAGGCCTGCAGCGCTTTGAGGACTGCTCTCATTTCTGGGACACTGATATGCATATTGGCCTCTTCAGGGGGACCATGTGCCTTAGACTGTCTTTCCTAAGAAGTGACCCCAACCTGATCTGGGAAGCATCCGTGTTAACTATGGCCTTCAGCTGAGGGAAAGTGAAGGGGCAACCTTGCATTATCTGATCAGAGTAAATCCACCAAAGGAGATAATTTTTGCAAGCCTCACTTATCTTGATTTGGGTGGATAAGGGCTGATGAAGAACAGACCACTGAGTCGCTACAGTCCATGGAAGAATTCTCATGTGGTATCTTGCTAATAGAACCAAAACTATCACAGCAGACATTGACTCCAATGTTTGACCTTGACCTTGATCTTTTTGACCTGGAATTGTTTGATTTGTATCCTTGGTAAAGGGAAGGAGGCTGTCAAGAATACTCTGTTGTCCTGATAAACTCTAATATTTGAATTGATTCTAGTTGAGATTTGCTGTGATAGATCCCCAGGTGGGAGCATAACTGGAGTACATAATCTTGATCTTTGCTCAGATGATGCCAGGTAGGAACAGTTGTGAGCCAGTCATATGAGTAAGGAAACACCCAGAATCCTTGCAGTCTCAAGAAAGCTGCCACTACTGCCATGCACCTGGTGAACACCCTGGGGGCTGTGGTGAGACCAAAGGGCAGAGCTCTGAATAAATAATGACTGGCTCCCAGTTGGAAGCGTAGGAATCTTCTGGATCATCTGTTCATTTTTATATGACAGTACACATCCTGAAGATCTAATGAGCACATCCAGCTGTCCTTGTGCAGAAAAGGCAGAATGGACTGAACTGTGACCATCCAGAACTTTGTGTACTAAACTGACTTGTACAGATTGCTAAGATCAAACATTGGTCTCTAGTCCCGTATTTTCTTTGGCACTAAATGAGTTCCAGACTCTTTCTGGTCTGAGGGGACCTCTTTCATGACTCTTTGTTCTAGCAGCTTTTTTATTTCTAGCACTGCTGCTTTCTTCTGACTGAATGGAACATCAGGAATTATGTTCACTGTTAAGCCGGGGAGGCATACTATATAACTTCTGAAAATAATTCTCTGCACTCATGAATCTTTTGTTATCTCTAGCCAGGCTCTCTAGTGCAGGGAAAAATGATCCCCGACTGCCTCCAGAGGTGGACAATTGGGCCTCCTTTCAGGAGTGCTGGTAGAATCTGTCAAAGAAAGTGTCTCTGGACTCTTGGTTCTGTGGGCCACCTGTGCCGCTCAAGTGACATCTTCCATTAGAGTTACCCCTCTGTACCTGGGGGAACTATCTCCATGTAGATCTTGGAAGGGACCCTGGGACTTTGTGAACCACATCATTCGACCACCTAGCTGATTCCTAGAAAAGGTCCTTTGAGGAGTCAAAAAAACATCTGAGGAGTCAAAAAACATACACCCACAGCAGACAGGGTCTTACCATCCTGCTCACACATGGATAAAGTGTCTTTAAACTTGGTATCAAATAAAGAACTTCCATCAAAGGGAGCACTGATTAAGGAAAGGCTTGAAGGGCTCTGTGACATTACACAGGCGCATCCAGGCATGCCTACTAATGAAACTGCCTGAACCCACCGCCCTTGAGGTACCTTCAGATGCATGTGAGATAAGCCTTATGGACGAATCTGAAATTGATCTATCTGCCTCAGATGTGATGGTCCCTAAGAGGGATTTGGTGAGTTCTTAAATCAAATCCCTCTGGTGTCTGGTGAAGTGTGCCAAATAGATCAGCGACCAAAGTGAAAAGGTTGCTGAAGCATATACAGACTTCCCAAATCTGTCCAACACCCTAGACTTCCTGTTAGGGGATGAACAGAGGAACTTTGTTCTGCAAGTACTTTTCTTGTGGCCACTGCTATGACCATGGCATCAACTGGTACTCCCTTGCTCTAAAATTCCCTGTTCTTGGGTGGTGCCAGCATTCTGTCTGATCTCTTGGGGATTGTCTCAATGAAATCAGGTTCCTTCCACACCCATTGAGAGATCAAATCAATTAGCTCATCGGCAGGAGGAGTTACCCAGGAGGTAGATGGGCCAGCACCAAAGGCTTCCAGGAATAATGATTCCTCTTTGGAAGGGCTGTTGGTTGACCAACCACCCCTTTCTTTGAGGATCTCTACTATGTCTCCAAATGAGACATTGTCAGGTGGTGATCTTGGGAACCCTTTCCTCTCATCGAACTCAGTATCCTCTGTGACAGACTCCTGAAGAGTGTCTAAGTGCCTCTTTTTGCCTTTCTCTTCCTATGAACTTCTTTGGCGGGATGTTCTGGAGAAGTATTGGTAGATATTAATATACCCTGAAGTGTATCCTGCAGACTTTGAGCTGGCTTTCCTTGTTGAATAGGAAGTTGAGGCTCAAGATACAAAGGCAAATGGGTCTCAGAAATAGGAGCCAAGGAAGGAGGATGCAGTCTTCAACTTGGAGCAGAGAAACCTCTCTCCATTACCTCGAAAGCAGAATGCCTCGGGTGAAAGAAACCGACGGCTCTGAGAAGACATGCTTCTGAACCTTCGGCTCCTTCCAACCCGAAGGCAAACCATTCACAGCCGTGGTTGGAGCCAAGCTGTCAAAGACAGAAGCTCCACAGGGCAGAGATGGCTCCAACAATCTCAGAGTCAACTCCAACACCTTGGATCTGTCGCTGACACAACAGGTCTGAGAGTCATCAGGCTCTGATGTCCTCAGAGCTGGTCCACTCAGAGACGGTATCAGTGTAGAAGATACAAGGATTCTAGGATCCAATATGGATGGATCGGGATTCTCAGCTCCAACTATTCCGAAACCAATGGTCAGATCAGAGGAGACAAACTAGGTGGGGTAGTATTAAAGAAGGTCTCTGAACCCAATGGGGTAGGAGCCGGGAGAACCCACATTTGAATTTGTGTTGAGAGAAATTTGTTCACCATCCTATCCACATCTACTTCAGTCAGACTTCTGAAGGATCAACAAGAGGAAGCAATGGATGAAATCCTAGAGATGTGTGTCATCTATCCAGGAAAGGAGCTGGAAGATGTGAAGACATCAGATCCAGAGTTGGAGGTGACCAGATCTGAGTAGACCTATCCTCATGTTTCTTCGGATCCGAGGGGGTTGGATCTGATGTTTGGATCCAAAGAAATCGGTTCAGAGATCTTGTTGTAAGGATCCAAATGAACTGGATATGACAATTTCAATATTTTCAGAGGCGGTTCTGAGCTTGGAGCAGAAGAACCTGAATGGTCTGATGGATGCTTTTTGGCCTCCTTTTTATCACCTCTCTTGGGGGTTTGAGCCTCAGATGCTACATCAGAGGACGTAGAGGGCTTTAATCTTCTTAAGATTAATTTATTTTTGTGGTCAATAGGGGTCCTTGGATTAAAGGCCTTACATATATCAGATGCAGAGTTTAAATGGGCCGGGCCTAAGCAATAAATACGCAACTCATGTGCATCCGACAAAGGGATCTTATGGCCACAGGCCTTAGATTTTTTTTAAAACCCAAAGGTTTTCAGACATTGCTATGTAAATAGTATCAGACAAGATAAAGAAAAAAGAGAGAATTTCTTTTTTAAACTTTAAAATAGTTACGAAAAGGCAGTATTACCAGCAATGGTAACTTAAAGTGACTACCTCAAAGGTAGAGGAAAGGTAAGAGAAAGGGAGGCAATACCAACAAAGATATTTACAAAAACACAATAAATAGCATAATAAAAAAGAAAAAAAATATATGCAAGTTATAATAAGTATAATAAGTTATAATAAGGATAAGAAGGTTTTAGTATTACTCACGAAAAACAGGTTGTAACTTGAGAGTTAACAGCGACCAATGTCTAAATGCAAAAGTGGCAAATGAGATCTGAGGTATGGTAGGGGAATAATGCATTGTGGTAAGAGAGGACCTCAAGAGCTTCAGTGTTCCACAAGCTGTAAAAAACATCTGAGTCAGATTCTAGGATCGGATCTGAACCTAACAGTTGAAGAATGAATGAAAATAACATCAGATCCTTAGTTTCTAGCTTGCTAACATCTGAAGCATTGTATTAAAAAGAACTTATGTACTCACCATAACGTTCCGTCTGAGTAGTTGTACTTCATTTGTCTTCAACCTGTGGGAATACGGATCCATATCAGATCCGAGCCGGCAAATATTACTAACATCAGCTCCAAGCTCTAGACTCCTCCCCTTACCCATAATACACCTCCACTGCCTTCCATCCCCAGATCAAGTTTGCTGAACTTATACTTAGAACCCAACCTGATAATATACTTGTGACCTATACTGCAGCCCTTAGGCTGATCATGCGCCAAGGTCCAGGGGAAGGAGGGAGGGATGGTTGAAGACAAATGAAGTACAATGACTCAGATGGAACATTATGGTGAGTATATAACTTCTTTATCTGAAGTAGTTTACTTCATTTGGCCTTCAACCTGTGGGACAGAGTTCCCAACTAGTAAACTCCTGGGATGCCCTCATGGAAGGATATTCCGAAGCACCGCGGAGCCAAAGGATGCCCTCCTTCTGGAAGTCAAATCCAATTATTTGTAATGAGAAATAAATGTATGAGATGAGGACCAAGTAGCTACAGAGCAAATGTCATCCAAAGACACTCTAGACCAGAAAGCTGCAGACGCAGCCATGAACCTAGTGGAATGAGCTTTTACCTGACCTGGAGACATGCCTCTGTCCTTATAGACCTGCAGGATGTATAAATAAATCCATCTAGCTATAGTGACCTTGGAAACAGGTTTCCCCTAAAAGGGTGTATAGAAGGAAACAAACAATTGATCAGATTTATGAAAATTTTTTGTCCTGTGTAAATAGAATCGTAACTGTTTATGAACATCCAGCATGTGTAGCTTGTATTCCATCTTGTTCATAAAATTGGGAAAGAACACAGGCAAATTTATAGTCTGATTGGTATTGACTGGTGATGCTACCTTAGGAAGAAAAGATGGACTGGTTCGAAGGGAAACTGTCTTTACGAAAAATCACATACGGAAGTTTGATGGACAAGGCCTGTGATTCTGAAACCCTTCTAGCAGAGGTGATAGCTACCAGAAAAGCTGTTTTCCAGGATAAAAATTTTAGATCTGCAGTTGTGGCAGGCTCGAAAGGCGAAGCGACTAGAGCTTGGAGAACCATAGTAAGGTCCCACGGGGGAACATCATCTTTGACTGGGGGGGGGGTGTAGCAAAAAAGTGCCTTTAATAAAAGCTTTACACAGTCTGGAAGATGCTAAAGATACAGAATTCTTGCCCACATGAAAATGGGAAATGGCAGCCAACTGAACTTTGACAGTAGAAAAACTAGCTCCATGCTGGAAAATATCAGCTAGAAAATCAAGAATAGCAGAAATAGGAGCCATGAATGGGTCTAAACTCCTCTGAGAGGCCCAGAAAGAAAAATGTTTCCACTTGCTGCAATAAACCTTTCTGGTTGAAAACTTATGAGCAGCTACCAAAATATATCTACCTGAGGAGGATAGTCCGAGAGTCCTAGCAATTATGGGAACTGGAGCAGCCAAGCCATGAGCTTCAGGCTGTCCAGACTCGGAGGCACCCCCGAGGGATGTGAAATCAAATCCTGAATGGGATCTAGGATCCAAGGTGGAGTCAGAAGGTGAGACCAAAGGAAAGGAAACCATACCTGGCGAGGCCAGAATGGGGCAATGAGGATCACCTTGCTCCCCAGTTGACAACTTTCTGCAGAAACCTCAGAATGAGAGGTACTGGTGGGTAAGCATACAGAAGACTGCGAGGCCAAGCATGAACTAGAGGGCCTCTGGGGGACTCCCCCGGCAGGGGGTTCAGAGCAAAAAACTTGCTGCACTTCGCGTTGGAAGGAGATGCGAAGAGATCACAGCAAGGTTGACCCCACTCACTGAAGATCTGTTCTGCTAATGACAGACTTCAAGACCACTCGTAAGGCATCAGAATGGTCTGACTTAGCCTGTCTGCTAGGATGTTGGACCATCCCGGAATGTTCGTTGCGATGAGAAAGCAACCGGTGGAGATCACCCATTCCCACACTCTCATGGCCTAGTGACAAAGGGAGCAAGATCTGGTCCCTCCCTGTTTGTTGATATACCAGACTACTGACATGTTGTCTGATTAAATGGCAATCATCCCCAGAGAAGAAAGGCATGAAGGGCCTGCAATGCTAGAAGGACTGCCCTCATCTCTAGGACATTGATATGCAAGCTGGTCTCTACAGGGGACCACAGGCCTTAGATTGTCTTGCCCGAACAATGTCCTCCCACCCGAGTTGGGAGGCATCAGTGGTCATTGTGGTTTGGGCCTGAGCTGGAACAAAGGGTCATCTCTCCAAAATGTCTGGAGAGCTCATTCACCATATGAAGGATAACCAACACACTTGACTTAGGTGGATAGGATAAGTTAATGGCAGTTCCAACAGGGACCACTGAACCGCTAGAGTCCACTGAAGAATCCACATGTGTAGCCGAGCACATGGAAGAAGAGTTATGGTCGCCACCATCAAGCCTAGGGCCCTCAACACTGACTCCGCCATAGGTAGATGAGAACGCTAGAGCAGGGAGACATGCATCCTGAGGTTTTGAACTCTCTCCGAAGTCAGGAATACTTTGCACTGAAGTGTATCTATCCAGGAACCAATGTAGTCTATCACCTGTACAGGATCTAGGAGAGATGGATGTGTTGATTGTGATACCCAAACTCAGGGCAAGTGTCAGAAAGTAATCCCTGGTTTGGAAAGTAGACGCCTGGTGGGAGCAGTGACGAGCCAATTGTCCAAGTACGGATAGACCTGAATCCCCTGAAGCCTCAGGTGAGCCACTACAACTGTCATCACTTTGGTAAATACCCTGGATGCTGTGGGGAGACCAAAGGGTAGGGCTCGAAATTGATAATGATTGACTCCTAGCTAGAAGTGGAGGAATCTCTTGGAGCTTCTTGTGCATTTTTATGTGATAGTAAGCATTCTGGAGGTCTAACGAGCACATCCAGTCGCTCTCTTGTAGATATGGCATGATGAACTGTAGCATGACCATCCAGAACTTCTCTTTGGGAACAGACAGGTTCAGGGTAAAGAAATCCAGATTGAGCCTTAAGTCCCCCATTTTTTTAGCAAACAAAAGAACCTGGAGTAGAAGCCCGAACCAGAATGATCTGGGGGGACGGTTTTGATGGCTCATTTTACTAGCAGCTTGGAAATTTCCTGTGCTGCTGCCTCTCTTTGCATGGGTGGAACATCCGGGAGGTGTCTGAGAGATATGGGGTAACCAACGAAGGGGATAGAATATCCTCTGGATATGATTTGAAGCACACAGCGGTCAGTTGTTATGGACTCCCATGCCACTGGGTACAAGGACAATCATCCCCCGACTGCCTCCAGAGTAGAGCAGTCCGGCAGCCCCTCAGGGTTTCTGCTCGGGTCTGTCCAAGAATGGTTCTCGAGACCTGAAGTTCCACGGACCGCCTCTACTTCTAAGCTGGCGTCCATTCTGTCCCCCTCTGTCTCTAGAGGAAGAAGAGTCCTGAGTGTCCTGGGAATACTAAGACTTCCGGAACCACATCTTCTTTTGCCCTCTCTGGTTCCGAGTAAAAGATCTTTGAGGGATAGAGAAGCAGATTCCAATGGCAGACAGTGTCTTCCCACCCTTCTCACTCTGGACTAGTGTCTCCTTCACGGTCTTACCGAAGAGTATAGAGCCGTCATATGGGGCATTGACAAAGGACGCCTTAAAGGATTTGGAAAACTGACAAAACCTGAGACAGGCATTATGCCTCATAGACACGCCAGACCCAGCCTCTCTAGCCGCTCCTTCCGTAGTATGGGAGAGGAGTCGCATGGACATATTAGATACCACTTTTAGAGTGGCCATTCTTATGGAGAACGAAGCCTTGTCCTCTTGCAGCATGAACTTAGGGGGAGACTCCTCCAGCTCCTTTACTAGGTCATGTTGGAATCTAGTAATATAGGCCAGGTAATTCAGTGCCCTGATCAAAAAGGTAGCTGAACCATACATCCACTTCACTAGGTGGGCCATCATCCGTGACTCCCAGTCAGGAGGGTGGACCGAGGAACTCTCCTGAGCAAGTTCCTTCTTAGTGGCTGCTGCTACCACCATGGCATCCACAGGGGTGCCCTTATTCCAGGATGGCCTGTCAATGGGCAGGGGCTTAAAATTTTATCAGGTCACTTGGGGATAGGCTCCATGGTGTCAGGTTCCTTCTATGCCCATGAGGTGACCAAATTCACAAAAGGATACACAGCAGGGGACACCCAGGAAGTAGACGGGCCCATGCCGAAAGCCTCCAGGAACACAGACTCATCAGAAGAGGGCTTGGGGCAGACCAACCTCACCGCTGATGCAGGATCTCCAAGATGTCTCCAAAGGAGACATCCTTGGGAGGTGATCTTGGGGAACCCTCTCTATTATCTAAATCTGTGTCCTCAGTGAGGGACTCAGGGGAGTCCAAGTGCCCCCTCTTGCATGTATGCTTGAGAGGCACATCTCCGGTGGGGCTCTCCAGTGGGGGGTGCTCGCAAGCCATCTGTTCCTCGGAAGGAACTGTCTGGGGCTGTTCAAGCATGGGCTGTCCCTCTGGTAAGACCAATGGGGACTGTAGACAAGAGTCAAGGGGGTCTGGGAGGAGTCTGAGGGGACAGTCAGGGGTCTCAATCTGACAGAGAGGACCCTTTCTACCACACTGAATGTCGAAGGAAAGCAGACCTCCTGGGAAGCTAATAAGGAGGCCGGTTGCCCCAGGTCCAACGCAAGAATCAGAGCTGGGCCTGAGGTGGATGGAGCTCCGAGGGATGGGACCTGGCCCAAACACATCAGTGCCGATGGAAAAGGTTCGACTCCCTCGGATCCAACACCCAAGCTCCGGCTCCGCGAGCGACTCGGATCCAAACTGGTCGGATCCGAAATGCTCCGGGCATCTGTTGGCGTCGAGGAAACAAGTACCATTGGTGCTGACCCCCTGACCACGGCCAACCTTGGGTCCAAGTATTCCGAAGCCGAAGGTCGGATCGGAGAAAGAGAAATGGGTTGAAACAAAGGAAGCTAGCTTCCCCCTCCAGAGGGAGGGGGGCTGGCAAGACCCCCATCTGGATCTGTGTATGGATAAAGCGCCTCATCATCTTAACCAGATCCTTATCCGATAAGGAGCAGGTTGACCGTGACGAGGCCACGGACTTTGACCTGGCGGGTCGGGGAACCGAGGCCTGAGAGACTGGACATGCCTCCTATAGCTCCGGGAAGATCCTCGGAGATCGGAGCCGAGGTGAGTCACGGATCCGTGCTGACTTGCTTGGAGAAACAAGGTCCAGGGTCCTCTTGCTCTTTTCCCTCATCTTCGACTCTTTCTCCCTTTTTCTACCTCTCTTCTGCTTCACTACCACAGGCTTAGATGCAGGAGTTTGAGTCCCAGCCTGGGAGGGAGGAGAGGCCAGAGGAAGAGAGGAGACTGAAGCCGAAGACGAGGAAAGAGAGTCAGTAGGAGGAAGAAGACCTTTGAGGGCCAACTTGGCCTTCCTATCCTTTAAAGCTCTGGGGTTGAACCCCACACAAATGGAGCAATCCACACTAAGGTGGGCCACACCCAAGCACAACACACACAGAGTGTGGCCATCTGCTGGGGAGAGCTTATGGCTAGACTCTGTGCAGCGCTTAAACACAAGCTTTTCAGCCATCCTAAGTGAAGAAAGAAAGCTTTAAGAAAAGACAGACAAATACTTTCTTGAACTTAAAACACACACACACACACACACACACACACACACACATACACTAGTTTATAGACAACACTGAGGGGGGGGGCACCACAAAACAAACTACTCTATCTACCTAACCAGACTAACACTCAAAGCCAAAGCAATGGGAGGGGAGAAGGGGTACCTAAACTCATCTAGACTGATGAAAAAAAGTGAAAGTTTTCTACTTACAGTAGTTAAATAATCCACTGCTAACTGGAGCTCAGAAGACATGATATATAAGCAAATCGCGACAAACGAGATCTCGGCATGGAAGACAGTGGAGGTGTATTATAGGTAAGGGGAGGAGTTTGGAGCTCAAAGCTGATGCTAGTAATATTTGCCAGCTTGGATCTGATATGGATCCGTATTCCCATAGGTTGAAGACCAAATGAAGTAAACTACTTCAGATTAGCACTATTTTTCAGTGGTCCATTTTTTCTTTATTGCTCAGTACATACATCTAAATGATCCTTATACCAATATAGAGTGGCTCAAGACTCCCATAAAGGCAGTACTAGTGGATACAGTCTTAAAATGTTCCAATGAGAATTTTACATAATTTTGTGAAACCTAAGATGAAATTGCACTCTATAATAAGCACATTATAACCTTATATAGCTAGCTCTTTGGATCGGTGTCATTTATTCCATTCAATTAGCTGTTTGTTGATGAAGTGAATGACTCTGAAATGTGATCGTGTTTAGTTCATCGAAACTTTAAAATTTTTCGATTGCATAAGTGTAGAATTAAGAAACTAATGCCAAAAAATCTTCCTCATTCAGCTTAACATAATTCTGGAAGTGAACATCCACATTGCAAAGTTTCTTCTTGTGATTTTTTTTTAATGCCAAAATCTTCTGATAATATGAAAGGTTCAGTATTTGAGGTGGGAGTGTTTGTACAAGTGCAGGGAGGTTAGGGTTAAGGTAAGGTTAAGTGAGGGTAAATGCAATGTGCTGGTTGGTGTTTGCATGTTTGTGTGTCCAAACTGTTTAGATCAGTAGTAGTTTTACAGAAAGCATTTTTGAATGTTTAGGGAAACAGGCAGAATTAGGGTTATGTCCCCCTGCACCACTTTACTAATATCTGCTAACCCTGACTTTACTACTTAACTTTCAGAAAATCTTTCCAGAACATACTAAATGTGTGATGGAATTTAGGTGATACAAAATCAAAAGGAAACAAAGAAGTTATGTACTCACCATAACGTTCCATGTTTGTTGTTCTTCATCTCGCCTTCCTTCTTGTTGGTTGGATTTGGAGCCGATCCTCACCTCCGACTCGACCATATACTATAGCTCGAGTGCTTTTTACTGTCTCAAGGCTAGCCCCTATCCCAACATACCTAGCGGTAGTTACCCAGATCTCATTTATGATAACCCACCAGACTAAATATGTCAAAATTTTTACTCAACTTACTTATGAGAAAAACACCTGCATATGAGTGTGTGATCATCAGCAAAGAGAAAGGAAGGAAAGACTAGGTCTAACCAACTGGTAAGCAAAAGGGAACTCGGCCAGTGTAGCCAAAAAAAAGAAAGAACTCCTCTCAATCTTCCAGGAGGGGGAAGGAGGGTGGGATGCAAGAAGGGAGGCGAGATGAAGGACAACAAACATGGAACGTTATGGTGAGTACATAACTTCTTTGTTATGTTGTCCCCATCTCGCCTCCATTCTTGCTGGTTGGGACAGCGTCCCCAGTACCTGTGTTTTGGGTGGCTCACTGGAAAAGACTCTACAGGACCGTGGGACCAAAGGATGCCCTGTTCAGGGAGGCCGCATCTACTTTGTAATGAGAGATAAAGGTATGAGGATTAGCCCATGTAGCTGACGCACAGATTGAATCTAAAGGCAGTTTGGCTTGAAAAGCAATAGAAGTAGCCAAGGCCCTAGTTGAGTGTCCTTTAATTTTTTATGGAAGTTCTTTGTTCCGCAAAGCATAAACATGGATGATAGTGTCTGAAAGCCACTTTGATAAGGTCACATTAGAGACTGGACAACCTTTCTTGTTGTCTGCAAAGGATATAAACAATTGGTCAGATTTTCTGAAATCCTTAGTCCTGTGTAAATAAAAACGTAGCTGTCTATGAACGTCAAGCTGATGGAGCTTATACTCTGCCTTGTTGCCATAATTGGGGAAGAATACAGGAATCTCCATGGATTGATTTAAATTGTGCTCTGAACACACCTTGGGTAAGAAGGAGGGATTGGTTCTGAGAGAAACTCTATCTTTGTGGAAAATCAAGTACGGGGGACGAAAAGTTAAGGCCTGTAACTCTGAACCCCTCCTAGTTGAAGTAATGTCGGTTAAGAAAAAGATCTCATGTCAAAAATTTCAATGGACAAGAAGCAGCTGACTCAATGGGGGGCAGAATGAGAGTCTCTAAAACTAGATTTAAATCCTGGGGGGGGGGGGGGTTCTCTTATAGGAGGTCTTAAGAGGGTAGTACCTCTTAGGAATGCTGTACATAGCCTGTGGGACATGATGTTAGATCACATTTCTCCTACATCAGTGGTTCCCAAACGTTTTTGATTCTCAGTTCCCTTGCTGAATCCAGGTTTTCCCAAGGTGCCCCCCCCCCCACCACGGCACACATAAAGTGTATATTTCATTTATTTATTTATTTAGAGGCTGCCCACTAGACTAGGAGACCTGGTGAGAAAAGCTCAAATGTACAATAAAAAGACAATTACCAAAAAAGAAGTGTACATTCTGTTTAACAGCATAACACTCATCTACTGTGGTTGAGAGGTAAGCAAACCTAATGGCAACCTTATTAACTTTAAGTTTATAAGAGCAATATTTAAAATCTGTCCCTATTATTTGGCTGTTTCCAGCATACCTCTCAACTGTATAGATTTTTGCAGGATGTCCAGATTTTTGCCTCATATTTTTGGTCTTTTTCTCATAAAATTGTTGTTTTCTGGCAAATCACTGGGAGATCACTGAGGTTGAAGTCAGAAAATAATGACAGACAGTTGAGTTTCATACTTCATACCCTTCAGAAAATTCATGCTAATGCAAAATCTACATTTCTATCTACTTTCTAAGTTTGCGAGAGCAGTACCTTAAGTGTCCCGATTTTGTGCTTTTGTACCCCCACTATTTTTGGCTTTGTCCAGATTTCTTGATCTAAGAGGGTGAGAGGTATGTGTCCAGTAGTATGGACCAGACTTGCACATAGCTCATTGCTGCTACTGCCAGGGATCACTCTCACTCTTCACTCTCTCCCCCAGTGACATACACACATGCACACACGCGCACACGTGCGCACACACACACACACGCACACACGCACACACATGCACACACACACACACACACACACACACACACACACACACACACACACACACACACACACACACAGCAACCAAGCATATCAGTGTAGAATATTAACACTGATAGCTTCCAGAATATTAATGAACCTCAATGTTTATGCACAATTTTAGTTCAGAAATTGCACAGTGATCAAATCAGCCATATCCATTTAGGAAGCTGACAGTTCTTAGACACAAATATTTTCAAGAGTCTTTCTGCAATATAATATGAAGAGTCAAATTAAGATTTTGTGAACACAACAGTTTACTATGCTGGTTACGTCTAGCTCTAATCCACAGCCACCAATTTACTGCATGCTAGAATGTACAGCCTTCTTTCCTCATCAGCAAAGAAAGGGTAGCCCAAAAATCAGATGTTAAATCAGAGCCAGAAGAATGGACAGGTAGTATACATACTTATTTTCAATAATGTCTAAAGAAATCGTAAGACAAAATCTGAATTAAAACCTTCTCAAAATTAGCCCTGCAGACGTCAGAAGAGATGCCATAAAAGGACCACAAAATGTAAACAATACTACTTTGAGATGTCATTAAAGTATAATTCTTCCCCATATTCTAATAAATATGTAGTATTTAGACAGTCCCAAACTACTTAATAAATACCTCCCAAAATATTAAAGGAAAAAAAAAACTCTCAGAAATGGTTGTGTGACATATGCAGCTGGCTATCTGATGAAAAATGTATAAATGACAACTTATGCAGTTCACGTTTGCAGCAGGATTTGATAGAGAAATCAGTATAAAGGGGAGAAGTGTCAGTAATATGACTTTAAACGCCATAGGTTATAAATCCTAAACTACAAAATCTTCAACTTTTTCCTAAGATGTTATTTGGTTTAATCTACAGTTACGTCACACACACACACACACACACACACACACACACACACACACACACACACACACACACACACACACACACACACACACACACACACACACACACACACACACACACACACACACACACACACACACACACACACACACACACACACACACATCCTATCTCAAAGTTGTTTCTTTCCGATGGGCAGCAGATTCACTCCATGAAGCAGCCAGCAGCAGTTAAGAAGGCAGACTGATCCAAGCCAGCCCACAAATCCACAGAGCAGCAGCAGTAAATCCATTTAGATAAAAAGCCCAGTAGCAATAGTTGTTTCCCGCTCGTGTTCAAGCTGGAAATGTGAACAAGAGCTCAATTCCGATAGGCTGATGGAGCTGACATTTCTCAGCACAAACTGCAAAGTTTAAAAATTCAAGTTGGAAAGAATTCAGAAATGAAGTTTGCGGCACCCCTGTGAGGAAGCCACGGCGCACACTTTGGGAACCCCTGTCCTACATGAAAATTAGAAATGTCAGCTAGTTGAACCCGGATAGTAGTTGCTGCTGCTCTTCATTCAAATGTTTCAGCAAGAAATTCGAAAATCTTAGAAATGGGGGCAGTAAAAGGATCAATGTCGTTCTTTTTTGCCCAACAAGAGAACCTCTTCCATTTACTAGCATAAAGTTTTCTTGTAGTGGGTTTATGGGATGAAATCAAAATGTGTTGAACTGCTGGGGAAACATCAGGAAGCCTGGCTAAGATCGGAAGTGGAGATACCAAGCCGTTAGCTTGAGAGTATAGACAGAAGGGTGAAGAGCACCCGAATGATGCATCAGGAGATCTGGAACTGGGACCAGTATCCAAGGCTCATCTTGCAGATGAGGCCAAAGGAATGGGAACCAAATCTGTCGAGGCCAGTAAGGGGCAATGAGGATTAACTTGCAACCCAATGACTGCTTTCTGAAGAACCTTGGGGATCACGGGGAATGGTGGGAAGGCATAAAGCAGTCCCGGCGATCAATAGTGAACCAATATGTCCCTGGGTGACTGTCCTGGTGGTGAGACTAGGGCAAAGTAGCTGCTGCATTTGTTGTTGAAGGGAGTGGCGATAAGATCACAGCATGGCTGGCCCCATTTGTGAAAAATCAACTCTGCAACTTCCTGTTTCAGGGACCACTTGCGAGGCATCAGAATAGCCCTGCTGAGCTTGTCCGTTATCACGTTGGATTTTCCCAGAATGTGCATTGCGACCAGAAAGCATTGGGAAGATATCGCCCATTGCCATACTCGTAGAGCCTCTTGGCATAAGGGATAAGACCTGGTTCTGCCCTGTTTGTTGATGTACCATACTACCGATGTATTGTCTGTCTGAATTGCTACAGTCCTTATAGGTAGAGAATCCTGAAGTGCTTGCAAAGCCAGAAGCACCGCTCTCATCTCTAGGACACTGATGTGCAAGTGGTATTCGTGTTCTTGCCAAGTCCCATAAACAGTCTGTCCCAGATAATGCCCTCCCACCCTATCTGGGAAGCATCCGTGGTCACTGTGGCTACGGGTTGGGGGTTTAGAAATGGTCTGCCCATTGATACCAGAGGGGAGCGAAGCCACCATGCTAAATTCTTCTTGGATGACTCCATGATCCAAATCTGATGTGACACTGGTAAATCCAGGAATGACCATTGAGCCAAAAGGAATCACTGCAGAATTCCCATGTAGAAGCGTGTCATAGGGACCAAGGTAACCGCTTGAGGCGAATCTTGCCTGGATTCTCTTTCTTTTCATGTGAAATAAAACTTGATGAAGAATGGTTAACACTCTTTCGTAAGGCAGTTTTGCTATCCATGGTCCTTGTGTCTAAATCTGCCCCTATAAATGTCAGAGCAACAAGGCAGACTTTTCGTAGTTTATGGTGATGCCTAGTTGTGTACAGGTGTGAATAGTGAAGTCCCATGCCTCAGTTGATGCTTGATGGTGGCACTGAGGAGACAGTCATCTAGATATGGAAACACCCGGAATCCTAGATGCCTCAGGTGAGCCCTGACTACTGCCATGGATTTTGTGAACACCCCAGGGGCTGTGGTGAGACCAAAGGGCTGAGCTCTGAACTGGTAATGACTGGCTCCCAGCCAGAAGCATAGGTACCTCCTGGACCGCCTGTCCATTTTTATATGGTAGTACGCACCCTGGAGATTGATGGAGGACATCAAATTGTCCTGACCCAAAAAGGGAAGAATGGACTGCAGTGTTACCATCCAGAACTTTGATTTCTTGACTGATTTGTTGAGTTTGCTGAGTTCCAAAATGGGCCTCCAGTCCCCTGTCTTTTTCAGAACTAAAAAGAACCTTGAGTAAGTGCCGGATTCGATTTGGTCTGTGGGGACTTCTTGGATGGCTCTTTTTTCTAGCAACTTTTGAACTTCTAGGTTTGCTTGATCCTGAAGACTGGGAGGAACATCTGGGATTGAGTGCTGACTTGTTGTAGGGGGGTGGTTGGGAGAAAGGAATTTTGTAACCATTGGATATTATTGACAGTACCCATGTATCTTCTGTGATTGTTTGCCAGGCTTTTGGGTTCTGGGATAATTTGTCTCCGACTGCCTCCAGAGGCAGATAGTCAGGCCTCCTTTCAGGACCGCTGGAAAGGCCTGCCAGAGAAGGTATCTCTGTCAGCCTGACTCTGCGAACCCCGCCCTGCCATGGGATTGGTCCCTCTCATTATTATTTCCCATTCTGCCCCGGGGGGAAAAATCTCCACGTGTGTCAGTCGAAGCTCCCTGGGATTTTCTAAACCACATCTTCCTGCTCTTCTGACCCTTAGGGTAAGGTCTATAGGGAGCGGAAAAACATACTCCCACAGCAGAGATAGTTTTGCCATCCCATTCACACCTGGTAAGAGTCTCTTTTACTTGAGGCCTGAACAGAGACTAGCATTCAAAGGGGGTGTTGGTAAAGGAGGACTTGAAGGGCTCCGAAAATTGACAAAGGTGCATCCAGGAGTGTCAACGCAAAGCAACTCCTGTGCCTGCTGCCCTACTCACTCCATCTGCTGCATAAGAGATCAGCCACATGGAGAAATTAACTACAGATGTAAAGGTTGTGAGTTGTGAAGCCGCCTTGATTGCAGCACCTTCAGCTGTAGGATCCTATAGGATATCTCCTAGTTCCTTTAGGAGATCCCTTTGAAGGTGTGTAACTGGGACAAATAATTCATCGACCTGAGAGTAAAAGCCACTGAAGCAAATATATGCTTCCCATACCTGTCCATCGTATGAGACTCTTTTCAGCGGATGGATAGAAGCAGTCTCCGCTAATTCTTTCTTGGTGGCTGCCACCACCACCATAGCATCAACAGGCACACCCTTAGATAGAAATGACCTATCCTCTGGAGGAGTTATTCATTTATTGGGCCTCCTCAGAACTGGTTCCATAGTCTCTGGGGAGCTCCATGCCTTCCGACTCACTAAAGACAACAGGGGGTCGAAAGGAGGAGTAGACATCCAAGAGGTGGAGGGTCAGAAACCAAATGCATCCAGGTACATAGACTCATTCTCAAAAGGGGCAAGGGATTTCCAGTCACCCCTCTGTCTAAGGACTTCCAGGATGTCTGAAAAAGAGACATACTCAGAGAGGGACCATGGGGACCCTTCTGAGTCCTCCAAGTCTGTGTCTGAAGTGAGAGACTCAGAGGAGTTCAAATGCTTCCTCTTGCATTTTCTCTTCTTTGGGACCTCCTCCGAGGGGTGCTCAGGGGAGGTTTTGGAAGAGGTGGGGTCACCCAATGGGGCATCCTGGAGCATGGGTTCCCCTATGCTTGGGGGGAGGATCAGAGGCAGACTCAGGCACCAAAAGAGTAGGAGCCAATGGAGCCAAGGGTGAAGCCATCTCAGAGGACAGCACGCTCCTCATCACCTCGAAGGCACCGTGGTCCCAGCCCGAAAGAGTCCCTGGCTTCGAGGAGCCTGGGGATCTCCTCCAAACCCAGAGCGATGGCTCCAAGGTTGATGTAGGAGCTGAGCTCACCTGCACCGAAGCCCCGAGAGGGAGACCAGGGTCAGACAAGGGTCCAATGCCACTCACCCCTCGGAGCTGAAGAGAGAGCATCAGCTCCCAGATACTTCATTAATCTGAGACAACAAAGAAATCGGAGCGGTAGTCAGAACTGATAGACCAGTGGTAATCAGAGCCAAAGGTTCCACCACAATGACTTCCATGTCCTCCGGCTCCGAACTCAAAGAAGTCGGAAGAGGAATCGATATTGGTGCAGGTTGGGCTGTCAGAGCCAATTCGTTGTGGGCTGGGCTCGATAATAATTTAACTAATGCCTGTGTCTTATGAAGCCTCTTCACCACCCTCTCCACATCATGATCCGAGAGACTCCTGGATGATCAAAAGGAATGAGAGGAAGACCGATGACTTCCTGCCACAGACTGCAACAGCGGGGACTGTACTGACCGCACCAGCTCCAGAGAGGGGGACCTGGTTCTCTTGTGTGTCCTGACTGGCTCTGAAACCAATAATGGAGCTGCCGGAGAAAGATCTTTGTCAGAACTGACATTCAGATCCGACAAACTTGCAGGTTTGTCCTTAGATTTAGATGGCTCCGAAGTCGGAACCGACAAAGACGGCTTAGGGGACTTTTCCTGTTTTTTTACTGGCTGAGAACCCGCAGTAGAAACATTACAAAGGGGATCTTTAATAAGCCTTGCAAAATCAATTTATTTTTTCTCTCCTGCAGGACCTGAGAACTAAAAGCATGACATATAGAACAAGAGTCCTGCAGGTGTACAGCCCTAAGTAATAGACAAAACTCGTGTGTCCATCATAAGTGACATCTTCTGGCAACATGAGTCACACTTTTTAAAACCCAAAGGTTTTGACTCTTTTTAGGATCTTTGGACATGCTAGGAAGCAATAACCACAACAGTACCAAAGAGAAACACCAACAACAGCAACAACAACAACACTAAAATAAACTTTCAACTTAATTTTTTTTTTTTAACAGGAAAATAGAAAGGAGGGAAATGGACGAGCCTCTAATTTAAATGGCGACTGTCCCAACCCCAGGAGAGCCTCTAACTTAAATGGATGCTCCTGTACAGAAAGAGAAAGGGGAATTAAGAAAAAAAAAGGGCCCTTAAACTAAGACAGGCCTGAATGAAAGGGAACAGGGAACCCTCTAAGTCAAATGGGTTCAAGGGAACTAGGTAGGCTTAAAGGAAAATGACGGCAACAACAACAGCAACAAAAGGCAGCAGCAAAAGGTCAGAAAAATGCTAGCCTAAGATGAAACACACTCTAACACTAAACTAACAGAAATTAGCTATCTGAATCCAAATGAGATCTGGGTAACTACCGCTAGGCATGTTAGGATAGGGGCTAGCCTCAAGCCAGTAAAAAGCTCTCGAGCTATGGTATACGGTCGAGTCGGAGCTGAGGATCAGCTCCGAACCCAACCAGTAAGAATGGAGGTGAGATGGAGACAACATGACAGTCTATGTTTCCCTTTCTGACTGTTTTAGTTTTAGATGTTTTTAATTTTGTAATATATTGAATTTTGAAATGCTCACATTGATCTCTTTAGTTTCAATATACTGGCATTTTGAGCATTCAATATATACTCCTTTGGATATACAAATGCAGTAAAACAACTAAGCAGTAAGCCAAGAAAATTCCCTTCCAATAATTAATTCATTCCCTCCAGTACATCTCTTTTGAGTATGTACTTTTAACTCCCAGTGGGTGTGGCTTGAGTCTTTAAATTACTTATTATAATTTGGCATCTATGTTGTCCAATTTCCTTCTTCCTCACTCTTGGGTCCTTGGATCTGGTCTCGGATCTGATTTAGCCTATTCTCAAGACTTACGATCTCAGCCTTGAGCTCCTCCCTCTTCCATAATACCTCATTTCTCCTTTAACCACTCATATTGCTGCACTCTTTACAGAAATCTAGATATATCAACAGAAAAAGCTTATATATATATATATATATATATATATATATATATATATATATATATATATATATATATATATATATATATATATTCACTTTAGAAGCTCGAATTCCGAAAATCTCGAACATCATATGGTCGAGACCAGAAGATCGAGTTTTGGAAACTCGAACTTCTAAAATGAAACCCAAAAAAAAAAAAAAAAAAGTCAAACATCGCTTTTGCAGGGGGGCTACTTAAATATACCAACTCTGAGATTGCGCTACAGTGTGGAAAAGTGAAATCTCCCATATTGCGCTGTATGCGGAAGCGCAAAACGGGAGATTTTCCACTTCCTGTCAACACTGCAAAAAAAGATAAAAACATTACGTACACACAGAGTGTACAAGAAGCCTTGCCTCTGTGTGCACGTAATGTTTTAAGGTAAGTAAAGTGTTATTTTTTAAAACTTTACATATTCGATTTACTGAAATCTCGATCATATGGTCTCAACCATATGACATTCGAGATTTCAGTAATTCGATTATGTAAAGTGCTTCCATATATATATATGTGTGTGTGTGTGTGTGTGTGTGTGTGTGTGTGTGTGTGTGTGTGTGTGTGTGTGTGTGTGTGTGTGTATGTATATATATATATATATATATATATGTGTATGCATATATAAAATCTGGAGCTCAAACCAGGAACGTATGGGTTCCTACATCTTCTAGATTGCTCTCACCTGTTTAGGTTGGGGGATGGACAGGTAGATGTGAGGAATAATTAAATTGGACAACACAGATGCCAAGTTATGGTAAGTACATAATTTCTAATCTGATGCTGTCCATTTCATTCTTCCTCACTCTAGGGTCAGAGTCGCCAGCTATGTAAATCCTGGGTGGCCCTCATGGATGGATATGCCTGAGCACTGCACAGCCAAAGGATGATCTGTTCCTAGCTATAGCATTCAATTTATAATGAGAAAAAAGAAGTTATGTACTTGGTATAACGTTCCATCTGCATTGTTGATCTTCATCTATCTTTGACCTTTGGGTACTCTGTTCCAATCCTCGGAAGTGGCTCGGCCATTGCACAGCTAGCACCAGCCAAAAACTCTAGAGCTAAGACTCTACCCACAATACCTTTCTCCATATTACCTCAGATCGAGTTTGCAGCCACATAGAAAGACAGAGGAATTTACAACCAAAAGAAGAAGGCATGTCCAAGGTCAAACTTTATGAAGTTGCCAGAACAAGTGTTCGATCCTCCAGGAAGTCAACGGGAGGGAGAAGGAAGGTGGGGTGTCAAGGAAAGATGAAGATCGACAACACAGATGGAATGTTATGGTAAGTACATAACTTCTTTATCTGATGTTATCAATTTTCATATATCCTTGACCTTTGGTACAGAGTCCCCAGCTACTTTAGGTCCAGGGTGGCCTTATGGAAGGATATTCCTAAGAACCATAGAACCAAAGGACACTCTCTTCAACTGAAGACCAGATCCAATTTGCAATGAGTGATAAAAGTATGTGTAGTAGCTCATATTGCTGCTGCTCATATCTCATCCATGGAAGCCTTGGAATGGAAAACAGCTAACATGGCTATTGATCTTGTGGAATGTGCTCTATCAGGTGCAGTTAACTTGAAATTCTTGTTATTTTTTATATATATATATATATATATATATATATATATATATATATATATATATATATATAAACCCATTTTGACAAGGTAACTTTTTGGACCAGAAAAAGATACAAACAACTGATCCGATTTTCCAAATTCTTTCCTTCTACTGAGGCAGAAATGTAACTGTCTGTGAACATCCAGCAAGTGTAAAAAGAAGTTATGTACTCACCATAATGTTTCATGTGAGTTGTTCATTTCGCCTTCATTCCTACTGATGGTTTCGGAGCAGATCCAAGGCTCCAACTTGGCCAAAATGCAAAAGCTCAAGGTTTGCAACCAGCTTGTGGCCTATTCACTGATGCTTCCCTCAGACCTTGTTTGCTGCCAACTAACGTAAGGATAACATATAAAAATTTGTAATAGTAATATCAAGAATAAACCAGACAAAGACCAGCACCGCCATGAGTTGTCCAACTTCTCGGTCCCAAAGAAAAACTGGAACACGGTTAGGAGCATGGGACTTAAGAATGAAGGCGAAATGAACAAATCACATAGAATGTTATGGTGAGTACATAACTTCTTTATGTGAAGTTGTTCAATCTCGCCTTCATTCCTACTGATAGGTTAGGGTCTCAAGCACCATCTTTCTCGGGTGGTTCATGGGAGTATATTCCTCAGGGCAGTTGAACCAAAGGAGGCCCTGTCCCTGGAGGCCCTATCCACCTTGTAATGAGTGATGAAGGTATGAGGCCTAGACCACATGGCTGCTGGGCAAATGAAATCTATTGGTAGCTTGGCCAGAAAGGCTGATGATGTGGAGACAGCTCTAGTTGAGTGGACCTTTACTTTTTGATGTAATGGCATGTGAACAGCACTATTTGTGAAGGAAATACAATCTGATAGCCATTTTGACAAGGTGGTTTTTACCACTGGAGCACCTTGCTTTGAATCTGAGAACAAAATGAAGAGCTGTTCTGATTTTCTGAAGTCCTTGGTCCTGTGTAAATAAAATCAAAGTTGCCTGTGGAAATCAAGCTTGTGTAGAATATGTTCCATCTTATTAGTATATTTTGGGAAAAAAAGCAGGTAATTCTATAGTCTGGTTGAGATTTGTCTCTGAACAAACCTTAGGTAAAAATGACGGGTTTCTCCTAAGTGAAACTCTGTCATTATGAAAAATCAAATATGGGTGTTTTATGGACAAGGCCTGTGATTCTCAAACCCTCCGAGTAAAAGTAATGGTTACTAGAAAAAAAGAAGTTATGTACCTATCATAACATTCCATGTTAGTAGTCTTCATCTCACCTTCCTTCTTGCTGGTTGGGATCGGAGCCGATCCTTGGCTCTGACTCGGCCATCTTCAATAGCTCGAGAGCTGTTTACTGGCTCGAGGCTACCCCTTATCCCATAATGCCTAGCGATAGCTCCCAGATCTCATTTGAAATAGCTAACTCCAGACATGACAACATAATAACCAGTCAAGAAACAGTTGACTCTACCAGTCATATTCGCTAAGTCAATAGAGGAGAAGAAGAACACACAGCCAGTGAAACAGAAAAAAGCTCCTCTCGATCCACTAGGACAGGGGGATGGAGGGTGGAACACAAGAAGGAAGGCGAGATGAAGACAACTAACATGGAACGTTATGGTAGGTACATAACTTCTTTATGTTAAGTTGTCTATCTTGCCTTCATTCTTGCTGGTTGGGACAGCGTCCCTAGCACCTAAAATCCTGGGTGGCTCAGTGGAACAGACTCTTCAGAACAGTGGAACCAAAGTCAGCTCTGCTCCTGGAGACCATATCCAACTTGTAATGAGAAATAAAAGTATGATGGTTTGCCCACGTGGCAGCTGCAAAGATGGAATCCATGGGCAACCTAGACTGGAAGGCTACAGAGGTGGCCAAGGCCCTAGTAGAATGACCCTTCAGTTTAATAGGTAACTGTGTTTCTTAACTGATAAATGAAAGAAATAGTGTGTGACAACCATCTGGACAAAGTTACCATGGAAACTGGGAGACCTTGTTTGCCCAAGGCATAAGAGAGGAATAGTTGGTCCGACTTCCTTACTTCTTTAGTTCTGTGCAGGTAAAAATGCAATTGCCTGTGAACGTCCAATTGGTGTAGTTTGTACTCTGCCTTGTTGGTATGATTAGGGAAAAACACAGGAAGATCTATAGATTGGTTTAAATTATTTTCTGAGCAGACTTTAGGGAGAAATGAAGGATTAGTCCTCAGAGCAACTCTGCCCTTATGAAAAACCAAGTATGGAGGATGAACACATAGCGCCTGAAGTTCGGAGATGCGTCTGGCTGAAGTAATAGCTACCAGAAAGAGTGTCTTCCAAGATAGAAACTTAATAGAGCAGGAGGCTGCTGGTTCAAAAGGGGGCAGAATTAAGGAGGTTAGGACTAAATTAAAGTCTCAAGGAGGAGGGGGAATCCCTCAGTGGAGGCCTAAGAAGAGTTGTCTCTGTCAAAAAAGCTTTACAGAGCTTATGAGACATAATATTAGAGTTCGAAAAACAAACATGAAAGTTAGAAATGGCCGGCATTTGTACCCTGATCGTAAAAGAAGTGGACCCGGAGTGAAACAGTTGAGCTAGGAATTCCAGGATTTCGTGAACTGGGGCTGAAAAGGAATCCACATCCCTAGCCTTTGCCCAACAAGAAAAACGTTTCCATTTGCTAGCATAAGTTTTCCTCATTGTAGACTTGTGAGAGGAGACGATAATGTCACGGTCTGCTGGAAAAATGCTGGGAGGCCTGGCTAAGGTTGGAAATGGAGCAACCAAGCTGTGAGCTGGAGAGGTTTGAGGGATTGATGCAACCCGCTTGACTGTTGAACCAGTAGGTCTGGAATTGGGTCCAGAGTCCAGGGTTGATCGAGAAGGTAATGGTGCAGAAACGGGAACCATGTCTGTCGAGGTCAGTAGGGAGCAATGAGGATAATTTTGCAACCCAACGATATTGCTTTCTTTATAAGTTTGAGTATCAGGGGGAAAGGAGGAAAGGCATAAAGAAGTCCCTGGGGCCAATCGTGGACTAGAACGTCTCTGGGTATGTGACCCAGAAGCGGAAGAAGGGAAAAGTAGTTGCTGCATTTGGTGTTGAAGAGGGTGGCAAAGAGATCACAGCAAGGCTGTTCCCATTTGCGAAAAACAAGATTCGCAACTTCCTGATTCAGAGACCACTCGTGAGGCATGAAAATAGCTCGGCTGAGACATTCCACTATGACGTTGGATCTCCCGTGGATGTGCGTCGCAATCAGAAAACATTAGGAGGAAATCGCCCACTGCCAAAGTCTGAGTGCTTCTCGACACAGGGGGTAGGACCTGGTTCCACCCTGCTTGTTGATGTACCATACCACTGACATGTCAGTTTGAATAGCAATTGTCCCAGAAGGAAGAGAGCCTTAAAGGACAACCGCGCCCTCAGACTCAAAAAACATATTAATTTCATCATGGTTTGATGTTTCCTACATTTTAATAGCACTCTGAGACTATTTTGAGCTTTTTAGATATTTTTAGATGCAATTTCTGACTCTGACCACATGGGTTCTGGCATATTGAAAAAATTCAGACTGTTTACTCTGCCTCTAAGTATCCCAGAATGCATTATTTGTCTCAAAAAATTGCATCAGATCTGCCACGTTTTGCCTTAAGCTGCTGTCACTTCATTGACTTAACAGGCATTCACTGCAGTCTTAAAATCCCCTACTTTTGGTTAAAATGTTATCCTTTTTCAATGACCACTTAAAACACAAAAAGTGCAAATGCTACAGAACAGAACTGAAAGGTGCATTTTCTAGCCCTTTCATCTTAGAAATGCTAAATTGCTTTCTTTTGTGAAGGCTGAAATCTAGCTCTTCAAGGAATCTCCCCTCCCACTTCACACCTACCTTCCCTAGCTGTCAAAGAGCCAAGGGTAATTTGACCCATTATCTGCATGTGATTGACAGCTCGACACAGCAGGTGACCAGAGTAATGTACTGTTTGCTTGTCAGCCTTTTCCTCCTTACAGTGGGAGACTTTTTTTTGTTGCACTACTCCTGTCAAATTTAAAACCAAGCTACATAGCACTGGCAATAATCCTTGCTTTGCAAAGCAGTCTGCCACTTATTTTCCCTTCCTGTTTAAATAGCTAACAAATGATGCACTATAAACTTGAAATATTTTAGACTTGCATGACAGCACCCACATGCTTTTTTGAGTCAATTTTTAAAATAAATTATGGTAGTGCATACACACACGCAGACACACGCACGCAGACACACACACACTGCTTTACTTCTACAATGATTTAGATTTTTACATTTTATAGCAGTGTACTAACCAAGCAGAGAAATCTGGTTCAAAAGCAAGGATAAATTGATCCTGAAATACCTATGAACCTCAGCGCAAGAAATTAGGACAAAGCCATACATAGAAGTGGGACAAAGGCACAAACGGAAAAGCAGTCTGGGTCTGAACTGTCTGCAAACAGCTACAGTTAACTTTGAGTATGTGTCTACCTGTTTGAGCCAATATTCATTTTCCCCTAGAGAGCACTCTGTTTTGGCTTGTAAGCAGCCCCTCCCTCACCACACACACACACACACACACACACACACACACACACACACACACACACACACACACACACACACACACACACACACACACACACACACACACACATTCCACTTTCTCTTATTCCCTTCTGTTAGCAAATAGTATCTGCCATAACTCATCAAGCATTAAACATAACTGGGGAAATATAAACCCTGGATCAAAATGAAAATAAGTAGGCTAAGCTAAAAGTGCAGCTGCGAAAGGGAAGCACGTGGCACCCTTACAAACAGAAAAAGATTAACTCCACTAATGTGCAATTAAAAACTTGGGAGGACACAATATCAGGGCTAGGAGGCATAGAAACCGGACAAATTACATTTAGGATACACTATTAAGAAGTAATAAGACTTACCTTACTTATGAAGTAGCAAAACGCTGGTGAAGAAGAAGTGCTTCACATGAATAGTCGACCAGATTTGCTAACACAGAAAAGGAGTTCCACACAGCACCTAGTCCATTTATTAGGTTAACAGTGGGCTGGGAAAGGCAGTGTTGACATCACAATGTGTGAGGATCACAGGGATTCTGTACAGCATGCAAATAAGGCAGTGTTTACGTCACATTGGGGGAGGAAACATCCCAGGATCTTCAGCAAGAGCTATGGCAGATGTGACATCATTATTTAAGAGACGACTAGACAGTTTTCATCTTGGTTTTAAAACTGAAAGTCAAACAGTACGGAAAAGTATGAAGCCTAAGCAGTAAAAGAGAATAGTGAATTTTTTTTAAAGCTGCGGATATGGTTTTTTGAGGCTGTATCACATAACAAGATTTTAGGGAGACATCAGGTAGAGATATTTGATTTGATATCCCGTTGTTTTCCTTTAAAGGGCTTGCAATGCCAGGAGCATGGCTTTAATTTCCAGGACATTCATGTGCAGATGGTACTCATGAGGTTGCCACGTGCCTTGGACTGTCCTTCCCAGATAATGCCCACCCCACCCTATCAGAGAGGCGTCTGTCATCACTGTGGCTACCAGAGGGGGTTGTATGAAAGGTCTGCCCTGAGTAACTAGTGGGGAGACCATCCACCAAGAAAGATGCCTTTTGCATGCATCGGTGATCATGATCATGTAAGACATGGGAAGCTCTTGGAAAGACCACTGCGTAAACAGAAGCCACTGAAGAATTCTCATATGAAAGCGCACCAGCCAGTGGGATTAGGAGAATGACTGCTGCCATGGAACCCAGAGTTTGAAGGACGTACCTGACTTAGATCCTTTTGCTCTGCATCAGAACCTGTACCTGCTGATGGATTGCGGACACCCTTTTTAGTGGTAGCCTTGCAAACATTTCCCTTGGGTCTAAGTCTGCTCCTACTTAAGTGATAGATTGACAGGGCAACAAGGCAGATTTTTCAAAATTTATTGTAATGCCGAGCTGGGAGCAGATTGTGATTGTGTAGTACCGTGCTTGTATGAGTTGATGCCTGGTGGTAGCAGTAAGGAGCCAGTCATCTAGATACAGAAACACCTGGAATCCTTGATGTCTCGGGTGAGCCATGACCACTGCCATACATTTGGTGAACACCCTGGGGGCTGTGGTGAGACCAAAGGGCAGAGCTCTGAACTGATAATGACTGGCCCCCAGCCAGAAGTGAAGATATCTCCTGGAGCGCCTGTCCATCTTGATATAGTAGTATGCGTTCTGAAGATTTATCGAGCACATCCAATTGTCCTGACCCAGAAAGGGTAGAATGGACTGTAGTGTGACCATCTGAAACTTTGTTCTTTGCACAGACCTGTTTAGTCTGCTGAGAGCCAGAACTGGTCTCCAGTCCCCTGTCTTTTTTGGTACTAAAAAGAACCTTGAGTAAGTTCCGGATCCATGCTGGTCTGCCAGGACTTGCTGGATGACTCTTTTTTTTCTAGCAGTTTTGAAATAAGAAGTTATGTACTCACCATAACGTTCCATCTGAGTAGGTAACTTCATTTGTCTGCAACCTTTGGGTCTTGGATCCGACATCGGATCCGAGCCGGCAACTTATTTTACAGCTTATGGATCCGAGCTCCTAGCTCCTCCCCTCACCCATAATCCCCTGCCAACCCCAAATGACCTCAGATTAAGTTTGCCCTTCTACAAATACCCTAAGAAAAAGGTGTCCCGACAGGGATCAAGGAAAGACATCCAAAAACTAACTTCTAAAGGCCAGGGGGAAGAAGGGGGGGGGGGTGGTTGCAGACAAATGAAGTCACCTACTCAGATGCAACGTTATGGTGAGTACATAACTTCTTAATCTGAAGTAGGGACTTCATTTGTCAACGACCTTTGGGACAGAGTCCTCAGCTACCTAAATATTGGGCGGCCGTCATGGAAGGATGTTCCGGAGCACTGCGGAGCCAAAAGATGCTCTCCCTCTGGAAATAACATCCAGTTTATAATGGTTGATAAAAGTATGAGATGAGGCCCAAGTGGCTGCGGAGCAAATATCATCCAAAGGAACTCTAGATCTAAAGGCGGCAGAAGTAGATATGGAACGAGTGGAATGTGCACGGACTCCCTGAGGTGCGGGCCTCCCAGAAGTTTCATAGGCTAGAAGAATACACTGAGAGATCCAACGTGATAAGGTGACCTTAGAAATAGCCTTACCCAGATTGAATTTGGCAAAGGAACTGATCAGATTGCCTGTGACCAGCAGTCCTATGGATATAGAATCGCAGTTGCCTGTGCACATCTAAGGAATGCAGCTTGTATTCTCCTTTATTCTGGTACTTAGGAAAGAAAACTGGTAGGTTGATGGACTGATTGATATTGGTTTCTGAAGTCACCTTAGGGAGAAAGGAGGGATTGGTCCTGAGGAACACTCTATCCTGATGAAAGATCAAGTAGGGAGGTTTCACAGAAAGGGCCTGAAGTTCAGAAACTCTTTTCACTGAAGTGATGGCTACAAGGAACGCTGTTTTCCAAGACAGATATTTAAGTTCGGCCAAGGCAGCTGGTTCAAAGGGAGGGGCAGTCAAGGCTTGAAGGACTAGAGATAGATCCCAAGGGGGTACAGCTTCCTTGATAGGGGGCCTGAGTAGAAAAGTACCCTTGAGGAAGGTTTTGCATAGTTTTGCTGTCATCAAAGGACCTGTTTCATTTCCCACATGGTAATGGGAAATGGCTGCCAAATGTACCTTGACTGTCGAATAGCTAGCACCTTGCTGGAAAAGTCCGATGAGGAAGTCTAACACGGATGGTAATGGGTCAGTGAAGGGATCTAAGTTATGATGTTCCGCCCAGACGGAAAAGCGCTTCCATTTACTGGGATAAACTTTCTTAGTGGAATTTTATGCGCTGCCACCAAGATGGCTTTAACTGGTGAAGAGATGCCGGGAGTCCTGACTAAGAGTGGAACTGGAGCAGCCAAGCTGTCAGCTTCAGGTTGTCCAGATTCAGGGTCGGTAATCCTAAGGGGTGGGATATTAGATCCGGGCTGGGATCCAGAATCCAGGGAGGATTCACCAAGTGAGACCACAGGTAAGGGAACCAAGTTTGATGAGGCCAGAATGGGGCAATGAGGATCATTCTGCTCCCCAACCGAGAGGCTTTCTGTATGAGCTTTAGCATCATGGGTAGAGGAGGATAGGCATAAAGTAGACCGGGCGGCCAAGCATGCACTAGAGTGTCCCTTGGGGCTTCCCCTGGGGGGGGGGGGGATCAGAGCGAAGAAGTTGGCGCATTTCGTATTTGAGGGAGAGGCAAAGAGATCGCAGCAGGGTTGCCCCCATTTGGCAAAAATCCACTTCGCTACTTCGAAATTGAGAGACCACTCGTAAGGGGAAAGGATAGTGTGGCTGAGTTTGTCTGCCAGAATGTTGGACCGTCCCGGAATGTGCATTGCGATCAGAAAGCAGTTGGTGGAGATCACCCATTCCCACACCCTCATGGCCTCTCGACAGAGAGGGTAAGACCTGGTTCCCCCCTGTTTGTTGATGTACCAGACAACTGACATGTTGTCTGTCTGTATCGCAATAGTTCCTACGGGGAGAAGGTTCTGAAGTGCTTGCAATGCCAACAGCACCGCCCTCATCTCCAGAACATTGATATGCAGGGAGGTCTCTGTGCCGTTCCACGTGCCTTGGACTGTTCTGCCTGAGCAATGCCCCCCCAACCCGAGGCGAGAAGTGTCCATGGTCACTGTGACGAGAGGAGGCGGAGTGCAGAAGGGACGTCCCGTATGGAGGTCTGGGGACTGGAGCCACCATAATAGGGCCCTCCTGCAAACCTTGCTGAGAGAGATAGGGTGATTGAGGGAGAGAAGCTGAAAGGACCATTGTACTTGGAGGGTCCACTGTAGTACCCTCATATGCAGTCGAGCACATGGGAGAAGAGTTATTGCTGCCGCCATAGAGCCCAGCGCCCTCAGGACCAATTCCGCCGGTGGAGCTTCTGTTTGGAGGATGGCCCGCACATGAAGCCTCAGGTTTTGAAGTCGTTCCGAAGTGAGGTAGGCTTGCAGACTTCTCGTATCCAACTTGGCCCCTATGAACTCTATCACTCATGTCAGAGCAAGAGAGGATTTGTCCATACTGATCGTAATGCCTAATTGGGGAGCTAGGCGGAGAAAGTAGTCTCTGGTTGAGCAGAGTAGATGCCTTGTTGGGGCGGTCAGGAGCCAGTCGTCCAGGTATGGGAAGACCTGCATTCCCTGGAGTCTCAGGTGGGCCGCTATCACTGCTAAAACTTTGGTGAACACCCTGGGGGCTGTGGTGAGACCAAAGGGAAGGACCCTGAACTGATAGTGACTGGCTCCCAGCCGGAAGCGGAGAAACCTCCTGGATCATCTGTCCATTAAAATGTGGTAGTACGCATCCTTGAGGTCTACTGAGCACATCCAGTCGCTCTCCCGCAAGAGGGGGAGAATGGATTGAAGAGTGACCATTCGGAATTTTTCCTTGGTTACCGACAGGTTCAAGAGGGAAAGGTCTAGAATCGGTCTCAAGTCCCCCGTCTTTTTTGGCACCAGAAAGAACCTGGAGTAAAACCCTAATCCGAGCTGGTCTGGGGGGATGGGCTGGATGGCTCTTTTTTCTAGCAGCTGCTGGATTTCTGTGGCTGCCGCCTCCCTCTGATCGGGTGGTACATCGGGGAGGTTCTTGCGTCTGGGGACATGGTGCATTGGGATTTTGTAACCTCTGGACATGATCTGAAGCACCCAGTGGTCGGACGTGATGGACTCCCAAGCTGCCAGGTGCTTCGAGAAACGCCCCCGACTACCTCCAGAGTGGAGCAGTCGGTCAACCCCTCAGGGCTGCTGCGTGGGCTGATCAGAGAAGGTTTCTTGGACCCAAAATTTCTCGGGGCCCCTCTGCCTCTAGGGCGGCATCCTCCCTGTCCTCCTCTGCCACGGAAGGACTGGTTGTCCGGAGCAGGCTGGGAATGTTGCCATTTCCGGAACCACATCTTCTTCTGTCCCTTTTGGTTCTTGGAGAAGGACCTCTGGGGAGCAGAGAAGCAGACTTTGACGGCAGACAACGTCTTCCCTTTCTTTTCACTCTGGACAAGTGTCTCGCGAACGGTCTTGACAAACAAGGCAGAACCATCAAAGGGGGCATTCGCAAAGGACACCTTAAAGGGCTCCGCGAAGGCACAATGTCAGAGCCAGGCCTGACGTCTCATAACTAGACCCGCTGCGCTGGTTCTAGCTGCTCCCTCTGTGGCGTGGGACAAAAGCTGCATAGAGGTATTTGAAATAGATCTGAGAGTGGCCATACGAGTGGAGTACAACTGCTTGTCCTCCGCCGACATGGACTCTGGGGGGGAAGCAGCATATTCTTTAATAAGATCTCGCTGCATCCTGATGACATGTGCCATGTAGTTCAGGGACCTTACTGAGAAGGTCGCTGAACAAAATACCCGCTTCCCGAGGCGATCCATCGAGCAGGACTCCTTGCTCAGTGGATGGACCGAGGGGCTCTCCTGAGCAAGTTCTCTCTTAGTGGCTGCCGCCATCAACATGGCATCTACGGGGGGACCCTTGCTCCAGTGGGACCGGTCTGCAGGGGGACTCAATATCCTATCCAGACATTTGGGGACTGGCTCCACAGTGTCCGGATCCTTCCACGCCCTGGTGGTGATAAAGTCCGCCAGAGGGTCGGCCGGAGGGGACAACCAAGAGGTAGACGGGCCTGCTTCGAATACCTCCAGGAACACGGACTCGTCGGAGGAAGCCTTGGGGGCAGACCACCCCTCCCTGATCCTGAGCATTTCCATGATGTCTCCAAAGGAGACATCCACGGGGGGGGTGACCTTGGGGAGCCTTCCCCTTCTTCCAAGTCCATGTCCTCTGTTAAGGACTCGGGGGAGTACACGTGTCTCCTCTTACACTTGTGCTAGCGAGGCACATTCTCGGGGGGACTGTCCGAGGAGGTCTCACCAGCAACATCCTGTTCCAATGGAAAAACCTGGGACATCGAAGTAGGCTGTCCCTGTGGCCGGGTGATGGAAGCCTGACCCAGCAGAGAGGGAGTGCAGGGTGGAGCCGAAGCAAGGAGTGGGGGTTCAGATGCTCTCGACAGAGCCCTCTCCACTGCATCGAAGGCTGAGGGGGAGCCACTCTCCCTGGGGTCCGAAAGCCGACTCCCACTCGGATCTGATGAAGGGATCGGAACCAGCACCGAGGCCATCGGATCCGAAGGACCCGTGTGCTCCGACCTGGATGGAGCCGAAGGCACACTGAATCCCTTGGATCCGAAGCTCGGCCCACAGCTCTGAGAGGTCAGATCCGATGAAGGACCCGACAGACTCGAGGGCAGGGTCGGATCCGAAGTACCCAGTACTGTCGGCGCCGACCCACCCCAGGCTCCAACGTTGCCCGGCTCCAAGCGCTCCGAACCCGGGAAGCAGGTCGGAGAAGGAGCTATCGGGGCAAAAAACGGTGTCGAGCTCCCCCCCCCCGAAGGGGGGGGGAGGCAAGAGCACTCCCATCTGCAGCTGGGCCTGGATGAACCTTCTCATCATCCGGTCCAAGTCTGCGTCAGAAAGGCTGTAAGTGGATCTCGACGAGGCCACCGAGGCGGGCCTGGAATGCCGCCTCGATGACCTCGACGGAGATCGGGTCTCCTCCTCCTCAGGTCCCGGGGAAAAGCAAGGGGATCGGATCCGAGGAGGAGGGGACCAGGAAGCCGTGGAGGGAGAAGCCCGCTTAGCTGGGGGGGCCGAAGCGAAGGCCTCGGCCCGCCGCTTGTGGTGCTTCTCCCTCCTTTTCTCCCTCCTGGCCTCTCTTTCCTCCGGCGCCTTAGTGGGAGTTTGAATCCCGGCTGGGGGAAGGGGGGCAGGAGTGGCCACCACCGAAGGCTGAAGAGGTGCCATGGGAGTAACGGTGGCCGAAGCCGAATCCTGGGGCAAAAGTCCCGCCAGGATCAGCTTCAACCTCCGCTCTTTCAGTGCCCTGGGGTTGAACGCCATGCAAATAGAACACTCAGAGGACAGGTATTCAACCCCAAGGCACCGAACACACCGAGTGTGGCCATCTGCCGGTGAAAGCTTATGGCCACACTCGGTGCACTTGGAAAAAATGGGTTTTGGGGCCTCCGACATGTAAATATAGTAAACTACACAATCACACTAGGCCCCAAAAACACAAGCAACACACACACACTCTACGAACCAGTGAGGGGAGGGATTACACTAAAAATTAAAGAAATTTACAAAAAGGGAACCTAAATTACACACACTGTTTAATTAATTAACAAAAATAATCTAACTTGACAGTTTTTTTAAACTTATCTGGTAAATCGCCAGGAGCTCAAAATCCAGCTGTCTCTTCTAAGAGCGGCAAACTAGATCTGAGATCATTTGGGGTTGGCAGGGGATTATGGGTGATGGGAGGAGCTAGGAGCTCAGATCCATAAGCTGTAAAATAAGTTGCCGGCTCGGATCTGATGTCGGATCCAAGACCCAAAGTTTGCTGACAAATGAAGTCCCTACTTCAGATCTTCTATTACTGCTTGCTCCTTCAGATTGTGTGGAACATCTGGAAGGGTCTTCCTTGACTGTAAAGGGGGCTGATGTAAGGGAATTTTGTAACCTCCGGATATGATGGACCGTACCCATTTGTCTTGTGTTAAACTTTGCCAGGCTTTTGGGTACAGTGAAAGTCTTCCCCTGACTGCCTCCAAAGATGAGCAGCTGGGCAACCTTTCAGGGATGCTGAAAGGGCTTATCAGAGAAGGATTCTCTGTTGCCCTGGTTCTGCGGACCCCCTCTGCCATGAGGGCAGTGTCTATTATTATTAAGTATTATTGTTAAGTAGAAGGAAAGCCTCTAACTTAAATGGCTAACCTGACAAGAAGAGGAAGGGGGAGGGGTGGGGGAGAACTCTAAGTTAAACGAGTTCTACAAAAAAGAAGGGATACTATAAGCTAAACAATTATCTATCACAGAGACAAAACTAACGTTAATATTAAAACAACTAGAAAAGTTAAATTCTAGTGAAAATTTACACAAAAAACTCTATACAAGCCTGAGCCAGAAAAATGACACCTCACAGCTGAAGTGGCAAATGAGATCTGGGTAGCTATCGCTAGGCATTATGGGATAAGGGGTTGCCTCGAGCCAGTAAACAGCTCTCGAGTTATTGAAGATGGCCGAGTCAGAGCCGAGGATCGGCTCTGATCCCAACCAACAAGAACGAAGATGAGATAGACAACTTAACATATATTTTTCCACGATAGATATTTCAGGTCACAAGATGAGGCTGGTTCAAATGGGGGTAGGATGATTTGTGAAAGAGCAAAATTTAGATTCCATGGTGTAGCCGGGAATTTAATGGGGGGTCTGAAATAAACAGTACCCTTAAACTTTAGAGAGCCTGTGAGACATTATACTAGACCCCTGATCACCCAGATGAAAGTTAGAAATTGCTGCCAATTGAACCCTAATGGTTGCTGCAGCTGATCCTTCACTGAAATGTTTGGTCAAAAAACTCTAAAATGGATGAAATTGAAGACAAATACGGGTCAATATTGCTTTGAAAAGCCCATATCGAAAAGCTTTTCCATTTACTAAGGTACAACTTCCTGGTAGATGCTTTATGAGAGGATGTTAGAATGTGCTAAGCTACAGCTGAGAGGTTCTGAAACCTGGCTATTCTTGGAATTGGAGCAGCCAAGGTGTTAATTTGAGGGCATGAAGGGCAGGATGAAGAACCCCTGATGAATGCATCAGAAGATCTGGAACTGGGTCCAGGATCCAATAGATGAGGCTAAAGAAAGGGGAAACAAATCTGACGAGGCCAGTAAGGGGCTATTAGAATGATGGTCCTTCCCAGAGTCTTTGCTTTCTGTAAAACTTTGGGCATCAGTGAAAAGGGTGGAAAGGCATAAAGGAGACCCGGGGACCAACTGTGTATAAGTGCGTCCATTGGAGAATCTCCCAGTGGGGGGATTAGGGCAAACTAGCTGCTGCATTTCATGTTCGTTGGAGTTGCAAAGAGGTTGAAGCAAGGCTGGCCCCATTTGCGGAATATCCTTTCCACCACTATTTGTTTCAGGGACCACTTGTGAGGCAAAAGAATTGCTCTGCTCAATTTGTCTGCTATCACATTGGACTTCCCTGGGATGTGCATTGCCATCCTATCAGGAAGGTGTCCGTGGTCACAGTGGCAATGGGAGTGGTAGAACACAGGGGCGACCTATTGATACTTGTTGAGATCCCAGCCACCAGCAAAAGTCATTCTTGCATGAGTTCATTATCATAATTTGATGTGACACTGGAAGTTCTTGAAAGGACCACTGAGTGAACAGAAGCCATTGCAGTATACGCATATGCATTCAACCTAAAGGAATCGCAATGATTGCTGCCACCAATGTCACCAATAATTTGAGCACCACTGAAGCTGGGGTTTTTTCTTTTGATAGACGATCCAGAGCCTGTTTTCGTAGAACACAAACCCTATTTGGTGAAAGTTTTACGGTCATGGAAGTGGTATCTATATCTGGTCCTATAAAAATGGTATATTTGGATGGCAACAAGGTAGATTTGTCTGAATTTATGGTAATCCCAAACTGACTGCAGAGGTTTAAGGTTGTGTCCCTTGCTTGTATGAGTTGATGGCTGGTGGTGGCAGTGAGGAGCCAGTTGTTTAGGTATGGAAACACCTGGAATCCTAGACGTCTCAGGTGAGCCGTGACTACTGCCATGCATTTGGTGAACATGCTGGGGGCTGTAGTGAGACCAAAAAGCAGAGCTCAAAACTGGTAGTGACTGGCTTCCAGCCAAAAGCACAGATGATCTCTGGATGGTCTGGCCCTTTTGATGTAGTAGTACACATCCTGGAGATATATCGAGCACATCCAATTGTCTTTTCCGAGAAAGGGAAATATCAACTGTAGTGTGACCATTCCGAACTTTGTCTTTTTGACAGATTTGTTTAGTCTGCTGAGATCCAAATAGGTCATCAGTCCCCTGTTTTCTTTGGAAGTAAAAAGAACCTTGAGTAAGATCCGGATCCACTCTGGTCTGCTGGGACTGGTTGGATGACTTTTTTCTAGCAACCTTTGAATCTCTGTGGCTGCTTGTTCACTGTGACTGGATGGAACATCCGGGATTTTCCTTACAAAAGGGGGTGGGGTGGCAAAGGGAATGGAGTATCCTCTGTATATGATGCTTTGTACCCAGCAATCTTTTATTTTTTGCCAGGCATCTGGGTACAAAATAAGTGTCCCCCGACTGCCTCCAAAGATGGACAGGCGGGCCTCCTTTCAAGAGCGCTGATAGGGCTTTCCAAAGAACTAATCTCTGTTGCCCTGATTCTGCAGACTCCCTCTGCCATGTGGATGGCGTCTTCCATTATTACCCCTTCCTGTGCCTCAAGAGGGGGGGTTCACCAAGAGTGTACTGGAAAGAGTCTTTCCATCCAGTTCACTCCTGGTAAGCGTTTCCTTCACTTTGGGTCCAAAAAGGGATGAGCCGTCAAAAGGGGTGTTAACAAAGGATGAATTAAAGGGCTCCACAAAGGAACATAAGCGCATCCAGGAATGTTTCCTAAGAACAATTCCTGTACCCACTGCTCTGCTTGTTCTATCAGCTGTGTACGAGACCAGATGCATGGAAGAGCTTACAAGGGAATCGAGGTTAGCAAGCTGGGAAGTTACTTTATCTGATACCCCCACAGCTACTGAACCCTGTAGAGTATCTCCCAGCTCTTTTAGGAGATCTCTTTGTAGTCTAGTACAATGTGTGAGATAGTTAAGCAATCGGAGAGCAAAGGCCGCTGAACTAAACACGTGCTTTTTATATCTGTCCATGATCCTAGAATCCTTATTAGGAGGATGGACAGAAGCAGAAGTTTCCAACAATTCCTTCTTGGTGGCTGCCGCCACAACCATGGCATCAACAGGTACTCCTTTGGTTAGAAAGGCCTTGTCCTGGGGAGAAGTTAAAAATTTATTAGACCTCCGAGGGACAGGTTCCATGGTATCCAGGGACTCCCACGCCTTTCAAGAGACCAGTTCCATCAGCTCATCAAAAGGAAGAGACACCCAAGTGGTGGAGGGCTGAGACCTGAAAGCCTTCAGGTGGACTGACTCCTCATCAATAGGGTTAATGGACATCCAGCCACCCCTCCGTTTAAGTATTTCTAAGATATCTGCGAAGGAGATATCCTCTGAGGGGCAGCATGGGGACCCTTCTGACTCATCTAAGTCAGTGGAACCACAACACTTGTATCCTCACAGGTTTATTGAAGTAAAGTAAAGCACTTTTCATCTCCACAGTAGTAGACTTCCTCAGACAAATAACAGAAAATTTTCTTTCATTTAAATACAAGTCAACTGGCTCTAATTAAAAGCATTAAGCCTATCACCATACTTTTTACGTGACATCACTAAATGCAAATCAGAATACAAGTCTATACATAAATTTAAGAAAATTAGAAGTTATGTACCTACCATAATGTTCCATGTTAGTTGTCTTCTTCTCGCCTTCTTTCTTGCTGGATGGGTTCGGAGCTGAACCTCGGCTCCGACTCGGCCACTCTAAAAGCTCGAGAGCTAGTTCCACTGGCTCGAGGCTCCGCTATATCCCACAATGCTAGGCAGTAACTCCTCAGATCTCATTTGTAAGCTAGGCCCAGCTAGAAAAATTCCATAATATGGAAAAAAAAGGATAACCCACCTCTATAGGCTGACTGAAAGGTGTCCTAAACCTAACTGAGGAAATATATATATATATATATATATATATATATATATATATATATATATAGAGAGAGAGAGAGGTGGTAGAAAGGATAAAGGTCACAAAACAAACTCCTCTAGGTCTGCCCAGGCTAGGGGGATGGAGGGTGGTATGCAAGAAAGAAGGCGAGAAGAAGACAACTAACATGGAACGTTATGGTAGGTACATAACTTCTAAATGTTAAGTTGTCTATCTCGCCTTCATTCTTGCTGGATGGGACCGCGTCCCTAGCACCTTGTCCCCGGTGGCCTATCGGAACAGACTCTTGAGTACAGTGGAACCAAAGTTGGCTCGGTCTCTAGAGGCTAAGTCCAACTTATAATGAGAAATGAAGGTATGGGGAGAAGTCCAAGTAGCTGCAGCACAAATCGAATCAATAGGCAGTCTGTCTTGGAAAGCTATAGATGTAGCTAAAGCTCTAGTTGAATGAACCTTGGGTTTGGTTGGCAACTGTTGATATCTGATCTCATACACAAAGGTAATCAATGAAGTAAGCCACCTAGAAAGAGATACCTTAGAAACTGGAAGGCCCATTCTGCCTTCTGCATAGAAAACAAACAGTTGATCAGACTTCCTAAATTGTTTGGTCCTATCTAAATAGTACCTAAGTTGGCGATTAACGTCTAACCAATGTAATTTTTGTTCCGATCTGTTCGAATAGTTAGGAAAGAACACAGGAAGATCAATGGTTTGATTCAAATTTGCCGGTGAAGCTACCTTAGGCAAAAAGGACGGGTTGGTACGTAAGGACACCCTATCCTTATGAAACAAAAGATAAGGGGATCGACTACACAGAGCATGAAGTTCAGAGACTCTTCTGGCTGAAGTAATAGCTACCAAAAAGAGTGTTTTCCAAGATAGCAATTTCATTGAGCATGAAGCCTTGAGTCCAAAGGGGGGAAGAATTAAGGACGTCAGAACCAAGTTGAGATCCCATAGAGGAGGAGGATCCCTGATAGGTGGTTTGAGGAGAAAAACTCCCTTTAAAAAGGCTTTGCAGAATTTGTGAGACATAATGGAGGACTCTGAGACTCCAACATGAAAGTTAGATATAGCTGCCAATTGAACCTTGATGGTAGAAGGAGACGAACCTGAGTGGAAAAGTTCGGCTAGAAAATCTAGAACTGATTGAATGGAAGCAGTGAAAGGATCTATATCCTTTGAATGCACCCAACAGGAAAAACATTTCCACTTACTATGATAAATCTTCCGAGTGGAAGATTTATGAGAGGCTATTAAAATATCTCGAACTGAGTGAGATATTAGAGGAAGCCTGGCTAGAGTTGGAATTGGAGAAACCACGCTGTGAGGTTCAGAGAAGGGAGGGAGCGGTGCAACTGACCCGACTGATGGGTCAAGAGGTCTGGAACTGGGTCCAGATGCCAGGGTTGCTCCAACAGATAACGGTGAAGAAATGGGAACCAAACCTGTCAAGGCCAGTAAGGGGCAATGAGGATCATGGAAGCTTTCTGAGCGATGGCTTTCTATATTAGTTGAGATATCAGTGGAAAGGGAGGAAAAGCATACAGAAGTCCCCGGGGCCAATCGTGGAGTAGAGCATCTCTGCTGGGATGGCCTGGTTGGGGAAAGAGGGTGAAATAATCGTCGAACTTGCTGTTTTGGGGAGTAGTGTAAAGATCGCAGCAAGGTCGGCCCCACTTTCGAAAGACTTTGTCCAACACTGAATTCTTCAGAGACCACTCGTGAGGCATGAGAATAGCTCTGCTCAATTTGTCCGCAATCACATTGGACTTCCCGGGAATGTGCGTTGCTAACAGAAACCGCTGAGAAGAAATCGCCCATTGCCACAATCTGAGTGCCTCTCGACATAGGGGGTAAGATCTGGTTCCGCCTTGTTTGTTGATGTACCACACTACAGACATATTGTCTGTCTGAATTGCTATAGTTCCTTTGGGAAGAGAGTCTTGTAGAGCTTGCAACGCTAGAAGCACTGCTCTCATCTCTAGGACATTTATGTGCAAGTGGCGTTCGAAAGGTTGCCATATGCCCTGGACCGTCCTGCCCTGGTAATGCCCCCCCCCACCCGATCAGGGAGGCGTCTGTTGTCAGTGTAGCAACCGGAGGGGGAGGAACAAAGGGTCTTCCTAGGAAGAGCTGGGGGGATGTGATCTACCAAGAAAGATGATTCCTGCACGATTGTATTATCGCAATGGAATGGGACATTGGAAGTTGTTGGTACGACAATTGTGTGAAGAGCTTCCATTGTAAGATTCTCATGTGGAATCGGGCTAAAGGAAGGAGAGGGATAGCAGCCGCCATTATCCCTAAGACCTTCAGGATCAGTATGACTGATTTTGTTGCTCTGCAAGACAAGGGAGACTTGTCTGTGTATGTCTGCTATTCTCTGCTCTGTGAGTCTGGCTGACATGCTGACTGTGTCTGGATTTGCGCCTATGAAGGTAATAACACGACAAGGCGACAAGACAGACTTTTCGTAATTTATTGAAATGCCTAGTGTTTGACATGTGTGAAAGGTATAGTCTCTGGCAAGAAGCAGAAGATGCTTGTTGGGGGCTGTAAGGAGCCAGTCATCTAAATACGGAAACACTTGGAATCCTTGACGTCTCAGATGAGAGGCGACCACTGCCATGCATTTGGTAAACACTTGGGGGGCTGTAGTGAGTACCTCTAAAATCAATAATATGAACAGACAACTTGCTCTTTATAGTAACAAGCTTGAGCAGATTAAGCTCAAGAAACTAAGACGCGACTGCCAAGATTTTCAAATGGGTCGCATCTTTGTTTGGCCGAGAGCGAATTATAAAGAGGGAACGGAGTCCACCTACTCATCGGGAACCTCACAGCCGGTAATTACTGAGCCTGTTGTCTCTGCTGAACCTCTTATTGTTTGCCCATTGAACGATGAACGAATGGGTGATGCATCTGATCGAGAGCTTAGTCTTTCTAATGCTTCCATACCTTGCAACCAACAAGGCTTAACCAGTATTGACAATTTGGGTGCCAGACCTAAAGCTAGTAACCTCAATAATGTTTTCACAGCACCTATGTCTTTAAACTTCCCCCTTCCTTACAAGAGCGCAGTACGCACGCGCTCAACCAGTCGGGGAAGAGTAAAGAGAAAGATATCAGGGGAAGCTCCAGAACCAAGGAGGAAAACAAGGAACTGAACTGCCTATTCTTTAATTTAACATCTAGGACTTTTTCTACCGACGAACAGTTCATCCTGAACAAAGGTTTATCGTTCATTCCCTCCAAGGGAAGTACGTTATCTGACACACTTATAGCCCTGCGTCTTTTTGCAAGAAAGTTATCTTTAAAGGTACTGTTTAAGGACAATTTAACTAATAATACTGATTTTGAGTACAACAAGCAGTTATGTAAGAGGAAAAGTTGCTTTGTACCTTCAATGCCACACTTTGTCGAATGTTTTATGCGCTCTTGTGAGTGTGACATGTATTCATATTTTGAAGAGAAAAAACATAAGGGGATTTATGTAAACTTGAACCATGCACAAAAATGCTCCCTTGATCACCTTTCCAGTGATACGGAAATTGTCTTTAAACCAGCTGACAAGGGAGGGGGGGTTGTTGCCCTAGATACATGTCTTTACTTAGAACTAATGCATAACATGCTTAATAATGAAATGGCCTATAAGTTAATAGATAAATCAAAAATAGGGTCCATCGTTAGTTATGTACATGATACGATATACAACATGCTTATGACTAGATGCATAGACAAATCTTTGTATGATTTTTTAATCATAGATTCTCCCCTGATTCCTTTAATCAAGGGACTTCCTAAAATGCATAAAGATGAAGACCCTCCCTCATTACGTCCCATAGTGTCTGGCAAACACTGGGTTACAGAAAACGCCTCATTGTATGTACAATCTAAACTAGGTACTTTGGTGAATGCTGTCCCCACTATTTTAAAAAATACTTATGATCTTTTGTGTGACCTAGAACATGACTCAATAAGAAGTGATCTGAGTGAAGACACTTTAATGGTCACGCTGGACATTAAAAATCTGTTCACCAGCATCCCAAATGACTATGGCCTTGATGCTATAAGATCTCACCTTGTTGAACTTGGCACCATGGATAGTAATGAACAAATGACAATCTGTTGTCTACTTGATTTGGTCTTGAACAATAACATCTTCCTATTTGATAATAAGGTCTATGCCCAAACATGGGGAGTGGCTATGGGCACTCCCTGTGCTAATGCTTATGCCAATCTAGCTGTTTATCAATGGGAGAAAGATTTCATATTCAGTGATTATAGGTTCAAGAACGTTATTTTATACAAACGTTTTGTGGATGACATTTTGTTATTTTGGAATGGTGGTATGGATTTATTACATGAGTTTATATGCTATATGAATTCCACCACTTCGTTTTTTAGCTTTACATATGAGTTCTCCACTACTAATGTGAACTTTTTGGATATCACTATTATAAAGGAGATGGATAATAGTATAACCACCACTTTGTATAAGAAACCTTGCTGGAAAAACAGTATTTTGCATTATGACAGTTTACACCCACGTTATGTGTTTCGTAACATTGTGAAAGGACAAATGACCAGAATACTTAGACTCTGTAGCAATGAGCAGGATGCCATGAGATTAATAAAATGTCAGACAGAATATTTCATTGACAGGGGTTATCTGCCAGATATGGTTAGCAGGATAACAAACACGCTACTTGAAACGCCTAAATGTAAAAGGAGGGAAGGTAACTCACAGATATGCTCAGAATTAGTCCAAAATGATACAAAAATCACTGAACCCACAGACATTGCCAACATACTGGCAGACAGGTTCAGTGCAAACTTCACCCCCCTCTCCCCCCCTAAAGGAGAGATAACTATCCCAGCCGAGTGTAGCCTCCCGGACATCTCAAATGCGCAGGTGAAAGCTGCTCTCTCTAAAGCTAAAAACACAGCATCAATGGGACCGGATGGTGTCCCCGGCTGTGTGCTACACGAGCTAAATGAGGAATTAAACCCGCACATAAGGCAGCTGTTTAATCTCAGCCTTACCACAGGATACGTGCCCAAGGAGTGGCGTGCGGCAACTGTGGTCCCACTCCACAAAGGTGGCGCCTCTACGGACCCTGGTAATTACGCCACCATAAGCTTAACAAGTCTAGTCTGCAAAGCTATGCAGAGGATCATAATGGAGCTCATAAACAAAGATATAGGGACTTGCAGACATTGGACCCGACCCAGTTTGGCTTTGTCAAGGGAAGATCATGCCTTTTGAACTTGGTCGACTTCTTGAAATAGTCACCAAGGCCATTGATGAGGAAAGGCAGTCCATACAGCCTACCTTGACCTTGCAAAGGCTTTTGACACAATACCCCACTCGGGTATTGTAGAAAAACTTACCAGCTTAAATGTAAACCCATATGTCACAAGATGGGTTGCAAACTGGCTTAAGGACAGAACCCACAGGGTTAGAGTTGCTGGCGCTGTGTCAGACTCCAAGCCGGTCACAAGTGGTGTCCCACAGGGCTCGGTCCTTGGCCCCTATTGTTTGGCATCTACTTCTCAGAAGTACAGGCCAACATGGGAGGACTTTGGCTGACAAAGTTTGCAGATGACTGCAAACTGGGCGCCATAGTGGAAAGTGCATCGGACACTGATATCCTTCAGAAGGGACTCACGGAAACAGATAGCTGGTGCCAGAGCCATGGCCTGAAGTTAAACGCCAAAAATGTATAGTCATACCCTTCGGAAAAACAAGGTAACCCCAAGCTACCATATAGGTGGCAATCCACTAAGCACAGAAGAGGTTATCAGGGACCTGGGGACCCAGGTTGACAGTGGCCTTTCTTTTGACACTCACATTGCTAAAGTGGTTAGAAAGACCTTCTACATTGCCCACCTGATCATGAAGGATTCACATCCAGATCTAGTGAGGTCATTGTTCCCTGTACTCTTCACTTATCAGACCAATGATCGAGTACAATGCCCCATTCGGGATGTATCTCACCCGACATCTGCAGCAATTGGAGAGACCCCAAAAGTTCCTCACCAAAAGGATAAAGGGACTCCAAAATCTGTCATATGCTGCCAGATTGAAGAAACTCCAGCTCTATTCAGTCGCATACCGTCTGCTCAGAGGTGACATGTGCCTGACATACAAGGCCATGTCCAACCCGAATTAATGGACATGCTCCACCTCAAAAAATCCAAATCCATCAAAACCACTAGAGCAAGCGACTTAAACCTTAGCACGGATATAAATAGGACGTGCTGGAGGGATAGATTTATCACTCAGAGACTCCCTATGCTGTGGAATAAAATCCCGGTCCATGTGAGGCAGAGCACCTCGCTGGCGCTGTTCAAGAGAAATCTAGACCTGTGGATGGGAGATCGTAGGTTTACCCCGGGAATCATCTCTGGGTCACTGCTGGACAGAGGCACAACAAACTAATGGGCACAGTATTTTTTCATATAAGGGGTGGCGTAAGCCACAATAATTTGGGCTAGGCTTATAAATGCCTTAGGGCAGATAGCCTAGTATAAACCTATGAACCTATGAACCTATGAACAAGAGGGAATAAGAAGTGTTTGGCCTTTGGGATTAAATATACAAATGATGTAGAGCACTTAATTAAGATTATTAAAAGTAATTGGAAGATACTGCTTTTGGACCCATTCTTGTCACAATTAATTGGGAAGGAGCCTACATTCAGGTTTAATAATTGTCTAAACCTTAAGAGGTTACTTTGTAAAGAAAGATTGGATGTTCAACCTGTTGATATTAGAGCGAATTATAAGACAGGCACTTATCCATGCAGAAAATGCTCCCTATGTAAGTATATTTCTACATCACAAAATTTTGAAATTCCCGGCATAAGTATGGCCTTCAAACCTACCTTCTATGCCACTTGTGATACACGTAACGTTATCTACCTGGCAACTTGTAACCTATGTGATGCTTACTATGTAGGGATGACATCACGTAGATTTAAGGATCGTATTTACAATCATATATACGATATTAGGAAGAACAATCTTACCATTGCCCTAGCCATGCATTGTAACGACAGACCCCAGCACAATTTCAGTTTTCTAGTAATACAGGTAGTGAACCCCAATAGAAGGGAAGGAGACCACATAGGTACCCTCGAACTGTTTGAACTTAGATGGATACTGAGATTAAAGGCCCATGTAGAACCAGGACTTAATTCAACTGTTAGTATTCGTCCGGTTCTTTTGGGATCTTTATAAAATGTCTTGCATTTATTGATCTAATAAGTCTGACTATGGACTATCTATGTAAATTTTAGGCTGTTACACGGTCTGTCTAGAGTATTCAAACTATAATTATAATCTATTATATGTTAGTTTTAATTGTCCATGCCACTATATATGACACAGGTATCATTTTGTGCTGAGCCATATACATATTTTATGATATATATTCACAGTTTTTAATTTGTGGTTATGACTGTAAACTAAGGAGTATATGGCTGTACTCTAACTATATATATCCTTTCATGCGTTAACATCCCTGTCTTTATATGATGAAAATTAAATACTTATCTAGATGGTATGACATTATGTAATTCTAGCTGCAGTGCTTATTGTTCGAACGGGAGCATGCTATACCAATTAGATGGTGGATAAATTCACATTTTGATTTATATTTTATTATCCTTAGGAGTTATTAAATGTTTTGTATTTGATTTGGTTGAAAACCATCTATACTATATATATGACTTATTTGACTGTGCATAGCACATCGCTATATTTATTTATATAATGATATTATTATTTAGTTATGATTGTGGATTCAACAATGAGATAGTGTTAGTCATACGCTTCATTAATTGTATGGACTCTAAGTATGAGACACAGTGTTAGCGCATTTATTATTCAGTTGCTCAACTGAGCACGGCTAACAAATGCTGACTCTGAGTTTTGATGTTTTATCAAATTCCAACATTCAATGTTAAGGCATTTGACTAGTAGGCGTTTGCATGAGATGAATGCTCTTAATTTGATTCTATTTCTACATAAGTTTGTGCTGACTTATTGCTTGATTAAAATGTCATATAGTTTAGTGGATAACCTGCAGGCAAGTTTAAATAATGAAATACTTACTTGATCTACGATGTATTTATATATTTTTATCTGTGATGAAATTATATATTTCTATCTGTGATGAATTTGTATGTTCAAGATTTGATGCTGGATTATACAAGTGACTCCTGTTTCTTTAACATGAAATTGCTTTGGTTTTAATTGCTCAATAATTGTTTTATTTGATTGATTAATTGATGATCCTTTTTGTATATAAAGGAATGGCTTTTATTGTTTAAATGTAACCTGATGAAGCGCACCTGAGTGTGCGTGAAAGCGCTCGTTTTTCCATTAAACTGAGTATTTCATTTTTCATGGTGGTTCCTTGCAGTTTATACATTTCTACTATCTGCCTGGGGCTGTAGTGAGTCCAAAGGGCAGGGCCCTGAATTGGAAATGACTGGTTCCCAGCCTGAAGCAGAGGAATCTCCTGGAGCATCGGCTCATTCTGATGTGATAGTACGCATCCTGGAGATCTATAGAGCACATCCAGTTGTCCCGCCCCAAAAGGGGTAGAATGGACTGCAGCGTGACCATCCAAAATTTTGTTTTCTTGACAGACTTGTTCAAGTTGCTGAGATCCAAAATGGGTCTCCAGTCCCCTGTTTTCTTTGGAACCAAAAAGAATTTGGAGTAGATTCCGGACCCTTGTTGGTCTACTGGAACTGGTTGAATGGCGCTTTTTGCAAACAGCTTTGATATTTCTAGTGCTGCTTGCTCCCTTTGACTGGGTGGAACGTCCAGAAGGGATTTTTTTGATTGCTTTGGAATGCGAAAGAATGGGATTGTGTAGCCTTCGGAAATGATAGACTGTACCCACTTGTCTTGAGTTAGGGATAGCCAGGCTTCTGTGTACAGAGATAATCTTCCCCCGACTGCCTCCGAAGGTGGACAGTCGGGCAACACCTCAGGGATGCTGAAAGGGCTTGTCGGAGAAGGTTTCTCGACTGCCCTGATTCTGCGGGCCCCCTCTGCCTCTAGGACGGCATCTACCGTTATTGTTCCCCCCTCTGCCTCTAGAGGGGAACCGACTCTGTGCGTCAGGCAAAGCTCCTTGAGATTGTTTGTGGAACCACATCTTTCCCCCTTTCTGGCCTTTGCGGTAAGGCCTAGAAGGAGTAGAAAAATGGACTCCCACGGCAGAGAGAGTCTTGCCTTCAGTCTTGCACCTAGTCAGGGTTTCCTTCACTTGAGGACCAAAGAGGGATGATCCATCAAACGGGGAGTTAGTGAAGGACTCCTTGAAAGGGTCCGCAAAATTACATAGCCGCATCCAGGCGTGCCGACGTAAGGCCACACCTGTACCTGCTGCTCTACTCGCTCCATCCGCCGCATACAAAAGGAGGTGCATGGAGGAGTTAACTATTGAGTTGAGGGTAGCCAGCTGAGAGTTCATCCTATCCTGAAAACCCGCAGCTGTTGGATCCTTTAACATTTCACTCGCTTCCTTTATCAAATCTCTCTGGAGACGAGTGAAATGACACAGGTAGTTCAGCGAGCACATAGAAAAGGTCGCTGACGAGAACATCCACTTCCCATACCTGTCCATAGTCCTAGACTCCTTGTTAGGAGGATAGACAGGCACTGAAGGATCAGCTAGCTCCTTCTTGGTGGCCGCATCCACCACCATAGCATCCACAGAGACACCTTTGGTCAAGAATTCTTTGTCCTTGGGGGCAGTGATAAACTTTGAAGGTCTCCTGGGGGTGGGGTCCACAGAGTCAGGAGTCGTCCAGGCCTTCTTTGCCACCACCTGCATAAGGGGGTCAAAAGGAGGGGACACCCAGGAGGTGGAAGGGCGAGAGCCAAATGCCTCAAGATACACCGATTCATCCTCTGAAGGGTTGAGGGCTGGCCAATTCCCCCTCTGTTTTAAGATCTCGAGGATGTCTGCAAAAGAGACACCTTCAGAGGGGGAACGAGAGGAACCTTCAGAATCCTCTAAATCGGTGTCAGAGGTGACAGACTCAGGGTAGTCGATGTGCTTCCTCTTGCACTGCCTCTTCCTAGGGGGCTCTCCTACCGGGTCAGGAGAGGCCTCGGAAGAGGAGGAGATCCCCACAGCGGTTACTTGAGGAGCTGGCTCTCTACGATCCGAGATGAGGGAGTGAGCAGAAATCACCGGAGGCACGGTGGAGGGAGGGGCAGATGGAGCCGACTGTGGGGTTGAACCAGGTTCCAACACTCTCCTCATGACCTCGAAAGCACCCCTGTCAGGCAGAAGCAGAGGTCTCCACTCTGAAAATCTGGAAACCCCTCCCAGCACCGACAGTGATGGCTCCGAGGTCGATGTCGGAGCCGAACTCACCAGCGCCGAAGCACCGAGAGGGAGAGCGGGGTCGGACAAGGGTCCGATGCCACTCGCCCCCTCGGAGCCGACAAGGGGAGTCCGGCGCCGAGATTCCTCCAAGGAATATATCGGAGCAGACAACGGTACCGAAGACAACGGTATTGGTTCCGACGCAGCCACAGTCTCGGTTCCGAGCCACCCCGGCTCCGAACTCAAAGGAGTCGGAGGAGGAACATTCTGAGTAATGGGATTAGCCATCGACTGTTGAGTTGGGCTTTGAAGCATCTGGGCTAGTGCCTCGGACTTAAGAAGTCGACTCACTACCCTCTGAAGGTCATGATCTGATAGTCTCGACAACCTAGAGGAGTGAGATCTATGGCTCTGTTCAGACAGCAATGGAGATGCTGGAGCCGAATGACCGGAGCCGATAGATGGTGACCGGGACCTTTTTCTGGAGGTCGGTTCCAACAATCTGATTGGAGCCGACTCACCGGTGTCTGCCTCGGCTCCGGCCGGAGCCGAGAAAATAGCAGGGATATGAGTTTGAGAATCATCGGCTCCAGCCGGAGCCGATGTTCGAACAGCCTTCGAAGCCCCAGAAGACGACTCAGATACCGGAGCCGATGGTCTGGTAGGCTTCGAGGGTTTCCCCGAAGATTGAGTCAGGGATCCTCAGGCTTCAATAAGCCCCTTAGAAGGAGCTTATTTTTACGCTCCTGCAGGACTCTAGGGCTGAAGCCATGGCAAACAGCACATGAGTCCTGCAGGTGCAAAGGTCCCAGGCAGTATACACAAGAAGTGTGACCGTCTGTCAGAGACATCTTCTGACAGCACGAGTCACACTTCTTAAAGCCTGAGACCTTTGATTCTTTAGACATGTCTAAAGAAGAAAAAAAGTGTAACCACACAATCACACACACACACCGATTACACTTATTAAAAAAAATTAAATTAAATTAAATTAGTAAGTAATTTAGAAAAATTAAATCCCTACAAAAACACAGTCACTCCAACTACTAGGAAGGGAGGGACTGGGCCTAAAGCCCAAGGGAAGAACTCTAGTAAGTTTACGAAAAAAAGGGGAAAATTTGGACTAGGAATGGAAGGAAACTACGTAATTTATAAATTTATGAAGAAAAGCTAACTTAAAAGGGGGTCTATCTAAGATAACAACTAGTTTTTAAAACTAACCTGACGAGCCGGTTGAAAAGCACCTCGATCGCTGTAGCGGCAAACGAGATCTGAGGAGTTACCGCCTAGCATTGTGGGATATAGGGGAGCTCGAGCCGGTGGAACTAGCTCTCGAGCTTTTAGAGTGGCCGAGTCGGAGCCGAACCCATCAAGCAAGAATGAAGGCGAGATAGACAACTTAACATCAGTCTGCTGTCATCTTTCTTTTAAAAATAAAATGAGTTAATAACCACACTTGCAAATTTAGTACAGGTTAAAAAGTGTGTGTATATATGTGTGTTACCTAACTTCATGAATGTTGTACTTAGGGAACAACATATCTAACTGTATTAAAATAAAGTTTAAAAGTTTTCCTAAAGTGTTAAGCTTCTCAGCTTTAATTAATTGTATTTAAATGAAAGAAAGTGTTCTGTTATTTGTCTGAGGAAGTCTAATACTGTGGAGATAAAAAGCGCTTTACTTTATTCAATAAACCAGTGAGGATACAAGTGTTGTGGTTCCAGTGGTCATTTTTTGGATTTTAGTATTGTTTCTGTGTTTGGATCACTCATCTAAGTCAGTGTCTGAAGTGATGGATTCCTGTGGGAAATCCAGATGCTTCCTCTTGCATAACCTTTTCCTGGAAACCTCATCAGTGGAGGCTTCTGGTGAGGTCTTGGAAGAGCAGGGTTTGCCCAATGGGGCATCCTGAAGCTCTGGGGCTCTACACTTTTGTGAGATCTGTGAAGCAGTGGCAGACACAGGCGCTTTAGGGGAGGAGGTTACCAGTCCTGGTGATGTGGAGTCCCAAGGGGAAAATACTCTCCTCATGGCATCGAAAGCCCCCTGGCTCCAATGAGAAGGAATCCCTGAATCTGAAGAGGCAGGTGACTCCCTCAGCACCGAAGTGGTGGACTCCAAGCCTGAGGGAGGTGCCAAACTCATCTGTGCTGATGCCCCAAGAGGCAAAATCAGAACTAAAAAGTCGGTTTGACTATCCTCTCTGGACCCGACCAGCGAGTGTCGGCTCCTAGACTCTACGGTCAGCACCAACGAAGTCTGAATTGTCAGAACCGACAGGCCTGGAACAGGTGTCAGTTCCGATGGTTCCACAGTCATCAGGTTTGAACACTCCAGCTCCGAAACCTCACGTTGGGTCGGAGGACAAACGGAAGAAGTAGGAAGGGTTTTGGATGGTTTCAAAGTCCCGGTGGTCAGCACTGACAAAATCTTGGCCAGCGCCGGTGTCTGCAGAAGCTTCTGCAACACATAATCCACATCCATGTTTGAAAGCCTTGAGGACCGAGAAGAGGCCACAGATGACATCACTGACTGAAGAATAGATGACTTGAGGGTAAAAGATACCGGCTCCAGAACTGGGGACCGGCTCCTACTACCAACACCTGTCGGGTCTGATACCTGTGGAGCCGAAGTAGATGGTTTGTCTGTTAGTTTTGGAGTCAATAAACCTTTTTTCGGCTCCAATCCAGAAGTTTTTGATAGTTTAGACGTCTTGTCCTGGGTATTGTCTTTGTCCAAGGATTCTTGAAAGGACGATTTTACTAGGCCCCCTAGCAATCAACTTACTCTTCCTTTCATGCAACACTCTGCTGCTATAGGAATGGCATATAGAACAGTCCTCTTGCAGGTGAACCTCACCTAAACAATAAACACAATCTGAGTGTCTGTCAGGTATGGAATTCTTTTGTCCACACTTAGGACACTTCTTAAATCTGGACTTTGATTTTTTTTGCTGGGACATGCTACAAAAATAACAATCCACACAGCCGAAAAGCTATCAAGATATATATATGTCTAGATGCCCTATAAAATATGGGCTTTCAAAGAACCTAAACCTATAGCACACTCACACACACACACACACACACACACACACACACACACACACACACACACACACACACACACACACACACACTAACAACTTTTGTAAGGACAACTCAGCCCTAAAATTTAATGACTAAAGGAAAAAAATAGTCTCTAAGTCCAGGCTCTCAAGAAACACCACTAAAAATATATACATATATATATATATATATATATATATATATATATATATATATATATATATATATATATCTACATATATATATAGGCTTTAACAGTACCTATAAATAGAAGTTATGTCCTTACCATAACGTTCCATGTGGAGTGTTCATCTCGCCTTTGTTCTTACACATGGGTTCGGAGCCGATCCTCGGCTCCGTGTCGGCCGCTTGCAAGCTCTGCATCGAGGAGAAGCTCGAGATCACCTAATACCCACAATCCCCCTCTGCCTTTACCTCAGATCTAGTTTGCAAGCAAACCAGCAGTCATAGAGAACACACTCATACCAAAATCTACACAATCAAAGGATCATCTATATACATATATACATACATATATATATATATATACACAAGTGTATCATACAAATACAACTATTGCAAATGCAGAAGGAGAATACTCCAGACCAGGCACCAAATTGAACGTTCTTCCTGAGGGTGGGAGGGTGGGAATGTAAGAACACTCCACATGGAACATTATGGTAAGGACATAACTTCTATATGTGAGAGTGTTCAATCTCGCCTTTGTTCTTACACATGGGTAGCGTCCCTAGCTCCATGATCCTGAGGAACTCACGGGAGAACGTTCTTGAGCACAGTGGAACCAAAGGTTGCCCTATCCCTAGAAACCCTGTCCACTTTGTAATGAGAGATAAATGTATGCGGTTTAGCCCAAGTAGCAGCCGCACAAATCGTGTCTAATGGTAAGCGAGCTGCGTGAGCCAAGGATGTAGACACTGATCTCGTAGAATGTCCTTTAGGTTTGACCGATAAGGTTTGATTAGAAGCCTCATAAATGTATGTGATACAATCAGTTAGCCATTTGGAAAGAGTTCGTTTAGTAACTGCTACACCTTTCCTGCTGTCAGCAAAGGCTACAAATAGTTGATCAGATTTCCTGTGATCTTTCGTTCTATCCAAATAAAACCTGAGTTGTCTATGGACATCCAATTTGTGCAACATATACTCTAACTTATTAGAGTGATTTTTGAAAAAGGTGGGTAATTCAATGGACTGATTAATATTATTAGTAGAGCAAACTTTGGGGAGAAAGGATGGATTAGTGCGAAGGGATACTCTGTCAGAGTGGAAAATCAAATAAGGGTGTTTAATAGAAAGAGCCTGAAGCTCAGACACTCGCCTAGCGGATGTAATGGCCACCAGGAAAAGAGTCTTCCACGATAAAAACTTCAATGGGCAAACTGAGGCTGGCTCAAAAGGGGGCAACATCAATTTAGAAAGTAAGAGGTTCAGATTCCAAGGTGATGTAGGAGTTCTAACTGGTGGTCTAATATGAAAGGATCCTTTTAAAAAGCCTTACAAAGTCTGTGAGCCATAACAGGCACCACATTCTTCCACATGAAAGTTTGAAATGGCGCCAATTGCACTCTTAAAGTGGCAGGAGAAGCTCCTTCATGGAACAATTCTGTCAAAACTCCAAGATCTTGTTTAACGGAGCTATAACAGGGTCCAAATGATGTGAATTAGCCCAGAAGACGAAACGCTTCCATTTACTGGTGTAGGTTTTTGTAGTGGAAGCTTTATGAGAAGCCACAAATATATTCTGAACTGCCGGTGTAAGGGAATCAGACCTGGCTAGAAAGGGAAGCGGAGCAGCCAAGCTGCTAGATGGAGTGATTCGAGAGATGGGTGAGGAACTCCTGACGAGTGAGTCAGTAGATCTGGCTCTAGGTCCAGAATCCAAGGTCCCCGAATGCGGTGTTGCAATAGAAAGGGGAACCAAATTTGACGAGGCCAGAATGGGGCAATGAGGATTATCATCCTCTGAAGGTTGTTGGCTTTCTGCAGAAACTTTGCAATCAGGGGAAAGGGAGGAAAAGCATACAGGAGACCCGGGGGCCAATCGTGCACCAGCGTCCCTGGGGACTTCCCTGGAGGGGTAATAGGGCAAAGTAGCTCCTGCATTTGGCGTTCATTGGAGACGCAAAAAGATCGCAGGAAGGCTGGCCCCACTTGCGAAATATCGTCTTCGCAATTGACTGTTTGAAGGACCACTCGTGAGGCAACAGGATTGCTCTGCTCGGCCTGTCGGCTATGACGTTGGATGACCCCGGGATGTGCGTTGCGATCAGAAAGTGACCCGTGGACTCCGCCCATTGCCAAATTCTCATGGCCTCTCTGCATAGTTGATAAGACCTGGTTCCTCCTTGCTTGTTTATGTACCAGACTACAGACATGTTGTCTGTCTGAACTGCAATAGTCCCTAGAGGAAGAAGGGGAGCAAAGTGTTGCAACGCTAAAAACACTGCCCTCAACTCCAGAACATTGATGTGCAGATTGTACTCCAAATTGGTCCATTCGCCTTGGACTGTCTGTCCCTGAAAGATGCCCCCCCCACCCTATCAGGGAAGCGTCCATGGTTATCGTCGCTGATGGCGTGGGTAGCACAAATGGTCTTCCGCTGGAAAGGTTGCAAGTCTGAAGCCACCAAGTTAGGTGTGATATGCATGTGTTTGTAATCAGAATTTCGTGTGTCAGAGGTAGCTGTTGGAATGACCATTGTGCAAACAGTAGCCATTGCAGAACTCTCATGTGCAGTCTTCCCAATGGTATCGCAATGAGAGAAGCTGCCATGAGACCCAAGACCTTTAGAACCAGCTTTGCTGGGGATTTTTTGGACGACAGAAGGAGAGAAATGTGGCTTTGAAGTGCGACTATCCTTTCTGGAGGAAGCCTTAGAATTAAATGATGCGTATCTAATTCCGCTCCTATGAATAAGATATGCTGTGATGGCTGTAGTAAAGATTTTTCGAAATTTACGGAAATTCCGAGGTGAATACAAAGTTGTAGAGTGTAATCCCTGGCCTGTATCAGTTGACGCCGGGTGGTGGCAGACAGGAGCCAGTCGTCCAGATACGGAAACACCTGGAATCCTAGGCGCCTCAGATGAGACGCTACCACTGCCATGCATTTGGTGAAAACCCTGGGGGCTGAGGTCAGATCAAAGGGCAGGGCTCAAAACTGATAGTGACTGGCTCCCAGCCAGAAGCGCAAATGATCCCTGGACGCCCTGGCCATTTTGATGTGGTAGTACGCGTCCTTCAGATCTATTGAGCACATCCAGTCGTCCTTCTGTAGGAATGGAAGGATCGATTGAAGCATGACCATTCGGAACTTTTCTTTCTTGACAAAGGTGTTGAGGTTGCTTAGGTCCAGAATCGGCCTCCAGTCCCCTGTCTTCTTTGGAACTAAAAGAACCTTGAGTAAGTTCGAATCCTATTTGGTCCGCTGGGACTGGTTGGATGACTCTTTTTCTAGCAGCTTTGAAATTTCTATAGCTGCTGGGTCTCGTAGATGGGCGGTACATCTGGGAGTTTCTCTTTGGAATGGGGGTGGATAGGAATGGTATTCTGTAACCTCTGGTAACAACGCTTTTTACCCAGTTGTCTGTAGTAATGTTTTGCCAGGCCTGAGGGTATAAAGCTAAGCGACCCCCGACTGCCTCCAGAGCAGGACAGTCGGGCCTCCTCTCAGGAGTGCTGGAAAGGTTTTCCAGGGGGGGTATCCCTGTCACCTTGGTTTTGCGGACCCCCTCTGCCGCCAGGGCGGCGTCTTCCACCTCTGCCCCCTCCTCTGCCTCTAGAAGGGACGTCACCCTGTGTGCCTGGGAAAGATCCTTGGGGTTTTCGAAACCACATTTTCCCACCACGTTGCCCTTTGGGGTACGGTCTGGAAGGGGTGGAAAAACGGACTCCGACAGCAGACAGAGTCTTTCCCTCCTGTTCACACCGGGTAAGGGTCTCCTTTACTTTGGGGCCAAAGAGAGTGGCACCATCAAATGGGGCATTAGTAAAGGAAGACTTGAAGGCTTCCGCAAATGAACATAAGCGCATCCAGGATTGCCTGCGAAGAGCAATCGCTGAAGCTGCTGCCCTACTCAATCCTTCGGCTGCGTATGATATCAGCCTCATGGATGAGTTAACAATGGATGTAAGGGTATTTAGATGTGCTGTAACTTTCTCTGAGACCGCAGCATCTGTAGTACCCTGGAGGGTATCTCCCAGCTCTTTGACTAGATCCCACTGTAAACGTGTAAAATGGATCAAATAGTTCAGGGATCGCATAGAAAAAGCCGCTGAACTAAAAATGCGCTTCCCGTATCTGTCCATAGTCCTAGAATCTTTGTTAGGCGGATGGACAGATGAGGAAGATTCCGACATCTTTTTCGTGGCCGCTGCCACCACCATGGCGTCCACTGGAACTCCCTTTGTGAGATAAGCCTTGTCTTGGGGTGCATTGATGTACTTATTAGGCTTCCTAGGGACTGGTTGCACCGTGTCAGGTGTCTCCCACGCCCTTCGAGCAATCAACTCCATTAACTCATCGAAGGGCGGAGTGACCCAGGAGGAGGAAGGGCGAGCACCGAATGCCTTCAGCAAGACTGACTCATCCTCAGAAGGGGGAAGGGACTGCCAATCACCTCTCTGCTTCAGGATCTCCAAGATGTCAGAAAAGGAGACATCTTCTGAAGGTGACTTTGGGGGCCCTTCTGACTCATCCAAGTCAGTATCAGATGTCAAAGATTCTTGTGGAGAATCTAAGTGTCTCCTCTTACACAATCTTTTCCTACCCATCCGAAGAAGCCTCCGAGGAAGAGGGGGCACCCTCCAGGGGTGGCTGAGACACCGGTGCTCGACGCTTGGATGTGGCCGTTGGTGCAGAGGAAGATAACGGTCCTTTATGGGGAGGAGAGGCTACTTCTACTGATGTGGTTGTCTGGGTAGACAACACCTTCCTCATGAGATCGAATGCCCCCGGGTCCCGAGTCGAGGAATCTCCCGGTTCCGAAGAAATGGGAAGAATCCCCGAAACAGGCACCGAAGGCATCGACCCCGAGGACGGAGTCGAATCGATCCGCGCCGAGGCCCCGAGAGGGAGAGTCGGAACCGAAACGTCGGTTCGACTCTCGGCCCCGGAACCAAGGATGGATCTTCGGCTCCGAGACTCCGGTACCGGATCCGACGGAGTAGAGGTGAACGGAGCCGACCGAGAAAAGGACGGTTCTGGCACCGAGGGCTCCACAATCAGTAGATCAACCTCTTCCGGCTCCAAAGACTGGACAAGTCTCGGAGGAGGAAGGGATGGAGATAATGGAAGGCCTTCAAGTTTCGACATCAATTGGGTGGAAACCGATATAAGTTTGGATAGGGCCGTATGTTCCAATAATTTCTGCACCACACGGTCCACATTGATGTCGGAGAGGGGCTTAGAAGAAGAACGGGTCGAAGGAACCGAAGACGGAGCCGACCTCAACAGTGTCGGGGGAGGGAGCTCCATCACCGGTTCCAAGACTCGAGGCTCGGAAACTGACAACAGTTGAACACTCGGCCCCGAAGTCTGTGGAACCGGTGATCTAACTTTAGCCGAAGAGCTCGGAGCCGATGACTTGGGCTCCGACGTCTTCGATTCCTTCGAGGACTTGGATGCCTGGTCAGAAGCATCCAGAGCCTCCTGAAAGGAAGGTTTTAACAAACCTCTATCCATTAGTTTCCTGCGCCTATCTGTCATGACCCTCCCACTGAAAGAATGACAAATAGAGCAGTCTTCTTGCAGATGGAGAGGGCCAAGACAGTAGACGCAGGAACTATGATTGTCAGTTACTGACATTTTTTGCCCACATTGGCAACGCTTAAACCCCGATTTAGCCTTTTCAGACATGTCACTATAAAAGAGAGAAAAGTCAAATCCAGTAATATAGTCAAGTCCGGTAAAAATGTCAAATCCAGTAATGATAATCAATCCGGTTGTCAAATCCAAGAAGGGGTGGCAGGCCCCGAAGAGAACTCTAACTAAGTTTTAACAACTTAACGGTACAGAGATTCCCTTAACCTTACCACACACACACAAATATCACTAAATAACTTTATATAATAAAGTACCAAGAAAAAATACAAGAAAAAAATTCTTAATCTTATCTCAGGTGCTCGAGCTCGACCCAGTGATGCGAAAGCTGCAGCGGCAAACTAGATCTGGGGTAAAGGCAGAGGGGGATTGTGGGTATTAGGTGATCTCGAGCTTCTTCTCGATGCAGAGCTTGCAAGCGGCCGACACGGAGCCGAGGATCGGCTCCGAACCCATGTGTAAGAACAAAGGCGAGATTGAACACTCTCACATCTACAAGTAACACACACATATAAAGTAACTGTGAAATATTTAAACTACACTAATAGGAAGGGTGCTTTACATTAACCCTAATAAATACGGCCACACAAGGAGAGAAATTCTAAAGTAAAGGACTGCACAAGCACTGAGGATAATTCTCCTCTAGCTATCCAACTAACTAATCTACCGTACTACTAGCTAAATAAACAGAAAGGAATGTAATAAAGGGTAATAATAAGAAATCTACTTAAATTTCACTGGCCAGAGCTGGTGAAACACACGATCTGTTGCAGTGGAAAATGAGCTCTGGGGGAAGCACCAGTGCATCATGGGATAGGGAGTAGGCCACAAGGTAGTTCAAAACCTCGAGCTTTTGCATTTGGCTGAGATGGAGCCAAGGATTGTCTCCGAAATCAGTAGGAATGAAGGCGAGACTGAACAACTTCACATGCATTATTTACTTTTGTTGGAAAACTTGGGAAAGAAAACAGGCAAATCAGTAGTTTGATTAATACTGGATTCTGAGACCACCTTAGGAAGAGAGGATGGGTTGGTTCTTAGTGAAACACTATCTTTATGAAAAAGCAAATATGGGGGTTTTGACCATAAGGCTTGAATCTCAGAAATCCGTCTGGCAGAGGTAATGGCTATTAGAAAAACAGTTTTTCATGAGAGAAATTTTAAGTGACATGTCACTGCTGGTTCAAAGGGAGGGACCACCAAGGACTGCAAAACTAATGTCAGCTCCCAAGGTACTAGAGGGTCTTTAAACAGAAGCTTTAATCACAAAACTCCTTTCAGGAATATTCAACATAATATATGGGAAATTAATGAATAGTCTCGAAGCCATTGTGGAAATTAGAAATGGCAGCTAACTGGACCTTAATTGAAGATGCAGAAGCCCCTTGATCAAAAAGTATGGCTAAAAATTACAAAACTTTCTCCAAGGTGCAGAGAAGGGATTAAGATCATTATTGCAAGCCCAAATCAAAAATCTCTTAAACGTGCTAAGGTAGAGTTTCCTGGTGGATGCTTTATGGGAAGCCAGTAGAATTTTTTGAACTAGGGAAGGTAAATTATTCTGCCTGGTGATGGGGGAATTGGCAGAACCAAGCTGTAAGCTTGAAGTTTTGAAGGCTGGGGTGCACCAGTCCCTGTGGGTGAGGCAGCAGGTCTGGAGCTGGGTCCAGAATCCATGGACAGTGAATTAGGTAAGGTCACAGGAAGGGGAACCAAACTTGTCGAGGACAGAAGGGTGTAATGAAGATCACTTTGCTTCTCAATCTGCTTGCTTTCTTCAAAAAGAGGGGAATAATAGGGAAGGAGGGAAAGGCACAGAGTAGTCCCAAGGGCCAGTCAAAAAGGAGAGCATCTCTCTGGAATACCCCCTAAGGGGGGGGGGGAGTAGCTGCTGCATTTATTGTTCATGGGTGATGCAAAGAGGTGGCAGCAAGGCTGGTCCCAGCAATGAAAAATCTCCTTTGTCACTCTGTGATTGAGAGACCACTCATGAGGCAGGAGAATGCATCTGTTCAGTTTGCGCGCTATCACGTTTGAGCTCCCCAGGATGTGCATTGCTATTAGAAAGCAGATGGAGGACATCACCCATTCCCACACTCTAAGTGCTTCCTGACACAGGGGGTAAGGCTTGGTTTCTCCCTGCTTGTTGATGTACCAGACCACCAACATGTTGTCTGACTGAACTGTTCCTACAGGGATGCCAGATTCAAAGGCCTACAATGTTAAGACCACTGCCCACAATTCTAGGACACTGATATGCAGGTTGGCCTCTGTGATGACCATGCCCTGGCACAGCAATCAAGGAGCCTCAATCCTCACCACTAACACCAGTGAAGTTGTCTAATAGAAGAGGAAAGGATAACAAATACACACAGTAAAGTACAATTTCCCTTAAGTGCACACAGAGATCACAGACAGTCTGGGGGCTGGTTGCTCCATTGCTCTCCAGGTCTCCAATAAGACTCCCCACTGGCACAGCTATAGGGTCCAGATCTCAGCCTAGCTGGCAAGGTAACCTCCAGTACCCTCTCTGTCCCACCAGTGCTTCAGGCCCCTGCCCAGGCAGCTGACACACGACACACACTTTGAGATAAGTATTTATACAACTTCACAGACACTCCTGGGAAAGGCTGACACAGACTCTCTAGCTGCGCCCCTTTACCCAGACTACATGGTAGTAATTACTGCCACCACCAGTTTAATAATTATCAGCTACCCAAAGACCCTTGAAAGGGTGTCCAATTATTACTGTGCAATATTATTATCCAATTGGTAATGTGACTATTCAGTCTAAGGCTTTTTGGAGTGGCTTATTACAATAAACTCAATAAATATGCAATGTACGTATCCCTACACAAACCAGCCACAGGTAAAGGTTTTGAAAATATTTAATAATAAATAATTAAAACACAAGACAATACTACTACACCACAGAGATATCTAAGAGTTCAGACATCACACAGAAACTTAAAATAATACAGTAGGACAGGTCTGATGTCAAAGAAAAACACTTAATCTAACTTTCTAATCTTTAGCTATTCTTAAGAGAAAACACAGTGCTACAATCCTACTTACATACATAAAGAGCATAAGCAGTTCTGCGGTTGATGGTTCAAGACAAAAATGCTTACAGTCTCTCTCTCAACAATAGTTTTTAAACTCACTAACAAACAGCTCTGCTAAGGCCCTCCCAGATTACATCATTTTGACACTTAGGTTTTCCCAGTATACACATTACATCATTTTGACACTTTGTCTGGAGTTCACAGGCCACAAACTGGATTATTTAGCAATCTAACACCTGCTCAGGAAACTATAACAATAAAAGACATTTCACATGTATACTCTAACAATTATTCCTTAAGTTAAGACAATAGAAAGAATGTGTTCAGCCAGCCGCTTCGGCACCACTTTTTAGATAATTGTAACTTCAAAGAACATTTGAAATGCTTGGCTTGGTTTTCCTTACAGCAGATGGCAATGTTGCAACAATCTTGAAGTTCACATTTTACAGTGTTTTCTTTCAATTAAGAACACAAGCCTGTATTTTACATTTATATATACGAATGATAGAATTATGTAGCAGATTCTATTTGACTAGGCTGGCAGCCTTCACGCATCTTTCCCCAGTCTTCACAGCCTCTATTGGGTACCAAGTGCCTTGGACTGTTCGTCCCAGATAATGCCCCTCTACCCCATCTGGGAGGCGTCCGTGGTCACTATGGCCTTGGTAAGAAAGGGAACAAAGGGGTGGCCCAAAAGAATTGCCTTGGATTCCATCCACCAGGATAAGTCCTTTTTGCAGCGACTGGTGATAAGAATTGGGTAAGTCATTGCATGGGTTACAATGCCATTGGGATGCTAGAAGCCATTGTAGCAGCCTCATGTGGAATCTTGCTAAAGGAACCAATGTAATGGTCACCGCCAACTAAAGCTTGGAGGACTAGAAGTGCAGGAGCTTTGTCTTTGGACAGAATGGCCTGTGCTTGGGATTTTATCTTCTGTAGCCTATGAAGAGGAAGGGAAGCCATGCAAGAGATGGTATTCACATGCGCTCTTATAAACTCTAGATCTTGAGTGGGGCCTAGCTGAGATTTTGATTGATTCACTGAGATGAATGAGTGAATAGGTGCAAAATTAAGTCTGTTGCTTGAAACAGAAGATGCCTGGTGGGAGCAGTGGTGAGCCAGTTGTCTAGATAAGGAAACACCTGGAATCCGTGCAGTCTCAAGTGAACTGTAACTGCTGCTAGACATTTGGTGAACACCCTGGGGGCTGTGGTGAGACCAAAGGCCAGCACTCTGAACTGAAAGTGACTGGTTCCTAGCTGAAAGCAGAAGAAACTTCTGGAGTGTTTGTCCATTTTTATGGGGTAATACGTGTCATGAAGGTCTGCTGAGCACATCCAATCATTTTCTTCTAGAAAGAGAAGTATAGACTGAACCATGATCATCTGGAATTTTGCTTTGCTGAACGAACGTGTTCAGAAGGCTGAGATGTAAAATTGGTCTCAAGTCCCCTGTCTTTTTTGGCACTAAAAAGAACCTTGAGTAAACTATGGATCCTATATGTTCTGTTGGGACTTCTTGGATGACTCTTTTCTCTAGCAACTTTTGAATCTCTAAGGCTGCTTGGTCCCTCTGATTGGGCGGAACATCGGGGAGTCTTCATTTTGATCTCAGAAAAAGGGTGAAGGGGATACAGTAACCTCTGGCAATAATCCTCTGCACCCAAGCATCTGAAGTTATTTACTGCCAGGCTGTTGAGTGCAGTGAAAATCTTCCCCTGACTGCTTCCAGAGGTAAGCAATCAGGCCCCCTTTCAGGAACGGTGGATCTCTGGACCCCTGATTTTGTGGGGCACCTCTGCCTCAGGGGTCGAAGTCTTCCATTAGAGCTCCCCCCTCTGCCCTGAAGGGAGCTTCCACCACATGTATCCTGAAAAGACCCTTAGGATTTTCTGAACCACATCTTTCCACTCCTCTGATTCCTAGAGTAAGACTGTTGGGGAGTAGAAAAAAAATGTATGCCCACTGCAGATAGGGGCTTTTTATCCTTCTCACACCTGGCTAGAGTTTCTTTGACTTTGGGGCAGAAGAAAAAAGATCCTTCTAAAGGAGCATTGATGAAGGAAGACTTAAATGGCTCTGCAAATTCACACAGGGCCATCCAGTTGTGTCGTCTTATGGCAGCACCTGGAACAGCTAACCTGGTCACCCCTTTGGCTGCATCCGCAATAAGCCTCATGGTCGAGTTGGAAATAGACTCCAGGGTGGCTAGCCGGGAGGCCGCTTTGTCCTGGACCTCCTCAGACACAGCTCCTGCTAGGGTATCTGATAGCTCCTTGATCACGTCCCTCTGAAGCCTAGGGAAATGAGCCAAAAAAATTCAAAGACCTTAATGCGAAGGTCGATGACATGTAAACCTGCTTTCTGAATCTGTCCATCACCCTGAACTCTCGGTTGGGGGAGATGAACAGAGGAACTCTCCCCAGTTAGTTCCTTTTTGGTGGCCACCATCACCACCACACCATTTACTGCTAACCCATTTGCCCAGTGCTGTTGATCCTTAGCAGCAGATAGTATTTTGTCAGTTCTCTGGGGAATTGGCTCTATGGAACCAGGAGCCTTCCAAGCCCACTGCACAATCAATTTAATGAGATCTTCAGCAGGAGGGGTCACCCAAGAAGTAGATGGGTAAGCACCGAAGGCTTACAAGTACACCGACTACTCAGAGTTAGGGTCTTTGGGTTTCCAGTTACCCCTCTGTTTTAGGATCTCTAGGATGTCTCCGAAGGAGACATCTTCTGGGGGTAACCAGGGAGAGCCATCCACATCATCGAAGTCTGTGTCTTCCATGACAGATTCCTCAGGGGAACCTAAGTGCTTACTCTTACATTTTTTCTTCCAGGTAGGCTCCTTAGTGGGAATCTCTGAGGAAAACTTGGAAGAAGAGGGGCCCTTTGCAGGGGGATCTTGCAGCCTAGGTACCCAATGTCCAGGCATGGAGGTTGGTGGCAGCTCTGGGCAAGAAGGAGTCTGAGAATAAAACTCTGACACAGAAGAGGCCAGCTGAAAGCCTGCAGAGGCCAACACCCTCTTCATTGTCTGGAAAGCAGGAACCCCAGAAGAAGGATGGGAGCCAGAAACCCAGAAAGACAACCTGGGATCCGAGATCACACCCCATTCCAAGAAATCTACCTCCAAATCAGGAGCTGAGTAAGGCCTGCCAGGGTTCCCAGAGTTAAGGATGACTCTGAATAAAAGACAGGAGCTGATCCAAAACTCTCGGACCCAATGGTGCAGCCACAGTATCAGGGATTTGCCCATTGTGAAGGAACTGAAGAAATTAGAGCAGATCCTGGAACCCAAGACAAAAGGGCTGTCAGCACCAGAGCAGGTGGAACTGGAGGGACCAGAAAAGAAGCTCTTATAGGTTCATAGGTTCATGGGTTCATACTAGGCTATCTGCCCTGGGGCAATTATAAGCCTAGCCCAATTCTGTATGGCTTACGCCACCCCTTGATTTGAGTATACTGTGCCCTTTTTAAGGTTTAGTTTACTGTGCCTCTGTCTAATAGTGACACGGGAGTAATCCCTGGGACAAACCTACGATCCCCCATCCACCTATCGAGATTCTTCTTGAAGAGATTCATTGAGGTGCTCTGCCTCACATGAACTGGAATTCTATTTCAGAGCGAAGGGAGCCTCTGGATTATGAACCTGTCCCTCCAGCAAGTTCTATTTATTTCTGTGCTGAGGTTCAAGTCCCTTGAGCGTGTGGCTCTAAGGGATTTAGATTTACTGAGGTGGAGCATTTCCATTAATTCTGGATTTGACATAGCTTTGTATGTCAGGCATAGATCGCCTTGAAGTAGGCGTTATGCAACTGAGTAGAGCTGGAGTTTTTTTAACCGAGCAGCATATGGCATCTGTTTGAGACCCTTGATCCTCTTGGTGAGATACTTTTGGGGTCTTTCTAATTGCTGCAGGTGTCGGGTAAGGTACATCCCAAAAGGGGCATTGTATTATATGATGGGCCTGATGAGGGATGAATAAAGGGGCACGATTACCTCTCTTGATCTAGATGTGAAACCCTTCGTGATGAGGTGGGCTATGTAGAAGGTCTTTCTAACCACTTTGGCAATGTGGTTTTCAAAGGAGAGATTGCTATCAACTTGGGTCCCCAGGTCCCTAATAACTTTCTCTGTACTTAATGGGTTTCCGCCTATGTGGTAATTTGTGGGCACATTGTTTTTGCCAAAGGGTATGACTATACATTTTTTGGCATTTAGCTTTAAACCATTGTGCTGACACCAGTTATCTGTCTCTGTGAGACCTTTTTGAAGGATGTTTGTGTCAGCTGGAGAGTTGATTATGGTGCCCAGTTTGCAGTTGTCTGCGAACTTGGTGAGCCATAGTCCTCCCACGTTTGCCTGTACCTCGGAAAAGTATATACTGAACAAGAGTGGTCCCTGGACAGAACCCTGTGGGACGCCACTTGTGACCAGTTTCGAGTCTGACATGGCTCCAGCAACTCTCACTCTGTGGGTTCTGTCTTTGAGCCAGTTTGCGACCCATCTTGTGACATAGGGGTTTATATTTAAGCTGGATAGCTTATCTATGATGCCCGAGTGGGGTATTGTGTCAAATGCCTTTGCAAGGTCCAGATAGGCTGTGTGGACTACCTTCCCTTCATCTATGGCTTTGATGACTGTTTCGAAGAAGTCAACCAGGTTCAAAAGGCAGGATCTGCCCTTGACAAAGCCGAACTGGGTAGGATCTAGTGTCTGTAGGTCCCCAATGTCTTTGTTTATGAGCTCCATGATGATCCTCTCCATAGCCTTGCAGACTAAGCTAGTCAGGCTTATGGGGCGATAGTTTCCAGGGTCCGTAGAGGCTCCACCTTTGTGGAGTGGGACCACTGTTGCTGTACTCCATTCTGTGGGCACATATCCTGTAGTGAGGCTGAGATTTTATAGCTGTTTTATTTGAGGGATTAGTTCCTCTTGGAGTTCATGTAGGACGCAACCTGGGATGCCATCTGGTCCCATGGAAGCAGTGTTTTTTGCTTTGGAGAGGGCAGCCTTCACCTGAGCATCTGAGATGTTTGTGAGGCAGCCCTCTGCCGGGATAGATACTTGCTCTTTTGGGGGGGAGGGGGTGGAGAAGTTTGCACTGAACCTGTCTGCCAGGATATTGGCAATGTCTGTGGGTTCAGTGTATTTTTTGTCATTTAGAATCAACTCAGAACAAGTCTGGGAGTTGCATCCCAGGTTTCTAACATAACTGAAAAAAGCCTTATGATTGTCTTTGGTGTCCTGTGCAATTTTTCTCTCGAAGCTGGCCTTGGAGCATTTTATGAGGGATCATAATTTTTTGCTAGTACTGATCAGAGATGCCTTCCCTATTAGGTATGTTGCTCTATCATGTAGTAGCATCCTCCTTCTGTTGTACAGTTTATTTATGGCAGGGGTCCACCAGACTGGACGCCTGCCTTTGGATGATTAGGTCTTGGTTTTGTTTGGGATAGCATGATCCATGCATTCCTGGAGATGTCCGTAGAATGCATTTATATAGGATTCTGCAGTTTGGGCTGTAGTTTCCACTGGCCCTGTGGCCTTGAAGGATTCCACTTCGGTTTTGAGAAGTGAGAAGTTCGCTTTTGAGAAGTTTTTCACTGTGGTTTTCTGGGCTGGGGGTGGGGTAGGGATGTGGACATCCAGTGAAATTAATTTATGGTCTGATCTTACCAATGAGGGATATACTTCTGGTGTGGAGCATAGAGTCCCCATGTTGGTAATGATCGGGTCTAGTATGTTGTCCCCTCTTGTGGGAGTGGTGACTAGTTGTTCCATAGTATTTGAGTTTATAATTTCCAGGAACCTTTGGGCTAAGGCGCTGGGGCTTGTGTAGTGCTCCCAGTCAATGTTTGGGTAGTTGAAGTCGCCCAATATAATGGTGTTCGGAGAGATCTTCATGTTCTCCAATGTTTTCAGGAAAGCCGAGTGGGATTCCTGACTTTGAGAGGGTGGTCTGTAGGATGCTATAAACTGAAAAGCAGTCTTGCCCACTGTTAGTTGCACATGGATGGTCTCCGATACTTCGTGCAATGCCACTAACCTGGAGGTGTGGATATCCTTGATAAATATGGAAACTCCCCCTCCTTTTGTGGTTCGGTCCGGGTTTTGGGGCCGAAAAGCATGATATAAGGTATAACCTGGTAGTGCTGGGGTGCGCTCTGGAGCCTTGAACCACGTTTCTGTCACTGCACAGATATCGATGTTCTTCATACTGAGGAGAGCTTTGAGTGCGTGCATCTTGAGGTTAAGACTTCTGGCGTTTAGCAGCATTACCCTTAGTTTCTTGTTCCTTGTGCTGTCTATGGGGGTGGGTTTGACTTTTGAGCCTTGCCTAAAAAAGGCACTATGGGGGTGGCAAGAGCCTTTGCCAATATCCGAAAGCCCAGTGGTGACAGGTGCAAGCCATCCCTAGTGAAGCAACGTGGCTTGTCGAGCATGTCATCCCACGCTGACAGACACTGGATCCCCTTTGAATGACACCAAAATTTTAGCCAATTGTTAAAATCGATCATTTTGTCTTTGTACTGTGGCATCATTTTAGGTGAGGGTAAAATGCTGCTCAAAGTCAGGGTCATACCAGCCTGGGCTACATGATCAGAGAGCTCCTCTATGTCTCTTTTCATGTAGTCCAGGGAGGTACGTCTCAGGTCATTCACACCAGCATGTACAATGACTGAGTCATATTTGTATTTGCTTTGGAGTGACCTGAGTGCTTGCGTTATGTGGCGGATCCTAGCACCCGACAGGCAGCTCACCATGACCTTCTCTTTATTCAGCCTGGTGAGCGGGATGTCAGTGTGTCTGACAATAGAGTCACCTATTACAAGAGTACCAGGTGTGTTATTCAGCCTTAAGGGCTGTGGCTGCTTGGCACACTGACTTTGTGGGCTATGTGTTGTGCGTGTTTTGTTTTGAGGTAGCGTTTGCTTGGATGTCTGCTTTGGAGGTCTCTGTTGCTTAGGTAGATTTTTATTTAGAGCCTCGAGTATGTTTTGTGTATTTATGTGTTTGGTTCGCTGATGTGGTGGGACTATGTGATACTGGAATTGTGTTGTGTGAGGTTACCTTCTCCTCCTGACTGGTTACACCAGTTTTGAGATGAGAGAGCTCAGCCTCCAGTTTGGCTAAATAGTTGCATCTCTCACATATATTTGAACCTGTTTGGAGGAGGAGAGGGATGTCTGTGTACATGAGACAGTTGTAACATTGCCTCAAAATTCCCAGATTCACCAGCTGGACTGGAGAGGAAACCATTGACTGACCTTTGGACATGCTAGAGTGATATAGGGAAACTGAATTTAAGACAGACCAATAGAGGACAGGGTAATCATAGAGAGTATGAGTAAGTAGTGCTTATGGTTTAATAGTGCTAACTTGTAGGATTACTTAATTGGACCAGTGAAGGGCCTTAGAATGAGAATATGGTGTTTAAATTGAGAGATAGAGCAGTTCTAAGGGAAAAAGTGAAGAGCAGACTTTGTGGAGCCAGGAATAGTTTAAACCCAATTAGGCTGCGCTGCCCGCTGTTGCGCTATGCACAAAAATGTGCAAAACCGCTTTTAAGAGAGGAAGATGAAGGAGTTTTGGAATTGACCCAAAATGGCCAATAAAACTACAGTTTCAAGTCAGTAACCACTCCCACAGGGGCAGGCAGGCTGCTCAATGTTTTTCACTGCCACTGATCAACAGAGAGACTTCCCTTTAGCCCAAGCAAAAAATGGCCTCACAGAAACTTACAAACAGTTCAAGAACAGCAAGCCTGTAACTGAACTTTTTTAAATCTCAGAAAAGTGGGAAAAAAGCAAGATTTTTTGTTTTTGTTTTTTCAGAGATAGCAGAGGTTCACAAGTATCAACAAGTTATAACAGTGCAGTAAATGACCCCACACAAGAGTGCTAGGCCAAAGACAGATAAAATGCAAGTTTTGAGAAAAAAACGATTTTAAAAATAAGTGCAAACAGGAAATTCAGTAAACAGCTCTAGGTTGTGCTCTAAATACAGTTACTAATGCAGAAATCAAGTTTAACAAGCCAGAAAATGCTCAAAATAGGTGGCTATGCAGAAAAACTTAGCAAATAAACAGAGGAAAAATACTTAAAATCTCAAAAGTGGCTCCTTTCTTCTCTCAGCGTTTTCTCCTCTTGGTGGGTGCTACACCAACAGCCAACAAGCCTGAAAAGACGCCAAAACCACGAGGCAACCAGGTTTTAAGAGAGGAAGATGAAGGAGTTTTGGAATTGACCCAAAATGGCCAATAAAACTACAGTTTCAAGTCAGTAACTACTCCCACAGGGGCAGGCAGGCTGCTCAATGTTTTTCACTGCCACTGATCAACAGAGAGACTTCCCTTTAGCCCAAGTTAAAAATGGCCTCACAGAAACTTACAAACAGTTCAAGAACAGCAAGCCTGTAACTGAACTTTTTTAAATCTTAGAAAAGTGGGAAAAAAGCAATATTTTTTTTTTTTTTTTCAGAGATAGCAGAGGTTCACAAGTATCAACATGTTATAACAGTGCAGTAAATGACCCCACACAAGAGTGCTAGGCCAAAGACAGATAAAATGCAAGTTTTGAGAAAAAACGATTTTAAAAATAAGTGCAAACAGGAAATTCAGTAAACAGCTCTAGGTTGTGCTCTAAATACAGTTACTAATGCAGAAATCAAGTTTAACAAGCCAGAAAATGCTCAAAATAGGTGGCTATGCAGAAAAACTTAGCAAATAAACAGAGGAAAAATACTTAAAATCTCAAAAGTGGCTCCTTTCTTCTCTCAGCGTTTTCTCCTCTTGGTGGGTGCTACACCAACAGCCAACAAGCCTGAAAAGACGCCAAAACCACGAGGCAACCAGGTTTTAAGAGGGGAAGATGAAGGAGTTTTGGAACTGACCCAAAATGGCCAATAAAACTACAGTTTCAAGTCAGTAACTACTCCCACAGGGGCAGGCAGGCTGCTCAATGTTTTTCACTGCCACTGATCAACAGAGAGACTTCCCTTTAGCCCAAGTTAAAAATGGCCTCACAGAAACTTACAAACAGTTCAAGAACAGCAAGCCTGTAACTGAACTTTTTTAAATCTTAGAAAAGTGGGAAAAAAGCAAGATTTTTTTTTTTTTTTTTTCAGAGATAGCAGAGGTTCACAAGTATCAACATGTTATAACAGTGCAGTAAATGACCCCACACAAGAGTGCTAGGCCAAAGACAGATAAAATGCAAGTTTTGAGAAAAAAAACGATTTTAAAAATAAGTGCAAACAGGAAATTCAGTAAACAGCTCTAGGTTGTGCTCTAAATACAGTTACTAATGCAGAAAACTTAACCCTCCAATGAGGTTAGAGGAGGAAGATTAGGTGGAGTCCTGGGAGAAAATGCCCCAACTCCACAGGGGAGAGAGGTCTTGGAAAAGACACAAAGACCCCTGGCCACTATGAGCTGATCCACCAACCTCACAATGTCTACTTAGGTGAGACTCCTGCAGGAACAGACAGCTAAACCAGAAGGGGATTCTGCCTTTTTTAGGAAAGGACTGGGAAGCTGCCCCATGAAGGGGTCAATAGAGGGTGAATTTCTTGTTCTGGATGTGTATATAAATTCTGATTTCAGCACTGAGGGGATCTGCAATGTCTGCTGCGATGTAGTAGGGGAGGTTGGCACCGACCGCGAAACTGAAGAAGTTGGTGCAGACGAGACCAGCGCTGATGTTTGTGGTGCCAAAGTGGACAGTGCTGAGTGGGTAGTCTGCTCCAAAAGTCTTGGAACCTTAGCCTTTGGTTCTGTGAAAGTGGTTGGAATGGAAGTTTTATGCTTTTTAGCCACCTGTGCCAAAGGAGAAGTTGGCACCGAGTGACTTGTCTTGGCATCAGCATCTGTTTTAGGCGACATTTTGGCCTTGGATAAGGCTTCTTTGAAGGAAGACTCGATAAGTCCTTTTAATATTAACTTATTCTTTCACTTTACCAAGGCCCGATTACTGAAGGCCTGGCAGACAGTACATTCCTGGTCCAAATGGGACAAACAATATATGCAGGAAGAGTGTCCATTGGAGTTTGGCATTTTTTGCCCACAATCCTGGCACCATTTAAACCCTGTAGTGCCTTTTGATTTTTCAGCCATGTTGACAAACACAAAAGAAAAAGAGAGATCAATAGGCAGAACACTCCCACCCCCCCACACACACACACACACACACACACACACACACACACACACACACACACACACACACACACACACACACACACACACACCAAGGAGACAAAAAGAAAGACTACCAGCAATGGTAGATATGGTTACCAAGAGATTGGTAAAGGAGAAAGAAAATACCAACTATGATAACAGAGTGCTACCCAAAGAGGTACAGAAGGAAGGATAAAGGGAGGGGTACTACCAATGATGGTAGGGACAGAATACTGTAAGGTATGGAAGAGAAAAAAAGAAGTTATGTACCTACCATGATGTTCCATGTTAGTTGTCTTCATCTCGCCTTCCTTCTGGCTGTTTGGGTTTGGAGCTGATCCTCGGCTCTGACTCGGCCATCTTCAATAGCTCGAGAGCTGTTTACTGGCTTGAGGCTACCTCTTATCCCATGATGCCTAGAAAAAGCTACCCAGATCTCATTTGTAATTGCTAATCCCACACATAAGTTGAGAAAACCAGTTATCTAAGAACTGGTTGTTTAATATATCTAATTATAGAATAGGTTACGAAAAAAAAACCTGGCCAGGAGAGCAATAAGGAAAAAAATTCTCAGCCATTGAAAACAAGAACTCCTTTCAGTCCACTAAGACAGGGGAAGGCGGGAGGGACGCAAGAAAGAAGGTGAGATGAAGACAACTAACATAGAATGTTATGGTAGGTACATAACTTCTTTATGTTAAGTTGTCTAGATCACCTTTGTTCTTGCTGTTTGGGACAGGGTCCCTAGCACCTAGCATCCTGGGTGGCTCATTGGAACAGACTCTTCAGAACAGTGGAACCAAAGTCAGCTCTGCTCCGGGAGACCATATCCACCTTGTAATGAGATATAAAGGTATGAGAGTGCCCACGTGGCAGCTGCACAGATTGAATCTATGGGCAACCTAGACTGAAAAGCTATGGAGGTGGCTAATGCCCTGGTAGAATGACCTTTTGGTTTAGCTGGTAACTCTTTATTTTGTAACTGGTAAATAAAGGTAATAGTATTAGATAACCATCTGGATAAGGTCACCTTGAAAACTGGGAGGCCTTGTTTGTTGAAGGCATAAGAGAGAAATAATTGGTCTGACTTCCTTAGTTCTTTAGTTATATGAAGGTAAAAATGCAATTGTCTATGAACATCCAGTTGGTGGAGCTTGTATTCTGCTTTGTTGCTGTGATTGGGAAAGAACACTGGGGGATCTATGGATTGATTTAAATCGTTCTCTAAACAAACTTTAGGAAGAAAGGATAGACTGGTCCTCAGAGAAACTTTGTCCTTGTGAAACACCAGGTAAGGAGGGCAAACACATAGTGCTTGAAGTTCTGCGACATGCCTAGCTGAAGTGATAGCAACCAGAAAAAGTGTCTTCCAAGACAGAAACTTAAGGGAACATGATGCTGCCGATTCAAAATGAGGCAAAATTAAGGAAGTTAGGACTAAATTAAGATCCCAAGGAGGAGGGGGATCTCTCACTGGAGGTCTCAGAAGAGATGTTCCTCTCAAAAAAGTCTTACAGAGCTTATGAGACATGATGTTAGAATTCAACAATCCGATCTGAAAATTTGAAATGGCCGCTAACTGTACTCTAATAGTAGCGGAAGCGGCACCGGACTGAAAAAGTCATGCTAGAAATTCAAGAAATCCATGGAATGGGGCTGAGAAAGGATCCACATTCCTAGACTCTGCCCAGCAAGAAAAACGTTTCCATTTACTAGCATACATTTTTCTCGTAGTAGACTTATGTAAGGAAATGATAATATCACGGACTGCTGGGAGATACTGGGAAGCCTGGCTAAGGTTGGAATTGGAGTAACCAAGCTGTAAGCTGGAGTGTTTGAAGGGATTGATGCAACCCGCGTGGTTGATGAATCAGAAAATCTGGAATCGGGTCCAGAATCCAGGGCTGATCGACAAGGTAGGGGTGCAGGAATGGAAACCATATCTGTCACGGCCAATAAGGGGCAATGAGGATCATTTTGCAACCCAACAATTTTGCTTTCTGTATGAGTCTTGGTATGAGAGGAAACTGGGGAAAAGCATAAAGGAGTCTCTGAGGCCAATCGTGGACTAGAGCATCTCTGGGTATGTGGCCTGGAAGCGGAAGAAGGGAGAAGTAGTTGCTGCATTTGCTGTTGAGAGGAGTGGCAAACAGATCACAGCAAGGCTGTCCCAATTTGTGGAAGATAAGATCCGCAACTTCCTGATTCAGAGACCACTCATAAGGCATGAGAATAGCTCTGCTGAGCCTGTCCGCTATGATGTTGGATCTTCCAGGGATGTGCGTCGCAATCCGAAAACGTTGGGAGGAAATCACCCATTGGTACAGTCTGAGTGTCTCTCGACACAGGGGGTAGGACCTGGTTCTGCCCTGTTTGTTGATGTACCACACCACTGACATGTTGTCTGTTTGAATTGCAATGGTCCCAGAAGGAAGAGAGTCTTGAAGGGCTTGCAACGCTAGAAGCACGGCTCTCATTTCTAGGAAACTGATATGCAGATGGTACTTGTGAGGTTGCCAAGTGCCTTGGACTGTCCTGCCCAGATAATGACCCCCCCCACCCTATCAGGGAGGCGTCCATGGTCACTGTGGCTACCGATGGAGGCTGTATGAAAGGTCTGCCCTGAGACACTAGTGGGGAGTCCATCCACCAAGACAGATGCCTTTTGCATGTTTCTGTAATCAGGATCATGTGAGACATGGGAGGCTCCTGAAAGGACCACTGCGTGAAAAGAAGCCACTGAAGAATTCTCATGTGGAAATGTGCTAATGGAACTAGAAGAATGGCAGCTGCCATGGAGCCCAGAGCTTGAAGGACATATCTGACTTGAATCCTTTTGCTCCGCATTAGGATTAAAACTTATTGACGAATTGTGGAAACTCTTTCCAGTGGTAATCTTGCAAATATTTCCCTTGTGCTTAATTCTGCTCCTATGAAAGTGATAGACTGACAGGGCAACAAGGCAGACTTTTCAAAATTTATTGTGATGCCTAGTTGAGTGCATGATGTGACTGTATAATCCCTTGCTTGTAAGAGTTGATGCCTGGTGGTAGCAGTGAGGAGCCAGTCGTCTAGATATGGAAACACCTGGAAGCCTTGACTCCTCAGGTGAGCCGTGACTACTGCCATACACTTGGTGAACACCCTGGGGGCTGAGATGAGACCAAAGGGCAGATCTCTGAACTGGTAATGACTGGCCCCTACCCGGAAGCGAAGAAATCTCCTGGAGCGTCTGTCCATCTTGATATGGTAGTACGCGTCCTGAAGATCTATCGAGCACATCCAATTGTCCTGACCCAGAAAGGGTAGAATGGACTGTAGAGTGACCATCCAAAACTTTTCTCTTTGTACAGATTTGTTTAATCTGCTGAGATCCAGAATCGATCTCCAGTCCCCTGTCTTTTTTGGTACCAAAAAGAATCTTGAGTAAGTTCCGGATCCGAGCTGGTTTGCGGGGACTTCCTGAATGGCTCTTTTTTCTAGTAGTTTTGAAATTTCTATGACTGCTTGCTCCTTCAGATTGGGTGTAACATCTGGAAGGACCTTTTTTGACTGTAAGGGGGATTGATGGAAGGGAATTTTGTAACCTCCGGATATAATAAATAGTACCCATCTGTCTTTTGTTAAATTTTGCCAGGCATTTGGGTACAGCAAAAGTCTTCCCCCAACTGCCTCCAGAGGTGAGCAGCCGGGCAACCCTTCAGGGATGCTGGAAGGGCTTGCCAGAGAAGGATTCTCTGTCACCCTGGTTCTGCGGAACCCCTCTGCTATGAGGGCGGCGTCTGTTATTGTTGTTTCCCCATCTGCCTCTGGAGGAATAATCACCACATGTGTCAGGCAAGGATCCCTGGGATTTCCGGAACCACATCTTCCCACTCTTCTGACCCTTGGGGTAATGTCTAGATGGAGTGAAAAAATGGACTCCCATGGCAGAGAGAGTCTTGCCTTCTTGCTCACACCTGGTCAGCGTGTCTTTCACCTGAGGCTAAAAGAGAAAGGAGCCATCAAAAGGAGTACTGGTGAAGGACGCTTGAAAGGGTTCCTCAAACTGACACAGCCACATCCAAGTATGTCTCCTGAGGGCCACACCTATGCCAGCGGCTTTGCTTGCTCCATCGGCTGCATAGGAAATCAACCTCATGGAGGAGTTGACTATAGAATTAAGAGTCGCCAGCTGGGAAGCTACTTTGGCTTGTACTCCCTCAGCTGTAGGATCTTGAAGGGCATCTCCAAGCTCTTTCAGGAGATCCCTTTGAAGTTGAGTAAAATGACATAGATAATTCAGGGACCTCATCAAGAAGGTCGCTGAAGCAAACATTCACTTTTTGTATCTGTCCATCGTCTGAGACTCTTTGTTAGGAGGATGAACAGATGAAAAGGTTTCTGCTAACTCTTTCTTGGTGGCTACTGCTACCACCATGGCATCAACGAGCACACCTTAGGAAAGGAATTGCTTATCCTGGGGGGCTGTAATAAACTTGTTAGGTCTCCTTGGAGTTGGTTCCACAGTGTCTGGAGCTGACCAAGCCTTTCGAGCCTCCACAGACATGAGTGGGTTGAAAGGAGGAGAAACCCAGGAGGTGGAAGGTCTGGAACCGAATGCGTCCAGGAGAACAAATTCATCCTTGGTAGGGGCTAGGGAAGTTCAGTTCCCCCTCTCCTAAGCATTTCAAGGATGTCTGAAAAGGAAACATCTTCAGAGGGGGACCTTGGGGGACCCTTGTGATTCATCTACATACTGGTGTAATCTATCCGACTTGATGCTCTGAAAGTCTCTATCCTGTTTGATGCGCTGATAGTCTACATGAATCACACTGCATGAATTATCATGTACATATTGTCACCTTTACCATTGTAAATACCTACTTTACTTTATTATTACTTCCTGTATTTCTTAGTATTCTTATTACTTCCTGTATTTTTAGTAATCTTTTATTGTAATCCTTTCATTTACTATATATTAATACTGATTTTTTAATTTTTAATTTCAATTTTTATTTGTTGCCACTGGAGCATTTATCCCCAGGCCTCTACTGAAAATGGAAATATATCCAGTTAGACTAGCCCGGTTAGCAAATGTAAAATAAAAATAAATAAATAAATAAAATAAATCTAAGTCTGTATATGAAGTGACAGACTCAGGGGAGTCAATGTGCTTCCTCTTGCACTTCTTCTTCCGAGGGGGCTCCTCTGAGTGATCAGGGGAGGCCTCAGAAGAAGAGGGGAACACACAGTGGGGTGTCCTGGGGCATCGGTTCCCTACGCTTGGGGTCTGAAGGAGGAGCAGAGGTTTACACAGACACTATGGGGGATGGAGTCAATGGAGCTGGTAGTGGAGCTGTTTTGGGGGACAGCACACTCCACATGACCTCGAAGGCGTCCCGACCTCGAGGCAGAGAAAGCTCCGGTTCTGAAGAAATAGGAATCTTTCTCCGCACCGAGGGCGACGGCTCCGAGGCTGATTTTGGAGCCAAGCTCACCTGCGCCAAAGCTCCGAGGGGGAGAACGGGGTTGGACAAGGGTCTGATGCCACTCCCCCCCTCAAAACTGACGACAGAGCCCTAACGTCCAGATTCCTCGATAGAAGGAACAATCGAGGTAATCGGAGCCGAAGTCGGAGCCAAAGGAGAGATGGTGATCGGAGCCGATGGATCCACTACCAGCACACCAATGAATTCCGGCTCCGAACTCAATGGAGTCGGAGGAGGAATGGAAATAGAGGCGGTTGGAGCCGACACCTGTTGAGGTGGGCTGGACAGTAATTTATCTGGTGCCTGTGACTTAAGCAACCTACTTACTACTCTCTCCACATCATGATCCGAAAGCTTAAAAGATCGAGAGGAGTGTGAAGAATGGTGGCTACGTTCACTTTGTAATAATGGTGACTGAGGCACCAAGTGAATGGACTCTAAGGAAGGGGACCTTAGTATTTTATGGCTCCGTGATGGCTCCAAAACATCTGATGGAGCCGAAGGAGTTGTCTTGTCGGTGCCAGCCGGAACCGACATACTCGGTTGTTCCAGTACAGGAGTTGGCTCCGAAGGTGGAGCTGATGGTTTGGCAGATTTGGGGGATTTCACTGTCTGGGAACTCTTTGTCAGTGAATCCTGAGGCTTCAATAAACCCCGAAGGATTAATTTATTTTTGCGGTCCTGCAGGACCCTTGGACTAAAGGCGTGGCAAATAGAACAAGTGTCCTGCAGGTGAACAGCACCCAAATAATAGATGCAACTAGTGTGCCCATCTGTCAGAGACATTTTCTGACAGCATGAGGCACACTTTTTGAAGCCAGAAACTTTCGTAACCTTGGGCATAACTCTACCACTACACACAATCCAAGTACCACAAAACAGACAGACAAAAAAATCTCTACTATTAAACGAGCACACAGATCTTTTTTTTTTATTTTTTTATTTTATTTTATTTTTTTTTACAGTAACAAAAAAGGAAGGAAAGGAGAGCCTCTAAGTTAAATGGCTGTCCTAAGGGAGGGGGAGGGGAGAACTCTCTAATTTAAATGAGTTCCTAAGAAAAAAAGGGACTGTAGAAAGAAGCGACGTCCACAAACAACACCACAAAGAAGAAAACTATAAGGGGTAGTATACTAGTTTTTTAAAGAAGTTTAAGCAAATACAAATATAGAAATATCAAAAAGTATACAAGCCTGAGCCAGAAACAACACACCTCGTAGCTGAAGCAGCAAACGAGATCTGGTTAGCTTTCGCTAGGCATCATGGGATAAGGGGTAGTCTCGAACCAGTAAACAGCTCTTGAGCTGTTGAAGATGGCTGAGTCAGAGCCGAGGATCGGCTCTGAACCCAAACAGTAAGAACGAAGGTGAGATAGACAACTTAACATCACTCTTTCGACCACACAAATGTGTGTGTGTGTGTGTGTGTGGTGTGTGTGTGTGTGTGTGTGTGTGTGTGTGTGTGTGTGTGTGTGTGTGTGTGTGTGTGTGTGTGTGTGTGTGTGTGATGGGTCTACTGCTTTTAATCGAATATCAGTTATTCGAAAAAGAGCAGTAGACCGCTCAGTTATGCGACAGTGCACTTATTCGAAAGTGCACTTTTGCGAAACATGGTTCAACGAACCGTTAAAAATATAAAAAAAAAAAAAAAAAACATAAAAACACTTCCTAACATTACAGTGAGGGGGGGTCTTCACCCCCCCCCACTCCTACCTAAATATACCAATTCCGAGATCGCACTACAGTGGGGAACAGGCAAATTCCTGATTCCTCACTGTAGTGTGCTTTGGCGCTTCAGTTTCCCCTGAACAGTTCGTTGAACCGTGCTTCGTGGAAGTGCACTTTCGTTTAAGCGCACTTTCACGTAACTGAAAGTCTGCTGTTCGTTTTCAAACAAGTACGCTTTCGGTCTTTTACAGTAGACCCATATATATATGTGTATATACATATGTGTGTGTGTGTGTGTGTGTGTGTGTGTATATATATATATATATATAGATATATATATATATATATATATATATATATATATATATATAAAAAACCAGGAAAACTGGGTTAGCTATTAATAATTAAAGAAATTTTAGTTAGCTGCGAGAGAAAACAACTGACACATCTCGCGACAAGAGCGGCAAACAAGCTCTGAGGTAATGTGCAGAGGGGTATTGTGGGTAGAGTCTTAGATCAAGAGTTTTTGGCTAGTGCTAGCTGTGTAATGGCTGAGACAGTTCCAAGGATTGGAATCAGCACCCAAAGGTCAAGGATAGATGAAACTTGACAACATCAGATCAAATGTATGAGACCTGGATCAAATTGCTGCTGCTCAAATTTCGATGATAGGGGGTTTTAGCTGAAAAGGCAGACGAGGTAGACATCGACTTGGCAGAACAAGCTTTTGGGGGAACGGGGAAGCTGCATGCCATTCAAGGAGTAAACAGTAAAAATAAAATCAGTAATCCACTTTACTAGAGTAATTTTTTCAATAATCGATTAGGTGAAAAGGAAATTAATAGTTGCTCAGATTTTCTATGTTGCTTCATCCTATGTAGACAGAAATTCAACTGTCTATGCCCATCCAGTAAATCTAGTATATATTTGCCCTTTTTGGAATGATCGTGAAAAAAACTGGCAAATGAATGGCTTGGTTAATAGTTGTCTCTGAAGCAACTTTAGGCATAAAGGTGTGATTTGTTCTTAGGGAACCCTATCTTTGAAAAACGTAATGTAAGAAGGTTTGGACAATAGCTTGTAGCTTAGCCATACCTCTCAACTGTACAGGTTTTTGCAGAATGTCTAAATTTTTGACTCATATTTTTAGTCTGTTCCTCATAAAAATTGTGTTTTTTTTGACAAATCACTGGAATGATTTAAGGATTGCAATCACTATAAATAATGACATGCATTTGAGTTTTAGACTTCATAGCCTCCAGAAAATGCATGGTAACACAAATCCTATTATTCTAGCAACTTTCTAAGTTTAGAAGAGCAATGTTTAAAATGTGACCCTATTTTTGGGCCTTTGCCCCCCCCCCCCATTCTGTCAGGCTTTGTCCAGATTTCTTCTTCTAAGAGGTTGAAAGGTATAAAAATAGTTTTTCAAGACAAAATTTCATATCACAGGAACTTGCAGGCTCAAACGGTTTCTGAGTAACACCTTGAAGTATAATAAAAAGTTATGTACCTACCATAACGTTCCATGTTAGTTGTCTTCATCTCGCCTTCTTTCTTGCTGTTTGGATCGGAGCCGATCCTCTGCTCCGACTTGGCCAGCTTCAATAGCTCGAGAACTGTTGAATGGCTCAAGGCTACCCGTTATCCCATGATGCCTAGTGATAGCTACCCAGATCTCATTTGAAATAGCTAATCCAGACATAATAAGAGAGAAACCAGTTATCAAAAAACTGGTTGTTCCATGCATTCTAATATCTAGATTAGGTTAGGAAGACCGGGCCAGAAGAATAACAATAAAAGAATACTCAGCCAGTGAAAAAAGGGACTCCTCTCAATCCCTTAGGATGGGGGATGGAGGGAGGGACGCAGGAAAGAAGGCGAGATGAAGACAACTAACATGGAACGTTATGGTAGTTACATAACTTCTTAATGTTAAGTTGTCTATCTCGCCTTCATTCTTGCTGTTTGGGACAGCATCCCTATCACCTAACATCCTGGGTGGCTCAGTGGAACAGGCTCTTCAGAACAGTGGAACCAAAGTCAGCTTTGCTCTGGGAGACCATATCCACCTTGTAATGAGAAATAAAGGTATGAGGGTTTGCCCACGTGGCAGCTGCACAGATGGAATCCATGGGCAACCTAGACTGAAAGGCTACAGAGGTGGCTAACGCCCTAGTAGAATGACCTTTTGGTTTAATTGGTAACTCTTTGTTCCTTAACTGATAAATAAAAGTAATAGTGTGGGACAATCATCTGGATAAGGTCACCTTGGAAACTGGGAGACCTTGTTTGTTTAAGGCACAAGAAAGGAATAATTGGTCTGACTTTCTTATTTCTATAGTTGTGTGCAGGTAAAAATGCAGTTGCCTATGAACATCAAATTGGTAAAGTTTGTACTTTGCCTTGTTGCTATGATTTGGGAAGAACACAGGGAGATGTATAGATTGGTTTAAATTATTTTCTGAGCAGACTTTAGGAAGAAATGAAAGATTAGACCTCAGAGCAACTCTGTCCTTGTGAAACACCAGGTAGCGAGGACGAACACATAGTGCCTGAAGTTCTGAGACACTCCTAGCTGAAGTGATAGCTACCAGAAAGAGTGTCTTCCAAGATAGAAACTTGATGGAGCAGGAAGCTGCTGGTTCAAAAGGGGGCAGAATTAAAGAAGTTAGGACTAAATTAAGGTCCCAAAGAGGAGGGGGATCTCTCACTGGAGATCTAAGAAGAGATGTTCCTCTCAAAAAAGCTTTACAGAGCTTATGAGACATAATGTTAGAATTTGACAAACCAATATGAAAATTAGAAATGGCCGCTAATTGTACCCTAATCATAGCAGAAGCGGCCCTGGAGTGAAACAGTTGTGCCAGGAATTCCAGAATTTCGTGGATTGGGGCTGAGAAGGGATCTACATTCCTATACTCCGCCCAACAAGAAAAACATTTCCATTTGCTAGCATAATTTTTCCCATTGTAGACTTATGAGAGGAGACGATAATCTCACGGACTGCTGGGGAAATGCTGGGAAGCCTGGCTAAGGTTGGAAGTGGAGCAACCAAGCTGTGAGCTGGAGAGTTTGGAGGGACTGATACAACCCGCCTGACTGATGAATCAGGAGATCTGGAATTGGGTCCAGAGTCCAGGGTCCAGGGCTGATCGAGAAGATAATGGTGCAGGAATGGGAACCATATCTGTCGAGGCCAGAAAGGGGCAATGAGGATCATTTTGCAACCCAATGATTTTGCTTTCTATATGATTTTCAGTATCAGGGGAAACAGAGGAAAAGCATAAAGAAGTCCCTGAGGCTCATCGTGGACTAGAGCGTCTCTTTGTATGTGACCTGGAAGCAGAAGAAGGGAGAAGTAGTTGCTGCATTTGCTGTTGAAGGGGGTGGCAAAAAGATTGTAGCAAGGCTGTCCCCATTTGCGGAAAATATGATCCGCAACTTCATGATTCAGAGCCCACTCGTGAGGAATGAGGATAGCTCTGCTGAGCCTGTCTGCTATGATGCTGGATCTCCCAGGGATGTGCGTCACAATCAGAAAATGTTGGGAGGAAATCGCCCACTGCCAAAGTCTGAGTGCTTCTCGACACAGGGGGTAAGATCTGGTTCCGCCCTGCTTGTTGATGTACCACACCACTGACATGTTGTCTGTTTGAATTGCAATGGTCCCGAAGGGAAGAGAGTCTTGAAGAGCTTGCAACACTAGGAGCACGGCTCTCATTTCCAGGACATTTATGTGCAGATGGTACTCGTGAGGTTGCCAAGTGCCTTGGACTGTCTTGCCCAAATAATGCCCCCCCCCCACCCTATCAGGGAGGCATCTGTCATCACTGTGGCTACCGGAGGGGATTGCATGAAAGGTCTGCCCTGAGTAACTAATGGGGAGACCATCCACCAAGAAAGGTGTCTTTTGCATGCCTCCGTAATCAGGATCATGTGAGACATGGGTAGCTCTTGCAAAGACCACTGTATGAAAAGAAGCCACTGAAGAATTCTCATGTGGAAGTGTGCTAGTGGGATTAGAAGAATGGCAGCTGCCATGGAGCCCAGAGTTTGAAGGACATACCTGACTTGGATCCTTTTGCTCTGCATTAGAATTTGCACTTGTTGACGAATTGTGGACACTCTTTCTAGTGGTAACCTTGCCAACATATCCCTTGTGTTTGTCTGCTCCTATGTAAGTGATAGATTGACAGGGCAACAAGGCAGATTTTTCAAAATTTATTGTAATACCTAGCTGGGTGCAGGATGTGATTGTATAATCCCACGCTTGTAGTAGTTGATGCCTGGTGGTAGCAGTGAGGAGCCAGTCGTCTAGATATGAAAACACCTGGAATCCTTGATGTCTCAGGTGAGCCGTGACCACTGCCATATATTTGGTGAACACCCTGGGGGCTGAGGAGAGACCAAAGGGCAGAGCTCTGAACTGGTAATGACTGGCCCCTAGCTGAAAGTGAAGAAATCTCCTGGAGTGTCTGTCCATCTTGATATGATAGTATGCGTCCTGAAGATCTATCGAGCACATCCAATTGTCCTGACCCAGAAAGGGTAGAATGGACTGTAGCGTGACCATCCGAAGCTTTGTTCTTTGTACAGACTTGTTTAGCCTGCTGAGATCCAGAATCGGTCTCCAGTCCCCTGTCTTTTTTGGTACCAAAAAGAACCTTGAGTAAGTTCCGGATCCATGCTGGTCTGTGGGGACTTCCTGGATGGCTCTTTTTTCTAGAAGTTTTGAAACTTCTATTACTGCTTGCTCCTTCAGACTGGGTGGAACATCTGGAAGGATTTTCTTTGACTGTAAGGGGGGTTGATGGAAGGGAATTTTGTAACCTCCGGATATAATGGACCGTACCAATCTGTCTTTTGTTAAATTTTGCCAGGCTTTTGGGTACAGTGAAAGTCTTCCCCCGACTGCCTCCAGAGGTGAGCAGCCGGGCAACCCTTCAGGGATGCTGGAAGGGCTTATCAGAGAAAGATTCTCTGTTGCCCTGGTTCTGCGGACCCCCTCTGCCACGAGGGTGGTGTCTATTATTATTGTTTCCTCCTCTGCCTCTGGAGGAAAAATCACTACGTGTGTGTGTCAGGCAAGGCTCCCTGAGATTTCCGGAACTACATTGTCCCAATCTTCTGACCCTTGGGTAAGGTCTAGAGGGAGTGGAAAAATGGACTCCCATGGCAGAGAGAGTCTTGCCTTCTTGCTCACACCTAGTCAACATGTCTTTCACCTGTGGCCCAAAGAGAAAGGAGCCATCAAAGGGGGTATTGGTGAAGGATGCTTGAAAGAGTTCTGCAAAGTGACACAGCCGCATCCATGCATGCCTCCTAAGGGCTACACCCGTGCCCACGGCTCTACTTGCTCCATCGGCTGCATAGGAAATGAGCCTTATGGAGGAGTTAACTATAGAATTAAGCATCGCTAGCTGGGAAGCTACATTGGCTTGTGTCCCTCAGCTGTAGGATCTTGAAGGGTATCTCCAAGCTTTTTAAGGAGATCCCCTTGAAGTCGAGTAAAATGACATAGATAGTTCAGTGACCACATGGTGAAGGTCACTCAAGCAAACATTTCCTTTCCATACCTGTCCATTGTCCTAGACTCCTTGTTAGGGGGATGAACAGATGAAGAGGTCTCTGCTAACTCTTTTTTGGTGGCTGCTGCTACCACCACAGCATCAATGGGCACACCTTTAGAAAGGAATTGCTTATCCTGGGGAAGCTGTAATAAATTTACCAGGTCTCCTCGGATTGGTTCCACTGTGTCCAGAGCTGACCAAGCCTTTCGAGCCACTACGGACATAAGTGGGTTGAAAGGCAGAGAAACCCAGGAGGTGGAAGGTTGGGAACCAAAAGCATCCAGGAATACAGACTCATCCTCGGTAGGGGCCAGGGAATTCCAGTTCCCGCTCTGCCTAAGCATTTCCAGGATGTCTGAGAAGGAAACATCTTCAGAGGGGGATCTCGGGGACCCTTCCAATTCATCTAAGTCTGTATCAGAAGTGACAGACTCAGGGGAGTCAATGTGCTTCCTCTTGCACTTCTTCTTCTGAGGGGGCTCCTCTGAGTGATCAGGGGAGGCCTCAGAAGAAGAGGAAACACCCAATGACGTGTCCTGGAGCATCGGTTCCCTACGCTTGTGGTCTGGAGGAGAAGCAGAGGTTGGCACAGGCACTACGGGGGATGGAGCTGGTGGGGCTGGTAGTGGAGCTGACTCAGGGGACAGCACACTCCACATGACCTCAAAGGTGTCCCTGCCTCGAGGCAGAGAATGCTCCGGTTCTGAAGAAATAGGAATCTTTCTCTGTGCTGAGGGGGACGGCTATGAGGCTGATGGAGCCTAGTTCACCTGCACAGATGCTCTGAGAGGGAGAACGGGGTCGGACAAGGGTCCAATGCCACTCACCCCCTCAGAACCGACGAGGAAGCCACAGCGTCCAGATCCCTCGATGGAAGGTACCATTGAGGTAACCGGAGCCATCATCAGAACCGAAGGAGATATGGTTATCGGAGCCGACGGTTCCACTACTCGTACCCCAATGAACTCTGGCTCCAAGCTCAATGGAGTCGGAGGAGGAACAGAAAGGGAGGTGGATGGAGCTGATACCTGTTGAGGAGGGCTAGACAACATTTTAGCTAGTGCCTGTGATTTTAGCAACCTACTCACTACTCTTTCCACATCATAATCAGACAGCCTAGAAGATCGAGAGGAGTGTGAAGAACGTGGCTAAGTTCACTTTGCAATAATGAAGAGCCAGGAGCCAAATGAACTGACTCTAATGAGGGGGACCTCAGCCTTTTATGGCTCTGAGATGGCTCCAAAACATCTGATGGAGCTGATGGAGGGGTTGTCTTGTCGGTGCCAGCCGGAACCGACATACTTGGTAAATCCTGTACCGGGGTCGGCTCCGAAGGTGGAGCTGACGGTTTAGAGGATTTTGGGATTTCACTGGCTGTGAACTCTTTGCTGGTGAATCCTGAGGTTTTAATAGACCCCTAAGGATCAATTTGTTCTTCCATTCCTGCAGGACTCTTGGATTAAAGGCATGACAGATAGAACAAGAGTCCTGCAGGTGAACAGCGCCAAAACAATAAACGCCGTTAGTGTGCCCGTCTGTCAGAGACATTTTCCGACAGCACGAGTCACAATTTTTAAATCCAGATACTTTAGCCTCTTTAGACATATCAACCACCAGAAAAGAAACAGATAGAAACAAATTTCTACTCTAGTCAAAGTACAATAGACTATGTAAAAAATATATAACACAAACTGCCTTTTTTTTTTTGTTAAAGAGAGCAAAAAAAAAAAACAGAGGAAAGGAGAGCCTCTAAGTTAAATGGCTTCCTTGGGGAGAGGTGGGGGAGGAGAGAACTCTCTAACTTAAACAAGTTCTACTAAGAAAGACTAAAGGGTACTCAACAACAAACACTAGTACATAAAACTAAGAAAAGGTAATTATCTAATAGTTTTGAGACGTATAAGGATATATTTCTACACAAAAATTTAGAAAATTTGAAAATGCAAGCCTGAGCCAGAAAATGATGCACCTCGCAGCTGAAGTGGCAAACAAGATCTGGGTAGCTATCGCTAGGCATCATGGGATAAGGGGTAGCCTCGAGCCAGTAAACAGCTCTCGAGCTATTGAAGATGGCCAAGTCGGAGCCGAGGATCGGCTCCGATCCCAAACAGCAAGAATGAAGACGAAATAGACAACTTAACATTGGTGAGATCCCAAGGTGGAGATGGATATTTTATTGGAAGCCTAAGTAGAAAAACTCATTTCGAGAAAGCCCTACATAACTTCGAAATTGAAAGGGAAGACAAAAAGAGTATTGCCTTTTCCTACATGAAAATTTGCAATTGCTGCCAGTTGCAAGTTTATGGTGGAAAATTAGAAGTTATGTACCTACCATAACGTTCCATGTTAGTTGTCTTCTCTCGCCTTCTTTCTTGCTGGATGGGTTCGGAGCCGATCCTCGGCTCCGACTCGGCACTAGCTTTAGCTCGAGAACTCCTTTTACCAGCTCGAGGCAACCCTATATCCCATGATGCAAGGCGGAACTACCTCAGATCTCGTTTGGCAGCTAACTAACCCTGCTAAAGACTTATCCTAATATAATTAGGAACCATGGTTCCTAAAAGAAGTCCTCATAACAATGCTCCAGAGGAAGCAATCTAATAGGAACTCTCCAAGATCTGTCCAGGCCAGGGGGAAGGAGGGAGGGACGCAAGAAAGAAGGTGAGAGAAGACAACTAACATGGAACGTTATGGTAGGTACATAACTTCTAAATGTTAAGTTGTCAATCTCGCTTCATTCTTGCTGGATGGGACCAAGGTCCTAGCACCTGTATCCCGGTGGCTCAATGGAACAGACTCTTGAGAACAGTGGAACCAAAACTGGCCCTATCTCTGGAGGCCAAATCCAACTTGTAATGAGACACAAAGGTATGAGGCGTGGCCCAAGTAGCTGCTGCACAAATAGTGTCAATGGGAAGTCTATCCTGAAAGGCTGCAGAAGTGGATAGACTCCTGGTCGAATGTGCTTTTGGCTTAGAAGATAGTTGTTTGCCCCTTAGAGAGTACACATAGGAAATGGTGGAAGTCAACCATCTAGATAAGGTCACTTTAGATACTGGAAGACCCAACCTGTTTCCTGCATAGGAGACAAACAATCGGTCTGATTTTCTAACTTGTTTAGTCCTATGTAAGTAGTACCTGAGCTGACGATGAACATCCAAAAAATGCAGCTTCTGTTCAGCTCTGTCAGAATAGTTAGGAAAGAAAACTGGTAGATCAATAGATTGGTTAATATTGGCTTGAGATACAACCTTGGGAAGAAAGGAAGGGTTAGTTCTGAGCGAAACCCTATCCTTATGAAACACCAGATAAGGTGAACGAATACAGAGGGCCTGAATCTCAGAAACTCTTCTTGCAGAAGTAACAGCCAGCAAAAATATAGTTTTCCATGTCAACAACTTTAAAGAACACGTAGCAGATGGTTCGAAAGGAGGTAGAATTAGGGATGCCAACATTAAGTTCAGATCCCATTGCGGAGGAGGATGTTTCACAGGCGGTTTTAGGAGAAAAACTCCTCTCAAAAAGGCTTTGCATAACCTATGAGACATGATGTTATTGTCCTGCAAGCCAACATGAAATTTGGAAATAGCAGCCAGTTGTACTTTGACTGTAGATGATGACGATCCCGAATGAAAAACCTCCGCCAGGAAATCCAAAACAGAATGTATAGGAGCGGTGAAAGGATCAATATTTCTGGCGTTTGCCCAAATAGAAAAACGTCGCCACTTGCTAGCATAAACAGTTCTAGTGGACGACTTTAAAGAAGACACTAAAATGTCTCTGACTGAGTCAGAAATCATTGGTAGCCTGGCTAGGAAGGAAGTGGAGCAACCAAGCAGTGAGGTTGAGAGAATGAATGGCCGGTGCTGCTGACCCGACTGGTGGATCAAAAGATCCGAACTGGGTCCAGATGCCAGGGCTGCACCAGAAGGTGATGATGTAGAGACGGAAACCAAATTTGTCGAGGCCAATATGGAGCAATGAGGATCAATTTGGCTCTCAAAACGGTGGCTTTCTGAATGACTTGTGGAATCAATGGAAAGGGAGGAAAAGCATAAAGAAGTCCCCGAGGCCAATCCTGGGTTAGAGAGTCTCTCAAGGGTTGGCCTGGAAGAGGAAATAGTGTGAAGTAATCTGGGCACTTGCTGTTTTGAGGGGTAGCGAAAAGATAGCAACAAGGTGTGCCCCACTTCAGAAAAATCTGATCCACTACAGACTGATTGAGAGACCACTCGTGAGGCATCAGAATAGATCTGCTTAGCCTGTCCGCCAATAGGTTGGACCTGCCGGGGATGTGCGTTGCTATCAGAAATCGCTGAGAAGAGATCGCCCATTGCCAAAGTCTGAGAGCTTCTCGACATAAGGGATAGGACCTGGTTCCGCCCTGTTTGTTGATGTACCAGACCACGGACATGTTGTCCGTCTGTACTGCAATAGTCCCTGTGGGAAGAAAGTCGAGGGCTTGCAACGTTAAAAGCACTGCTCTCATCTCCAGGACATTTATGTGCAGGTGGCATTCTATGGGTTGCCACGTCCCGTGGACCATCCTGCCCTGATAATGCCCCCCCCCACCCGATCAGAGAGGCATCCGTGGTTACTGTGGTAACTGGAGGTGTGGGAACAAAGGGTCGGCCCTGATGAAGAAGAGGGGAAGATATCCACCATCGTAGATGAGCCCTGCAAGACTGTGTCACTAAGATCTCGTGTCTCATGGGCAGATCGTGGTACGACCACTGCGTGAACAACATCCACTGCAGGAGACGCATGTGGAAGCGAGCCAGTGGAAGAAGAACAATGGCTGCAGCCATTAGGCCTAGAATTTTCAAGACAAACCTGGCTTTGACCTTGTTGCTTTGTAACAGAAGCTGAACAAATTTCTGGATGTCCAGAATCCTTTGATTTGTTAGCCTGGCTAACATTTTGACGGTATCTAACTCTGCGCCTATAAAGGTGATAGATTGGCAAGGCAGCAGAGAGGATTTTTCGAAATTCACTGAAATTCCTAGACTCTTGCAAAGCTGTAAGGTGTAGTCTCTGGACCGAAGAAGCTGATCCTTGGAGGTGGCGGAGAGGAGCCAGTCGTCCAAATAAGGAAACACTTGGAATCCTCGACGTCTCAGGTGAGCTGTGACCACTGCCATGCATTTGGTGAACACTCTGGGGGCTGAAGTGAGGCCAAAGGGCAGTGCTCTGAATTGGTAATGACTGGCTCCCAGCCGAAAGCGGAGAAACCTTCTGGGCGTCTGTGAATCTTTATATGATAGTACGCATCCTGAAGGTCTATCGAGCACATCCAGTTGTCCTTGCCCAGAAAGGGCAGAATGGATTGCAGCGTGACCATCCGAATCTTGCCTTTCTGACAGACTTGTTTAGTCTGCTTAGGTCTAGTATTGGTCTCCAATCTCCCGTCCTTTTGGGGACCAAACAGAATCTTGAGTAGAAGCCGGATCCTACTTGGTCTGCCGGCACTGTTTGGATGGCTCTTTTTCCCAGGAGTTTTGAAACTTCCTGTTTTGCCAAATCCCTTTGACCGGGTGAGATGTCTGGAAGGGATTGTAGAGGTACGGGAAACCTTTCAAAGGGGATTTTGTAACCCTCGGATATAATCGACTGTACCCACTTCTCTTGTGATAGGGATTGCCAGGCTACTGGGTACAGCGAAATTCTTCCCCCGACTGCCTCCAAGGGTGGACAGTCGGGCAACACCTCAGGGATGCTGAAAGGGCTTCTCAGGAAGAGGCCCCCTGTTGCCCTGGTTCTGAGGACCCCCCCTGCCTCTAGGGCGGCGTCTATTATTGTTACTCCCTCTGCCTCTGGGGGTAAACTGACCACGTGTGTCCGGTGTAGCTCCTTGGGCTTTACGGAACCACATCTTCCCCCCCTTCTGACCCTTGGGATATGGTCTAGAAGGAGTGGAAAACTGGACTCCAACGGCAGAAAGAGTTTTACCGTCCTGTTCACATCTGGTCAAAGTATCCTTCACCTGAGGTCCGAACAAAGCCGAACCGTCAAAGGGGTGTTGGTGAAGGACGCCTTAAAGGGTCTGCAAAATTACACAGCCGCATCCAGGCTTGGCGTCTAAGAGCAACACCTGTGCCTGCGGCCCTGCTCGTTCCATCGGCTGCATAAGATATGAGCCGCATGGAGGAGTTAGATATCGAATTCAGGATAGCTAGCTGAGAGGCAATCTTTTCCTGAGCCCCAGCAGCCGAAGGATCCTGGACTACTTCCCCCAGTTCCTTGAGAATATCTCGTTGAAGCCTGGTGAAGTGACAAAGGTAATTCAGCGAACGCATTGCAAAGGTCGCTGAAGAAAACATCCGCTTTCCATACCTGTCCATGGTCCTAGAATCCTTATTAGGAGGATGGACAGGTACTGAAGGATCCGCCAGTTCCTTCTTAGTGGCGCCGCCACCACCATAGCATCCACAGAGACACCTTTGGACAGGAACTGTTTGTCCGAAGGGGCCGTGATGAACTTGGATGGTCTCCTGGGGACAGGTTCCACAGAATCTGGAGCCGCCCATGCCTTCCGAGCCACTACCTGCATGAGTGGGTCGAAGGCGGAGACACCAGGAGGTGGAGGGTCGGGATCCAAAAGCCTCCAGGTATACCGACTCATCCTCGGAGGGGTCAATGGAGGCCAATTCCCCTCTGTTTGAGGAGCTCAAGGATGTCTGAAAATGAGACATCCTCAGAGGGGACCGTGGGGAACCCTCCGACTCATCTAAGTCGGTATCAGATGTAGTAGACTCATGGGAGTCTGTGTGTTTCCTCTTACACGTCCTCTTCCGAGGGGTTCCCCTGCAGGGTCAGGAGAAACCTCGGAAGCGGAGGAAATTCCCAGTGGGGAAACCTGGGCGATGGATCCCTGGGCCTGAGAGCAAGAGGCTGGCAAGAGGCATCTGCAGGCACTGATGAGGGAGGAGCTAGAGGGATAGACCGTTGACCAGGCTCAGAGGCCAGGACACTCCTCATCACCTCAAAGGCTCCTCTCCCCGGGAGACCTGAACACACCCGCTCCGAAGAAACAGGAATGGCCGGCTCCAAGGAGAGAGAAGGCTCCGAGGCCGATGTCGGCGCCGAGCTTACCAAAGCCGAAGCTCCGAGAGGGAGAGCGGGGTCGGACAAGGGTCCGATGCCACTAGCCCCCTCGGAGCCGACAGTGGAAACCCGACGACCGGATCCCTCCAAGGAAAGTCTCAAGGAGGAGATCGGAGCCGAGGATGACGGAGCAGAAGGATGTATCGGCTCCGGCATCGAAACAGTCGCTGTCCCAAGAAGCTCCGGCTCCGAACTCTGGTGTGGAGTCGGAGGAGGAATCTCAAGAATTGGGGCTGTAGCCGAAGTCTGTTGAGGCGGGCTATGGAGCATTTGGGCCAGTGCCTGAGATTTCAACAGCCTGCTTACCACCCTCTCCAAATCGTGGTCAGACAGCCTGGAAGATCTCGAAGATCGGCTCCGATGGCTCCGCTCCGACAAAGAGGAGACCCCGGGCCGAGTGAATACTTAGTATCGAAGGGGACCGGGATCTCTTACGGGCCGGAGCCATCGGAGCCGAAGTCCCTTGAACCCCAGATGGAGCCGAGGATCTCGGCTCCGATGCTGGATAAAGTGTCGGCTCCAGCCGGAGCCGACAAGGCAACAGTATTCAGGGTATCGGAGCCGGCCGGCACTGAACCCACTACTCTAGCAGAAGAAGTATCGGCTCCAGCCGGAGCCGATATCGGCTCCGACGGAGCCGGAGCCACCGGAGGAGGCTTGGACACTGTAGCCTGAGCCTTCAGTGGCTTAAGAGGTTTTCCTGCCCCTTGCTTAGGAGGAGAACCTTCAGGTTTTAACAAACCTCGGAGGATCAATTTGTTCCTCCTTTCCTGCAGGACTCTCTGGCTAAAGGCATGACACAACGCACAGGAGTCCTGCAGGTGCAAAGGCCCCAGGCAATACACACAAGAAGTGTGACCGTCTGTCAGGGACATTTTCTGACAGCACTGGTTACACTTCTTCAAGCCTGAGACCTTGCCTTCCCTAGACATCCTAAAAGGATATACACAAACAGTCCCCACAAACACACAACTTAATCCCTACACAGACACACAGGAAGGGAATAACTTGGGGAACTAGGCCTGACTAAAACTTTAACTGAAAAAACTATTTTAAAAGTTTAAAAAGGAAGGGAATAGGGTGGGCTGTACTAAATACACGCTAACCTAACACTGAAGGGAAATTAAACCCCTAACTAAACTTTTTTTTTCTTTAACAAGAAAAAACTTACCTCAGCTGGCAAAGGAGACCTCTTTCGCTAAGCGGCAAACGAGATCTGAGGTAGTTCCACCTTGCATCATGGGATATAGGGTTGTCTCGAGCTGGTAAAAGGAGTTCTCGAGCTAAAGCTAGTGCCAAGTCGGAGCCGAGGATCGGCTCCGAACCCATCCAGCAAGAATGAAGGCGAGATTGACAACTTAACATACTAGCCTTTTCTTGAGAAAGTGAACTTAGAAACATAAGTATATCAGAAACAGAAGCTGAAAAGGGACTGATATTCTGTATCAATGCCCAAAGTGAAGATCTCTTCCATTTGCTACTGTAAACTTTTTTAGTAGAAGGCCTCTGGGAAGCAAATATAATTTCTCAAACCGTTGAGGCTAGCCTGGACTTTCGTAGAATCACTGGAAGTGGAGAAACCAAGTGGTTAGCCATAGATTTCTGAGACTGGAACTTTGATGCTCTGAAGGATGGGAAAATTGGATTCTGTCTGGGATCCAGTATCTATGGGGGATACTTGCTGCAAGACCACAGGAAGGGGAACCATACTTGACAAGGCCAGAAGGGGGCAATGAGGATCATAGTGCTCTTCAACCTGCTGGCTTTCTGTAGGACTTTGGGGATCAGAGGTATTGGAGGATAAGCATACAGGAGACCCGTGGGCCAATTGTGGACTAGAGCATCCCTGGCTGACTCCCATACTGTGGGGGATTCAAAGCGAAGTACTTGCTGCACTTGTTGTTCAGGGGAGAGGCAAAGAGATCACAGCAGGGTTGGCCTCATAGGCTGAATATCTGGTTTGCTACTGACTGATTCAGGGACCACTCATATGGACTCAAGATAGATCTGCTCGTTTTGTCCACCAGAATGTAGGTCTCCCCAGGAATGTGCGTTGCAATGAGAAAATGGTTTGAAGAGATCGCCCATTCCCACACCCTCATGGCCTCCCTGCGTAAGGGATATGACTGGGCTCCCCCTTGCTTTATTGATATACCAGACTATGACATGTTGTCTGTTTGATTTGCAATTCTTCTCAGAGGGAGCAAGTTGTGAAAGGCTTGCAACTTCAGAAGGACTGCCCTCATCTCCAGAATGTTTATTTGCAATTTGGTCTCTGTTGTGGACCATGTACCTTGGACCAATATTCCCTGATAATGAACCTCCCACCCCAACAGAAAGTGTTCATGGTCACCAAGGCTATTGGGGGGACTTGCCAAGATAGAGATCATTTGAAAGCAACCACCACTGACCACTGGAGGGGATGCCTGTAGACCAGAGTTAGTTTGAAGCCGGCAGATATTGGATGGTACAAAATAGACCACTGGACTGCTAGTGTCCATTGCAGCACTCACATGAAGAACCTTGCCCATGGTACTAGGTGAATGGTAGCTGACATGAATCCTAGGGCCCTCAAAACTAGGTGAACAGCTGGATTTGGCATATCCAATAATAGCTGGACTAGTCTCAGGATATTTGCGTGACTGTGTTTATTTGTATTCCTATGAACTCTATGTCCTGTACTGGGGACATCTTTGACTTTGCCAAGTTTACTGTAATTCCCAGAGAATTGAAAAGTTGTAGCAGAAACTGAGTGGGTTGAGGAAGTTGATGCCTTGTGGGTGCCATCAGCAGCCAATCATCTAAGTATCAAAACATCTGGAATCCTTGCACTTGCAAGTGAGCAGCAACCACTGCCATGCATTTGGTGAACACCCAGGGGGCGGTGGTGAGTCCAAAGGGCAGTGCTCCGAACTGGTATTGATTGGCTCCTAGCTGGAAGCACAGGTGTTTCCTGGAGTGCCTGTCTATTTTGATATGATAGTACGCATCCTGGACATCTATGAAGTACATCCAATCCTCCTTTCATAGTAGTGGCAGTATGGACTGAATTGTAACCATGAGGAACTTCAACTTCTTGATGAATAAGTTCAGGCTGCTTAGATCTAGGATCTGTCGCAGGTCCCCTGTCTTCTTTGGCACCAAAAAGAAGCATGAGCAGGTTCTGCATCCTTGTTGTTAGGTCGATACCCACTGGATAACTATTTTTATAGAAAAGTCTAAACCTGTAGAATGGCATTCTTCTGCTGACTGGGTGGAATATCGGGGAGATTCCTCCTGGGGCTTGGAGGTGGAAGGGAAAAGGGAATATAATAACCTCTGGAAATAATGTTTAGCACCCAGATGTCATTTGTTAGCTCTGTCCAGGTATCTGGGTGCAAGGATAATATACCCGACTGCCTCCAGAGTAGGACAGTCAGGCAACACTTCAGGAGCACTGGTAGGACCTGTCAGAGAAAGGTTCTCTGAAGCCCTGGTTCTGTAGACCCCATCTGCCTCTAGGGCAACACCTGCCATTAAATCCTCTTCTTCTGCTTCTAGAAGAGGATTCTTCCTGAGACTCCATGAAAGTGCCCTGGGACTTTCAGAACCACATCTTCTTTCCACCCCACTGGTTCCTTGAAAAGGTCCATTGGGGGAAGAAACTATTATCTCTATGGCAGATAAGGTCTTTCCCTCCTGCTTACTGTGGGTAAGAGTTTCCTTAACTGATGGTCTAAACAAAGAGGAACCATCAAAAAGGGCATTAAAGAAAGATGCCTTAAAGAGTTTCACAAACCCTCATCCAGGCATGTCACCTATGGGCTATGCCTGTGCTGGCTGCTCAAGAGGTTCCCTCTACAGCATGACAGATTAGCCTCATTGAGTAATTAGAAACAGATAATATAGTGGTCAACTGGGGAGATACATTCCTGAGGTCCTCCTCCGACAAGGATTCTGCCAGAGAGTTGGAAAGTTCCTTAACCAGATCCCTCTGGAGACAAGTGAAGTGTGCCCAATAATTGAATGCTCTCAATGAAACAGTAGCCTAGGCATATGCATACTTCCTGTGCCGGTCTAATGCCCGAAACTCCATATTTGGGGTTTAGACAGTGGAGCTCTGTTCTGCCAGCTCCTTCTTAATGGGTGCTGATACACAATGGCATCAACAGGAATATCTTTGCTCCAGTATAGGTGATCACAAGGTGGGCTGAGGTACTCATCTGAACATTTGGATATGGGCTCCATAGTGTCTGGCTCCTTCCACACCTGGCGGGCAACCAAATCAATAAGTTTGTCTACCGGCAGGGTCACCCAAGATGTACATGGGCCCATTCCAAAGGCCTCCAGAAATACCGACTCCTCTGAAGAAGGAGGTTGGGACAACCATCTACCCTTTTGCTTCAGGATTTCCAAAATATATCTGACAGAGATGTCTTCGGGTGGAGATCGGGGGTGACCTTTCTCCTTCATTGAAGTCAGTGTCTTCTGTTAAGGACTCCAAAGGGGAGTCCAAGTGTTTCCTCTTGGACTGTTTCTTCTGATGAATCTCCCCCATGGAATGCCAAGGAGAGGAATTGAAGGAATGGGGAAGTCCTTGAGATGGATAGGTCTGGAGGCTCTCCTGGAGGGACTGACTACAGATAGGATGAATGGGTGCAAAACTCAGATCAGAGGGAGATTGGGTAGGATCTGGGAGATGAGGAGCCGCATCTTGCGCTCTGGAGAAAGTCCATTCTGCCACCCGAAAGGCAGGTGAACACAGGGAAGCCCCCCCTCTTGGAGCTGAACCCACCAAGGGAAGAGAAGGAAGAAGCCATCCTGGATCTGACACCTCCGGCTAACACTGGACCCAAACTGTTGAGGGCCAAAGCCCCTAGGAGAAGAGATGGATCTGATGATGTTGATGTTGAGACCAACCTCAAGGAGCTGTCGCTCATGTCTCAGGTCCAAGACTCACTCTGCTCTGAGGGCATTGGTGCACAGCTTGTCTTGAACACTGCCAGAATTGAAGAAAGACAAATTCTCAGCTCCAAAGATGGCCCTCTCGAAAAAGCTGGATCCTGATGTTCCGAAGCTGGAGTTCAACTTGGAGAAAAGAGTAAGATATTGGAGTTGGATCTCTCATGGATCCAGTATGGGTTGGAGACAGCAAAATCCCCAACTGAATCTGAGTTTTGATAAAACTCCACATGATCCTGTCCATATCTGAATGAGACAGTTGAGAGGATCTTGAGGAGGCTGATGAATGAGTGGACTTGACAGGGGAGAGGTTGGTCCAAGCAATTGGGGCTGGAGAAACAGACTTGCTCCGATGCTGAGTGTCACATTGTCAGCCTAGCTGTCTGGAATGTTGTAAATAATTATGTCATTTGTGAATATTAATATAATGTATATAGAAATGTAACAAGAGGAGAGGTTCTTGGCCCAGAAATTGTAGTTTATTGACCATTTGGACAGTTTGTCCATCTCTTTAAGACCACATCTGCGCTTGTTTCCCATCTTTCCTGTAACAAACCTACTGGTAGCACTAGAAAGCCTTAAACTGATACATGCCTTCTAGCTTAGGAGAGAGACTTTGGAGTGATTAAGTATCAGTTTTCTGTACTTTCTTGCTGTACTTAACTGTTTTCTGCCTAAACGCAGATTTTCCAGCATTTATTGTGATTTAAAAGCTTTTTTTTTTCACATATTGTACTTATTTGACTGCCTGCACTTTTAAAAAGTTGTTTTTTGTTTAAATAATTTGTTTAACTGTTGTAAGCTACACACTAAAGTGCGACAGCCTTTTCTAATCGTTTGTAGTGGTTTAAAGCTGTTTTAAGTGTATTTTTTACTGTTTTTGCCTTATCTTTTAAAAAAAAAATCCTTTTTCCCGCCTTTCTAAGCTAGTATAGTCCAGTTTTCAGGCTAGTGCTGAATTCAGGGCTGTGATACTAGTTTCTGAGTTGCCCATACCATACTTGGATAGAAGGAAATTTCTCTGTTCACCTGTGAGAGAGGGGAGCTTTGAGCAACCTATCTGTCCCTGGAGGAGTGGTTCCAGCCCAGAAGTTAGTAGTTTATTGGCCATTTTGGGCTAAATTCTATCTCTTTCATTTCCCTACTATAAAACCCACATTTGCACGGTTTTGCGCACCTGGCAGTGCTGGTTAGCTACGGTTAAATTATTCCCAGCTCCACTAAGTCTCCTCTTCAGTTTTTCCCTTATTCCTGGCTCCACTAAGTCTCCTCTTCAGTTTTTCTCTTGAAACTAGTCTAACTCTCAACCTAAGTACTCAAAAAGCATCTTACAGCCCAGCACTTGCTCAGACCTAATAGTAATCACTAATATACCCTGAAACTGATTGCCCAGTAGGACAAGGCTCTTTATTCACCCCTCACCAACCAAGCGACTAAGCAGCTCACCCTACTATTTAGGCATGACCAAAGGGCAACTTCAGGTGCACTGTCCAGTCCAGCTGGTGAATCTGGGTATCCTGAGGCAATGTTACAACTGCCTCATGTACACAGACAACCCTCTTGTCCTACCACAAAACACTAACATATGCAAGAGATGCAATTATACAGACAAACTGGAAGCTAAGCTATCTCCACCCAAGACTGGAACAGACAGTCAAGAGGAGAAGGTTAACACTTGCACCACAACTCCAGCCGCACACAGACCTACTAAAAGCACTGGCAAAAAATACACATAAATACACAAAATCATACTCAGAGGCTCTAAATAAAAACCTGCAAAAGCATCAGAGACCTCCAAAGCAGACACCCAAACAACCTGCACTTCCCGTCACAAACCAGACAATACATAAAACACAAAATCCGTGTGCTGCACAATTACAGCCCTTAAGGCGAAATAACATACCTAACACACTAGTAATAGGTGACTGTATAGGCAGGCACACTGACGTCCCACGCACTAGGATGGACAAGCAGAAGGTTACTGTTAGCTGCCTGTTGGGAGCCAGAATCTGCCTCATAACACAAGTACTCAGGTCACTCCAGAACAAGTACAAATATGACTCTGTCATTGTTCATGTTGGTGTAAATGACCTGAGACGTACCTCCTTGGACTACATGAAAAGAGACATGGAAGAGCTCTCTGATCATGTAGCCCAGGCTGGTATGACCCTGACCCTGAGTAGCATCTTGCCCTCACCAAGAATGATACCTCAGTATAAAGAACAAATGATCAATTTCAACAACTGGCTAAGCTTCTGGTGTCATTCAAAGGGGATCCAGTGTCTGTCAGCCTGGGATGACATGCTCGACAAGCCACGCTGCTTCGCAGGAAATGGCTTGCACCTGTCACCCCTAGGCTTTCAAATACTGGCCAAGGCTCTTGCTGCCCCCATAGTGCCTTTTTTAGGCAAGGCTCAAAAGTCAAACCCACCTCCATAAACAGCACAATTAACAAAAAACTGAGGGCTATGCTACTCAACGCCAGGAGTTTAAATCTCAAAATGCATGCGCTCGAAGCACTCCTCAGTATAGAGAACGTCGACATCTGTGCAGTAACTGAAACCTGGTTCAAGGCTCTAGATAGCACCCCAGCACTACCGGGCTACAACTCATACGACATGTTTCGGCCACAGAACACGGACCGAAACACAAAAGGAGGGGGTGTATCCATATTCATCAAGGATACCTAACACCTCCAGGTTAGTGGTGCAGCAGGATACCTCTGAGATCATCCATGTGCAACTAACATCAGGCAAATCTGCAATGCAAATTGTGGCCTGCTACAGATCACCCGTCATGACCCAGGACCACCATTCCACCTTTCTGGAGACACTGGAAAACATGAAGGTCCTACCAAACACCCTGATATTAGGTGGTTTCAATTACCCTATTATTCACTGGGAAAACTACTCGAGTACAAATTCCCAGGCCCAGCGCTTCCTGAAATTCATCAACTCAAACACCCTGGATCAGCTGGTAAACTCCCCTACCAGAGTTGATAACATATTGGACCTGGTCATCACCAACATGGGCAACAGGTGTTCCCTACTGGAGGTCAACCCGTCACTGGTTAGATCAGACCATAAACTAATCACTCTGGATGGCCACACCCCACCACCACCCCCAACTAAGGAAACCACAGTAAAAAACATTTCTAAAGCAAACTTCACCATACTTAATACAGAGGTGGTAAGTTTCACAGCCCCCACACTAAAAGATAACGCTGGCCAAGATGCAGAAACCTTTACAAATGCACTCTATGAGCACATACAAGGATATCATTCACTGGGAAAACTACTCGAGTACAAATTCCCAGGCCCAGCACTTCCTGGAATTCATCAACTCAAATACCCTGGATCAGCTGGTAAACTCCCCTACCAGAGTTGAAAACATATTGGACCTGGTCATCACCAACATGGGCGACAGGTGTTCCACACCAGCGGTCAACCCGCCACTGGTTAGCTCAGACCATAAACTAATCACTCTGGATGGCCACACCAAATCACCACCCCCAACTAAGGAAACCACAGTAAAAAACTTTTCTAAAGCAAACTTCACCATACTTAAGACAGAGTTGGTAAGTTTCACAGCCCCCACGCTAAAGGATAACGCTGCCCAAGATGCAGAAACCTTTACAAATGCACTCTATGAGCACCTACAAGGGTGCATGTATCCTGCCATCCCTAGCAAAACCAAGACTCACTCCTCTAAGAGAAGGAAACTAGTTTGGTGGACCCCTGCAATAAACAAGTTATACAATAGAAGGAAGAAACTAGTTCAGTAAAAAAGCAAATCCCAAGAAGGAAAGACATCCCTGATCAGTATCAGTAAGAAGCTGAGGTCCCTCATGAAATCATCCAAGGCTAACTTCGAAAGAAAAATATCCAGGGATTCAAAAGATAACCACAAAGCCTTCTTTAGCTATGTTAATAATCTAAGTTGCAACTCGCAGATATGCACTGAACTAGTGCAAAATAGCACAAAATATACTGAACCTACTGATATTGCCAACATCCTGGCAGATAGATTTAGTGCAAACTTCACCCCCTCTCACCTCCAAAAGGGCCCACAACAATACCAGAAAAGTGTAATGTCCCAAAAATCACAGACGCACAGATGAAAAAAGTCCTTTCAAAAGCCAAAAACACAGCATTAATGGGACCAGATGTTGTCTCAGGCTGCGTCTTGCACAAACTACAGAACAAACTTACCCCTCACCTAAACACGCTGTTCAACCTCAGCCTCTCCACAGGCTATGTGCCCATAGAATGGCACACAGCAACGGTTATTCCTCTCCACAAAGGAGGGGCCACAACTGACCCTGGTAACTATTGCCCCATAAGCCTGACTAGCCTGGTCTGCAAGGCTATGGAGCACATCATCATGGAACTCATTAACAAAGACATTGGGAACCTCCAAACACTTGACCTGACCCAGTTCGGCTTTGTTAAGGGCAGATCATGCCTACTAAACCTGGTTTGACTTCTTTGAGACAGTCACCAAAGCCATAGACGAGGGAAAGGCGGTTCACACAGCCTACCTTGACCTTGCCAAGGCTTTTGACACCATTTCCCACTCAGGTATTACAGAAAAACTCACCAACCTGAACATAAACCCCTACTTCACGAGATGGGTTGTCAACTGACTTACAGACAGAACTCACACGGTAAGTATAGTGAGCTCCAGGTCCGACTCTAAACCAGTCACAAGTGGTGTCCCACAAGGCTCGGTCCTGGGACCCCTACTGTTTGACATATACTTCTCAGAAGTACAGGCAAACACAGGAGGACTATGGCTAACCAAGTTCGCCGATGACTGCAAACTGGGAGCCATAACTGACTCTCCGGCTGACACGGACATCCTCCAAAACGGCCTTACTGAGACAGACATCTGGTGTCAAAGTCATGGCCTCAAGCTAAATGCCAAAAAATGCATAGTCATCTCATTTGGGAAAAACAAAACACCCACCAATTACCACATAAGTGGCAGCCCCCTTAATACAGAAGAGATAATAAGAGATCTGGGGACCCAGGTAGATAGTAATCTCTTCTTTGACAATCATATTGCCAAAGTAGTTAGGAAATCCTTCCATGTGACCCATCTAATTACTAAAGGGTTCGCATCTAAAAATAAAGAGGTTATAGTGCCCCTCTACTCGTCACTCATTAGACCCATCATAGAGTACAATGCCCCATTTGGGATGTACCTCACAAGATACTTCCAACAGCTGGAAAGACCACAAAAGTACCTCACTAAGAGGATTACTGGTCTCAAACATATGTCCTATGCAGCCCGACTGAAAAAACTCCGGCTGTACTCAGTGGCATATCGCTTACCCAGAAGTGATCTCTGCCTGACTTACAAAGCCATGTCCAACTCAGAATTGATGGACATGCTCCACCTAAAGAAATCCAAGTCACTGAGAGCCACGTGCTCTAGTGAGCTAAACCTCGCCACAACAATAAATAGAACATGCTGGAGGGATAGATTCCTGCCATAGAGACTCCCCCATGCTTTGGAACAAAATTCCAAATTACATCAGGCAGAGCCCCTCACTAACACTCTTCAAGAGAAACCTCGACGAGTGTATGGGTAACAGAAAATACACCCCTGGGATCACTTCATTGGCTCTGCTTGACAGAAGATCAGTTAATTAATCAATGGGGTGGTGAAAGCCGACACACTCTGGCTAGGCTTATAAATGTCCTCGGGCAGATAGCCTAGTATCTACCTATCAACCTAAGGGGATACGGCCAGCACAGCTATCTGGAATTTTGTAAATACTTGTATGTCATCTGTGAATACCAGCATGATGCAATTGCTTGTGTTACCGCTATATTACAACTGTATGCTATGTGTATATCAAACTGCTGGATCAGAAGAGATATTTTTAAAGTACTGAGCAGAAATGTATATGCACTATTGTAACAGTTTAGATATATATATTTTAACAGATTAACCTGCAAAAATTAACAGTAGTTGAGGTTAAGTTACTTTATAGCTGGGTCATAAACAAAATATGTTATCTCTCAGTTTCAGTGCAGTAGCAGACACAATGTGTAGAACCAGACATTTTTGTACTGTCCTTACATGTGGAGGAATGTAAATTATTTTACGACTTCCACCATTTAATAAAAGATCTAAGAAGGTCCTTGTTTACGTGTTTTGACAGGGAGATGTTAAATGCTAGTAGCTTCTAGCAATGGCGGTTTTCACCTGGAATAGTCAGATGACAAAAGTGATGCCATCTTGTACGTATCCCAGCAGCAATATTTGAGTTAATTTAAGAACTGTCTGAGAGAGTGAGAGAGAGAGTGAGAGAGAGAGAGTGAGAGAGAGAGAGAGTGAGAGAGAGAGAGAGAGAGAGAGAGAGAGAGAGAGAGAGAGAGAGAGAGAGACAGGGAGACAGAGAGGGCATTTTTTTATTTTGTCTTTGACCTAACAAGAACATCCACTCACCACTTCTGCCTGCCTGCTTGTTGTTGTGTAAGTAAGCTTTTAGGGCACAGTAATTATTTCAGATTAAGATAGGAATATAGTAAAGTATAGCTTAGATGTTTTCTTTATTATTTGAGACTGTCCTGCAATGTTGTCGTTTTAAATATTTCCTGTGATTTTGAACTCTGATGTAACTGACTGCTTACTGAGTATCGTCTTGTTCTTTTATTATTTATTATTAAATATATTTAAACCTCCAGTTGTGGCTGGTTTGTTTAGAGATATTTAAGCTCTTAAGAGTACTTGCATATCTATTTGGTGACACTGTGGGATATTCCTAATAGCCTTGTCTCTTGGTCAAATGACCATTTGAATTAATAGTAACATTACACAGTAAGATTGGACATCATTTGCTAAGGGCCTTAAAGTAGCTGAAAAGTAGTTGCTGGTGGCAGTCGGAACTACCTTATAGTCTGGACAGAAGGGGACATAGCTAGTAAACCTGTGCCAGCCTTTCCCAGGTTTGAGTGAGTGTGTGTGTGTGTGTGTGTGTGTGTGTGTGTGTGTGTGTGTGTGTGTGTGTGTGTGTGTATAAATCAAATCTCAAAGTGTGTGTGTGTGTGTGTGTGCATGTGTGTGCGTGTGTGTGTGTGTGTGTGTGTGTGTGTGTGTGTGTGTGTGTGTGTGTGTGTGTGTGTGTGTGTGTGAGAGCTACTTGGGCAAGAAGACAAAGCTCTGGTTGGACAGAGAGGGTGCAGGAGGTCTTAGCTTGGCCACTCAGATGAGATGTCAACTCAATAGCTGTGCCAGTGGGGAGTCTTATTAGGGATCTGGAGAAAGAAGGAGAAACCAGTCACAAACTGACTGTGATCTCTGTGTGCTCTTAATGGAAATTGCACTTTACTGTGTGTGTACTTGTCATCCTCCCAGTGTGTACATCCCCCCACTATTGCTAGTGGTAAGGATTGAGGCTCCTTGATTACGGGGCCAGTGAAGGGGCATGGGTTCAGGACCTCTGATCCAAGAGTTTCACACCCGAGGAGGATTCACCTGGAGATGGAAAACTTTGGATCTGAACGATGTCCAAAGGATTTAAGGGGGTGCTTGGACCCAAAGGCTGAGGAACCAACAGCACTCAGATCTTCACAGGTGCCAATTCTGTCAGATCCGAGGAACTTCTCAGATGAGGCACAGATATCGATCAGATCCAAAGTGGCTGGATCCGATAATATTTGTCTTTTTCAGGTAGAGAAGCCATAGTCCGGGGGTATGCTTAGCTCCAAAGGTCAGTAAGAAACCTCTCAAAATCAGCTTGTTTCTGTGGTCTGCAAGGGTACAGGGATTAAAGGCCATGCAAATCTCACATTTGGCTTCTAAATGACCTGGCCCAAGACAATACATGCACCTCTTGCGGGTATCTGAATTCGGAATCTTGTGCCCTCAAACCCCTGTAGGTTTTTCAAACATACTAACATGGTAAGGGTTACCACACACACATGCACACGCACACACACACACACACACACACACACACACACACACACACACACACACACACACACACACACACACATGCACGTGTGGACATGCACTAATCAAGAAAAAGAAGTTAACAAAGTTAACTTTTAGTTATGTACTTACCATAACTTTGGATGTATGGGATCCATCTCGCCTACCTTCATATCAGATGGGGTTCGGCTCCGACTCGGCCACTATACACTAGAACTAAGTCTCTCACTGGCTGGGCTCCCCCTTATCCCAGAATGCACCACACCTGCTTCCCCAGATCTTGTTTGTTCGCTTTCATACATCCATACAGGCACAGAAAAATATGCCAATAACTATAAGCAACTACAACCCTTCAAGAGAAGAGCTCAGCAAAAGCAATATTTCCTCCAAATCCAAAAGGTAGGGGGAAGGAGGGTGGGTATGTATTAATGTACACGAGATGGATCCCATACATCCGAAGTTATGGTAAGTACATAACTAAATGATGTAATGGGATCCTATCTCGCCTACATTCATAACAGATGGGACAGCGTCCCTAGCACCTAAATCCCGGGTGGCTCATTGGAACACACTCCTGAGAACTGCGGAACCAAAGGAAGCTCTGCCTCGGGAAGCCACATCAACCTTATAATGAGAAATGAAGGTGTGTGGAGAAGACCAAGTAGCAGCCGCACAAATATCATCTATTGGAACTTTGGAGTGGAATGCTACCGAGGTGGCCATCGCACTGGTAGAATGAGCCGTGACTGGGAAAGGTAACTCTCTGCCTGACTGGGAATAAATGAAGGAGATGCAATCCTTAATCCATTTGGCTATGGTGGTCTTGGCAACTGGTAGACCTAACCTATTCTCTGCAAAGGACACAAACAGCTGGTTAGATTTTCGTGTCTGACTGGTCCTATCTAAATAAAAACGCAGTTGCCTGTGAACATCCAATTGGTGGAAGGTATATTCTGCTCTATTAGAAAAGTTTGGAAAGAAGACAGGGAGCTCCAAGGATTGCTGAATGCATAAAGGGGATGCTACCTTAAGCAAAAAGGAGGGATTCAATCTGAGAGAAACTCTGTCTTTATGAAAAATCAAATAAGGAGGAATAGAACAGAGAGCCTGAAGCTCTGAAACCCACTTAGCAGAGGTTATTGCCACTAGAAGGGCGGTTTTCCAAGATTGAAATTTTATATCACAAGTCGCTGCCGGCTCAAAGGTACGGGCAGTTAAGGAGGCCAGAACCAAATTTAAGTCCCAAGGAGGCACAGGATGGGTCATAGGAGGCCTGAGGAGCCAAGCTCCCTTGAGGAAGGACTTGCAAAGTCTGTTTGCCATTAAGGAAGGCTCTACGGAAACATGAAAATTAGAGATGGCCGCTAGTTGAACCTTAATTGTGGAGACTGAAGAGCCCAAATGAAACAAAGAAGCTAGGAATTCTAGGACCTGCGGCACTCGGGCTGTAAGAGGATCAATGCCTCGCTGCTGGGCCCAAAAGGCAAACCTTTTCCATTTGCTGGAATACAGCTTAACAGTGGACGGCTTGTGAGAAGAGGACAAAATGTACATCACTTCTGGAGAAAAAGAGTTATCTCTAACTAAGGATGGAAGTGGAGTAACCAAGCAGCCAGCCACAATGACCAGAGGGACGGATGAGAGTGTCCCGACTGATGAGACAGCAGGTCCGGCACTGGGTCCAGAATCCAAGGGCCCTGTACCGCATACTTCTGAAGGAATGGGAACCAAACCTGATGAGGCCAGTGTGGGGCAATCAAAATAATGTCGCTCCCCACATGAATAGCCTTCTGAATCACCTTCGGGAGAAGGGGGATCGAGGGGAAGGCATAATGTAGACCGGGGGGCCAATTGTGGGCTAGAGCGTCCCTGGGAAACTGCCCCTGGGAGGGAGTCAGAGTGAAGAACTCTCTGCATTTTGCATTGTTGGGGCTGGCGAACAGGTCGCAACAAGGGAGACCCCATTTTGTGAAGATCTGCACAGCCACTTTGTTGTTGAGGGACCACTCGTGGGGCAACAGGAGAGTCCTGCTGAGCCTGTCTGCAATCACATTAGCTTTCCCCGGAATGTGCGTTGCTACTAAGAAACGTTGGGTAGCTATGGCCCAGCGCCTCACTCTCATAGCCTCTCTGCAAAGGGGGTAGGACCTGGTTCCACCCTGCTTGTTTATGTGCCAAACTACCGACATGTTGTCGGATAGAATCGCAATAGTACCTTGGGGGAGAGCATGATGAAGTGCTTGCAAAACCAGAAGCACCGCTCTCATTTCCAGGACATTGATGTGAAGGTGCGCTTCGCAATCCTGCCAAGTGCCTTGGACAGACCTGTCCAGATAATGACCCCCCCCACTATCTGGGAGGCATTCATGGTCACTGTGGCAACTGGTGGCTGAAGGGCGAAAGGACGCCCCCGGTCCAGGTTGGACCGAAGCAGCCACCAATGGAGGTCCTGACAACAACTGTCCGTAATCAGAACCAAATGGTTCAGGGGAAGTTCTTGATATGACCATTGGACCGATAATAGCCATTGCAGCACCCGCATGTGCAGCCTGGCTAACGGAACTAGGAGAATAGTTGCAGCCATCGTGCCCAATAACTGTAGAATCTGTCTGGCCGGAACTCGAGATTTGGGTAACAAGTTTAGAATCTGAGATTGTAGGACCTGAATTCTTTCTGATGGCAAAAATTCCCACATCCTTTTTGTGTCTAACTCTGCACCTGTAAAGGTGATACGCTGAGATGGCCGCAACACAGATTTTTCCCAATTGAAAGTGATTCCCAGCGAGAGACCCAAAGTTACTGTGGCCATCAGCGCTCGAATCAGTAGATGCTTGGAAGTGGCAGTGAGGAGCCATTGTCTAGATAGGGAAACACTTGGAATCCTAGACTTCTCAGGTGAGCTGTCACCACTGCCAGACACTTGGTGAACACCCTGGGGGCTGTGGTGAGACCAAAGGGCAGTGCACGAAACTGGAAATGACTGGCTCCCAGGCGGAAGCGTAAATGACTCCTGGACTCTTGATGTATCAAAATGTGATAGTAAGCGTCCTTGAGATCTATGGAGCACATCCAGACATCCTTCTCCAATAACGGGAGAATGGACTGAAGGGTGACCATCCGGAACTTGGACTTTTTCACAAAATGATTTAATGAGCTTAGGTCCAAAATGGGCCTTACATCCCCTGTCTTTTTTGGCACCAAAAATAATCTCGAGTAAGTTCCTGATCCGATCTGGTCAGCGGGGACGGGCTGGATGACTCCCTTGCTTAGCAGCTTTGAAACTTCTACGGCTGCTTGATCCCGTTGACTGGGTGGCACGTCCAGGATTTTCCTTGTAGGAGGAGGGGGCTTGAAGAAGGGGATGAGGTAGCCTCCGGTTACAATGCGAAGCACCCACTGATCCTTGGTTATAGATTCCCAAGCCTGTGGGTGTTTCGCAAAACGACCCCCGACTGGCTCCGGATAAGCACAGCCGGGCAACATCCTAGGGATGTTGAGGGTAGGAGGAACCACGAAAGGAATCGTGGTCTCCAGTGTTACGGGGGCCTCTGCCACCTCTGGGGCGGCGTCTTCCTGAATCCCCCCCGCCTCTAGAGGGGGGGGGTCACCCGGTGGAGTAGGGAAGAACTTTTGGGATTTTCTGAACCACATTTTCCCTCCTCTCTGGGCCTTGGGGTAAGGTCTAGAGGGAGCGGAAAAACGGGCCCCAACGGCAGTCAAGGTCTTGCCCTCCTGCTCGCACCGGGTAAGTGTGTCCTTCACCTTGGGTCCAAACAGAGAAGACCCATCAAAGGGGGCATTGGCGAAGGAAGACTTAAAGGCCTCTGCAAGTGGACACAAGCGTAACCAGGCTTACCTCCTAAGAGCCACTCCTGTGCCCGCTGCTCTACTCGCCCCTTTGGCTGCATAGGAAATGAGCCTCATGGACGAGTTGACTATGGAAGATAGGGTAGTCATCTGGGCGCCTATGGTTTGAGCTAATGCCTCAGGGAGATTACCCGCAAGAGACTCTCCTAACTCCTTGAAGAGGTCCCTTTGGAGCCTGGTAAAATGACAGAGATAGTTCAGCGACCGCAGGGTAAAGGTCGCTGAAGAAAGGGTATGCTTCCCGTACCTATCCATGCTCCTAGAATCTTTATTAGGAGGATGAATAGACGTTGAAGCCTCTGCCACGTCCTGCTGAGTGGCAGATGCCACCACCATCGCATCAACTGCAACACCCTTGGTGAGGAATTCCTTCTGGGGAGGGGCTGAAAGGAACTTATTAGGTCTGGCAGGCACCAGTTCCACTGTATCAGGATGCTCCCACACCCTCCGAGAGATCAAATCTAACAACTCGTCGAAGGGTGGAGACACCCAGGAGGAGGAGGGCTGGGCCCCGAAGGCCTTGAGGAAGACTGACTCCTCAGCGGTAGGGGCTTTGGATTGCCAATCGCCTCTCTGTCTCAAGATCTCCAGGATATCCGAGAAGGAGACATCATCCGAGGACGATTTTGGGGACCCCTCTGCATCATCAAGGTCAGTATCTGAAGTGACGGACTCATCTTGGGAATCAACATGCTTCCTCTTGCACAGTTTCTTCCTTGGGGGTTCATCCGAAGCGGATTCAGAAGGACACCCCGGAAGAAGGGAACCCTCTAAGGGGGTATCCTCAGGCCCTGGGGCCCCACTGTCGTGGGAAAGAATGTCACCAGAGGCACCAGTACCCAAGCCTAGGGACAGTGAGGTAGAAACTTGCTGAACCGGCAAGGTCATGGCCAGCGCACTCCTCATGGCCTCAAAAGCAGGACCTCCAGACTCTGCAGAGGGCACTTGCTGAGAGACCATGATGGTACCGAGAATACCTGCGGCCGATGCTCCGAGGGGAAGACTGGGCATCGAAAAGGCCAGCTCCACAGTGTTGCCCTCGGCCCCCACCGAGGAAGACCCGGTACCAAACCCTGACACCGAGGACAGGGTAAGCAGAGAAGCTCCGAGGGGGTCTCTGCTCCGACTGGACGATTCCGCTGCGTTCTACCAGCACCGACTCCAACGGCTCCAAGGGGGTTGGAGGAGGAATCAAATGCACTGAATGGGGAATCGGCTCCGAAGCCAAGTGGGCTGGAGCCGAGATCATTTTAGTAAAAACTGGGGACTGGAACAGCCTCTGGATAACCCTATCAAAATCCGAATCCGACAACCTAGAGGATTTGGAGGAAATAGACTGGGGCCAGGACGACTTCTGTCTCAGCTCCGATAAAAGAGGGGACCTGCTCCGAAAAGGTTCCAACACTATCGGATCCAAGATCGGAACCGTTTGTAAAAGTGTCGGCGCCGAAGGCAGCTCCAGGGCCAAGGGGGAAGAGTCTGAGCTGCACACCTCCAACGGCTCCGAAACCAAAGGAGCCGAAGTAAGTGATTGGCCTCTCGGTGCACTAACCTCCGGCTCCGACACCAATGGAGCCGAGGAAAGAGGCACCAAGGCAGACCCTTCAGCCATTGGCTCCGAAGCCATTAGAGCCGAGGAAGAAGAGGTCGATCTATGTTTCTTGGATGTCGGCTCCGATGGACTGGTCGGAGCCGGCGATCTATGCTTCTTGGGAGTCAGGCCCGACAGACTGGTCAGAGCCGACAACTTTTTCTTTTTAGAAGCTGGAGATGAAGCCAACGCTTCCTCAAAAGAAGGCTTAATAAGACCTTTTAGTATTAATTTGTTTTTTCTTTCCTGAAGGACCCTGGAAGAAAAGGCATGACAAACACTGCATGTATCTTGAAGATGCTTAGGCCCTAAATAGTAAACACATACCGCATGGTTGTCTGTAACAGACATTTTATAACTACACTTAGCACATTTCTTAAACCCTGACTTCTGCTCCTTAGACATCTTGAAAACAAGGTAGACAGGGCCCTTAACGTGAAAATACAGTACACAGAAGAGGACCAATACACGGGCTAAAGCCCTCTAACTTAAACGGGCTTAGCCCGATACAACAAAAAGAACAGAGAAGAAACAAATTCTCAACACACAACAAAAACCAAAGCACACAGCGAAGGGCAAAGGCCCTCTAATTTAAACGTGCCTTGCCCAGTATACCAGAAGCGCGAAAAATTATAAAATTCACCAAAACTAGGAAACACACGCTCACAAAGCTGTTAAAACAGCTGTTTGTTGAAATACTGACAGAAACCCTAAGTCAAAAGACCGAAAAGGTTAAGAAAATACACTTAGCTCCAGCCAAGTCGAGACCACGTCCAGCTTGAAAAGTGGCAAACGAGATCTGGGGAAGCAGGTGTGGTGCATTCTGGGATAAGGGGGAGCCCAGCCAATGAGAGACTTCGTTCTAGTGTATAGTGGCTGAGTCGGAGCCGATGGATCGGCTCCGAACCCCATCTGTTATGAATGTAGGCGAGATAGGATCCCATTACATCAAAATTAACTGCTCAACTAAAGCACTACACTACACTACAAAAACAAATATACCTGGAGAGTTTTTTATTTATTTTATTTTCCTAGGTAAGGAAAGGAAGAAGGAGCTAAAACCCTAACGCCAGTAAAAGATTAGCTAAATAGGAGGGGAGGACAGATACAATTGATAACTCTAAAGTTAGTTAAAAAGAAGATTTATTGATAGAAATTAGAAAAGAGAAGCTAATAGAAATCCACTTATCTCTGCTCGAGACAAAAAAATCATGACTGAGCTGGAAGGCGGCAAATGAGATCTGAGGGGTTAGAGGAAAAGTGAGACATTATGGGAGAGGGAGGAGCTCAAGACTTGGATTGTAAGTCTTGAGAAGAGGCCAAATAGGATCAGAGAGCAGATCCACAGACTCAAGAGTGAGGAAGAATAAAATGGACAACATCAGATGTGAAGTTATCACTTTACAGTTCAAACAAACATTTGTATCTCTGGAATTGTATTACTAGAAAACTGTAAATGGCAAACTATTCAGGATAAATTAATTTTTACATTAATGAGATTCATTCAATTGGATGCTTTAAACTGGATTTTATAAGCCAAAATAAACATGGTGGATATTAATTTTATAATGTTTTATAAACAGCTTATGATATCTCAGTAACTATTCAAGCAAGGCACATACTGCCCACAAAATTTTCTTCACAAGGCTGTGAGCTTTCATATGAGGCTATGCAGTTCTGCCTGTGTTACCTGAATGTTGAGCTATTCAGAGAATTATGAACATTATTACAATATAAATAAACAATATACAAATAAAAATAATTATCTCTTTAGTTGCATTAGGCATTGTGGTTGCCATCATGTATGCTTTAAGATGAATTCTTCAATTCTTCTGATACCTTGTATGTAGCCTGGTTTTGGAATTATTAATGCAAATATCAATAAGCAATATTTGACGCTTAGAGTTGTCTGTAGGAGGTAACTGCAGAAACGCCTGGTGGCGCACTAGGCTGTAATGAGTTAATTCAATCAGTTATGGTGGCATAAAAGAATGGTGCTCCCCTTCTTCTAAGATGAGCTGAGATTAATTAATGACCCAGACACAGCAGGAGATAGCTATGCAGGGATGGGAGTTAATGGCTAATGCTAGCTAAGCCATTCTGGGAGAAAGGGTTAGTCCCAGCTCTCTTTCAGAAGTGATGCCTGTGGGAAACCACAGGTATGTGCTTTGTTAAGACAAAGTAGGACACAGAAGTGTCTGGTGGATAAAGACAGTTTCACACTTTAGCTATGCAGAGCATACATGTAGATGTAAGCACTCTCTTAGGTCTAGCAAAACAGTCAAAGCATAAAGCTTGCTGCCCAAGGAAAATGTTTTAAGTACATCACAAAATCTCTTGGTTACCCGCTATATGATGACTGCAGTCTCTGGGTCTAACCTCCCACGTCTGGTGTCACTGGATGCCAGCAAGTAGGAAGAATGAATGAGTGACCAGGAAACAGGTACAGGAGTTTAATGGTCATGTGGACAGTGAAGAACCAAAACTGCCTTAAAAGTTCAGTATAGTAGTGGAAAGTGTATGTGTGTGTGTGTGTGTGTGTGTGTATGTGTGTGTGTGTGTGTGTGTTTTGTGTGTGCGTGTGTGCGTGTGTGTGTGTGTGTGTGTGTGTGTGTGTGTGTGTGTGTGTGTGTGTGTGTGTGTGCTGTGCTGTGTGTGCTTGTGTGCTTTTGTGTGTCTGTGTGTGCGTGTGTGTGTGTGTGTGTGTGTGTGTGTGTGTGTGTGTGTGTGTGTGTGTCTGTGCCTTGTTACACAGCTACACAAATGTTTTCCGCTGCAAACAGTACAGTTGTGTGTAAGGTAGCTACTAAAGCAGCAGATCTTTGAGAAGAGGTCACTGTAATGGTGAATCACAATATTTGGGATTACCCACTTTATGTGCTCTTTTATTCCAGTCAGAATTTTCATCAGCTGTTCTCCCTGGGATAGCCTGCACTGGTCTTTTGCCAGCATGGAAGGAAACCTTTGCTAGTACATGAGATACTCATACATAGCTGGCATTGTGGGTATCCACCCCAACCCAGGCCCAAATCCATCCTGTCCAACACAAACTGCTCAAACACAAATGTCAGAACATAACACCCCCACTTTCTTCATCCCTGGGCAAATCAACAACAGCAGCAAAACCAACCATTTTTTAATGCTAAATATTAATATTAGAAGTATCAAAAATAAAATACCTGAACTCCAGGCCACAATAGCACACTACTCCCCAGACATAGTTGCTTTAACAGAAACCTGGCTAAATAAAAACATAGCTAACTCAGAAGTTCTCCCTACCGGCTACAATATCATTAGACAAGACAGACCACTTCGTAAAGGGGGTGGAATTGCCTTACTCTACAAGTCCAACTTAACTGTCTGTCAATTACCAAACTCCTACCCCTCCTCCAATAATTGGGACATACTTATCTCACAACTTTAACTTCACCCTAAAAAGGTCATCACCACAATTGTGATCTATATTCCACCTGGTAATACACCTGCTAGCCTTGAAGACTTCTTATCCTGGTGTTCTTCCACATACTCACAAGAAACCCTTATTCTGGGGGACTTCAACCTAGATTGGTTCACCTGTATATCAGAACCACCAAGTAATCTAATAAATCTCCATGGCTACCAGCAGCTAGTCCAAATTCCAACTAGGTGTGATAAAAAATCTAAAAGGGAATCCATCCTTGACTGGGTCCTAACTAGCAACCCCACATTGTACCCTCACACAGGCAGTCTCCCAGACACCTTAAGTGACCACAACATAATATACTTTATACGTAGTAGAACAAGCATATGCAAAACCACTAACTATATATCCACTAGAAACACAAAGAAATTCTCTCCTGAGGTCCTCAACACTTTACTGTGTAACTGTGACTGGACCCCCTTAAAAACCTTCCCACTTGACAGGCTGTAGCATATTTCAACAAAACATTTCTACAACACCTAGACACTGTCGCTCCATTGCGCAAAATCAAGGTTAGAACCTCTACAAACCCCTGGCTCAGTAAAGAAACCAAACAAATCCTCAAGTCCAGAGACACTGCCTGACGTTACTATCAAAAAAACAAAGAAATACAAAGCCTAACTAAGTACCAAGAACTGCGCAACCGTGCAAAAAATGCATTAGGCTGGACAAAAAATCCTACTACACAACATTACAAACTAAATACCAACACAACCCACAAAAATTTTGGCAAAATGTAAACCAGCTACTAAAATCCACCCAAAAGGCTACCCCCAAACCAACCACCCCTGACACTAAAGTTCCCATCGAAACACAATTCAACTCCCACTTTGTGAACTCAATTCTATCCTTAGTATCACAGGACAGTTCCTTCCTCACTATCCCCCCCAACACAAATAACACTAATACAAGCTTTACCCTCAAAACAGTTTCCACCACTTCAATCAAAAGCATGCTCTCCAAACTAAAAACCTCATCAACAGCAGCCAACCTACTCCCCAGCTATTTCTTGAAACTTACAGCAGATGCTATTGCTATCCCAGTCTCCACTCTCATAAACAGATCAGTTGTTGAAAACTATGTGCCCAAACTCTGGAAAATATCCTATGTTACACCCATACATAAAGGCGGGACCTCCACTGAACTTAATAACTACAGACCCATTGCTTTACTCTTCCCCTGGCCAAAATCCTGGAAAAATGCATCCATACCCAGATGCTAAACTATCTCCTAGACTGCAACATACTGTCACCTACTCAGCATGATTTCAGACCTGCCCATAGTACCACTACAGCTCTCCACTGCTTCACAGACACAGTAAACCATCTCAAAAATGAAGGCCTGCAAGTGTCAACTCTTTTTTTTGGATATGTCCAAAGCATTTGACACAGTCTCACACCAAATCCTGCTAAACAAACTAAACCAATATCATCTATCTAATTCCACTCTTACCTGGTTCCAAAGCTACTTAACTGACAGGTACCAAGCTGTGAAATGGGAAAATCCTCTCTCTCCTCAGCTGCCCATAACTATAGGAGTCCCACAGGGTTCTATCTTAGGACCACTACTATTCATGTGTCTTCACAAATGACCTCCACACCTCCACACAGCATGCATCTATAATTCAGTATGCAGATGACACTACCTTAATCTGTGCTGCACAAAACATTCCCACCCTCCTGCAAACAACTCAACTAGCATTCTCTGACGTTGAAAACTACCTTACCAAAGCCCAACTTATCCTCAATCCAAAGAAAACTCAGCTTATGATTATAACCAGTTCTAACAAAAACACTAACAGTCAATTCACTATCTACTCCACAAATGCTACTCCAATTGCTCCAGTGGCACAGGCTAAGCTATTGGGAATAACCATAGACTCCCACCTAAAATTTGATAGTCATCTGAACTTAACTATTAAAAAAGTACATGCCAAACTGGGGTCACTCTACCATATCAAACCATTTCTTACCAACAACACAAGATCAACCATTGCTCGCTCCCAACTTCTATCCACCCTACTCTATGCATCTCCCATTCTGTCTAATCTCAACAAAACTGAACTAAGCAAAATGGAAGCTTGCTATAACAGAATTGCACATTTTGCTGCAAATTGCTCAAATAGAACTCATCACTGTACTGCTTTGAGACAGCTCCACTGGCTTGAACTGCCCAACCTCCTAACCTACAGTCAGCTCCGCCTCTGTCATTCTATCTATTACCTCCCCAATAAGTGTCCTGCCCTCAAAAATCTAGTACAACATCACTCAGCCAAAAGGCCTCTTAGATCATCAAGCAAACTACTACTAGAAGTCACCAACAGCTACAATAGCTTTGGAGATGCACTATATAGTAGTTCAGTGTCTAAAAGATGGAACTCTGTCCCTACTAGCATTCAAAACACATCATTCAAAGCCTCCTTTAAAGACCTCATCAGGCAACATCTCAAGCAAAGTTGTCAGTGCCATGATTGCTCCCCAGGCTAGTGAAAGCGGATAACATATGCATAGTTTAGTTTTAGTTTAGTTTTTTAATAGTTTTTCAGTCTTACTCACAAACACTGGCTAATCTACAATGTATGTACTGTACCTGTGTACTATGTATGTATTCTACCTACATTCCAAAGTTCAGCTGTACACTTACCTTTATTTTTAAAATTAATATATTTTTTGATTGTTCTCTCCACTGTAACTGTTTGTGCCGCATACCACTGTAAAAACATGTCTCTTGTAATTTGTGTGTATACTGATTATGTCTAGATAACTAAATGTGTGTGTAATTTTTCTTTGTGGAGCTTTTCTCCCCGGGCCTCTGCTGAAAAAGGGCCTTTTCGGCTCAGTCAGACACCCCTGGTTAACAAATGTAAAATAAAAATAAAATAAATAAATAAAATTGTAAGGAGCCTTTCTATCTTAAAAGCTTCATCTGACACACACACAAAGCTGTGAACATGGTAAATCATCATGCATAATACAATATGCTACAATAAATTAAATATGCAGTAAACTAACAGTTACCTGAAAAAATATGTATATAGCAGAGAAGATGGAGTTAAAGTAGCTTTTGTTACAATGACCATCCATCAAAGATAGCAAAGCTGTGAAAGTTGCACTTACCCATAACTGCTGACATTTGAATTCTTCACTGCTGCAGTTGTGTTTAGGCTATATAGGTTGATAGGTTCATAGGTAAGTACTAGGCTATCTGCCCAAGGGTATTTATAAGCCTAGCCAGAATGTGTTGGCTTTCGCCATCCCCTTTGATTAGTTCCCTGTGCCCCTGTCCAACAGAGCCATAAGTTCCCTGCGCCACTGTCCAGCAGAGCCACTGCAGTGATCCCTGGGGTAAATTTTCTGTTTCCCATCCACCCGTCAAGGTTTCTCTTGAAGAGTGTTAGTGAGGGCCTCTGCCTGATATATATTGGAATCCTGTTCCAAAGCATGGGGAGTCTCTGGGACAGGAATCTATCCCTCCACCATGTCCTATTTATCGTTGTGGTGAGGTTTATATCTCTAGAGCATGTGGCTCTCCGGGATTTCCTTTTTTTTAGGTGGAGCATGTCCATAAATTCTGTGTTGGACATGGCCTTGTATGTCAGGCAGAGATCACCTCTGAGTAAGTGGTATGCAACCGAGTACAGCTGGAGTTTCTTGAGTCGGGCTGCATAGGGCATCTGTTTGAGGCCAGTAATCCTCTTGGTGAGGTACTTTTGTGGTCTTTCCAGCTGTTGCAGGTGTCTTGTAAGGTACATCCCAAATGGGGCGTTGTATTCTATGATGGGTCTAATGAGTGATGAGTAGAGAGGCACAATAACCTCTTTTGTTCTAGATGCAAACCCTTTTGTGATTAGGTGGGCCACATAGTAGGATTTTCTAACCACCTTGGCAATATGATTATCAAAGGAGAGATTACTATCTACTTGGGTCCCCAGATCCCTTATTACATTTTCTGTATTTAGGGGACTACCACCTATGTGGTAGTTCATGGGTACTTTGCTTTTTCCAAATGGGATGACTATGTACTTTTTGGCATTTAGTTTGAGGCCATGATTTTGACACCAGGTATCCGTCTCAGTGAGACCCTTCTGGAGGGTGCCTGTATCAGCTGGGGAATCAATTATGGCCCCTAGTTTGCAGTTGTCTGTGAACTTGGTCAGCCATAGTCCTCCTATGCTTGCCTGTACCTCTGAGAAGTATATACTGAACAGGAGGGGTCCTAGGACTGAGCCCTGGGGGACACACTTGTAACCGTTTTAGAGTCGGACATAGAGCCTGCAACTCTCACCATGTGGGTTCTATCCATGAGCCAGCTGGCAATCCATCTCATGATGTAGGGGTTTATGTTCAAGCTGGTGAGCGTGTGTATAATACTAGAATAGGGAATGGTGTTGAAAGCCTTTGTGAGGTCTAGGCAGGCTGTGTGGACCTCCTTTCCCTCGTCTAATGCCTTGGTAACTGTCTCAAAGAAGTCCACCAGGTTTAGGAGGCATGGTCTGCCCTTAACAAAGCCAAATTGGGTAGGGTCCAAGGTTTGGAGGTTCCCAATGTCTCTGTTAATGAGTTCCATGATAATGCGCTCCATAGCCTAGCAGACCAGGCTAGTCAGGCTTATAGGGTGATAGTTCCCAGGGTCTGTTGTGGATCCACCTTTGTGGAGCAGGATAACTGTTGCTGTGCACCATTCTGTGGGTACATAGCCTGTAGAGAGGCTGAGTTTGAACAGTGTGTTTAGGTAAGGGGTTAGTTTATTTTGGAGCTCTTGTAAAACACAGCCTGGGACACTGTCCGGTCCCATTGAAGCTGTGTTTTTGGCTTTGGATAGGACTGTTTTAACCTGTGTGTCAGTGATTGATGGGGCCCTACATTCTTCTGGTTTGGTTATTGGCCCTTTAGGGCATGAGAGGGGGGTGAAGTTTGCACTAAACCTGTCTGCCAGAATGCTGGCAGTATCAGTCGGTTCAGTGCATTTTGTGCCTTTCTGCACTAACTCAGAGCAGATCTGAGAGTTTCCAATTAGGTTCTTGACATAGCTAAATAATGCTTTGTGGTTATCTTTGGAGTCCTTGGCAATTTTTCTTTCGAAGCTAGCCTTGGATGATTTAATGAGGGATCGTAGTTTCTTGCTGATACTGATCAGGGAGGTCTTTCCTTTTTGGGATTTTACTCTTTTGTGTACTAGTTTCCTCCTTCTATTGTATAGCTTGTTTATGGCAGGGATCCACCAGTCTGGTTTCCTTTTCTTGAAGGAGTGAGTCTTGGTATTACTTGGGATAGCACAATCCATGCATTCCTGCAGATGCTCATAGAGTGCCTTTGTAAAGGTTTCAGCAGCTTGGATAGCATTGTCCTTTAGCATGGGGGCTGTGAACCTTTCCACCTCGGTCTTAAGTAATGTGAAGTTTGCTTTTGAAAAGTTTTTCACGGAGGTTTCCTTGATTGGGGTGGGGGTGGAATGTGATCTAACCAGCGAGGGATTGACCTCCGGTGTGGAACACTGGTCGCCCATGTTGGTGATGACCAGGTCCAATATGTTGTTCCCTGTGGTGGAGGTGTTGACCAGTTGATCCAGGGCATTCGAGTTTATAAATTCTAGGAAGCGTTGGGCAAGGGAGTTAGTACTTGAGTAGTTCTCCCAGTTTATGTTTGGGTAATTTAAATCACCCAGTATCAGGGTGTTTGGTAGGACCTTCATATTTCCCAGTGTCTCCAGAAATCCAGAATGGGGGTCCTGGGTCATGGTGGGTGATCTGTAGCAAGCTACAATTTGGATTGCAGTTTTTCCCATTGTTAGTTGCACATGGATTATCTCTGATGCATTGAGCTGTGCCTCTAACCTGGAGGTGTGCATATCCTTGATGAATATGGATACACCACCGCCTTTTGTGTTTTGGTCCTGGTTCTGTAGCTGAAAGGAATGGTATGAGTTATAGCCTGGTAGTGCTGAGGTGCTCTCAGGAGCCTTAAGCCAGGTTTCTGTTACTGCACAGATGTCGATGTTCTCCATACTGAAGAGTGCCTCGAGTGCATGCATTTTGAGGTTTAGACTTCTGCCTTTGAGTAGCATTACCCTCAGTTTTTGGTTACCTGTGCTATTTACGGTGGTGGGTTTATCTTTTGAGCCTTGCCTAAAAAAGGCACTATGGAGGCAGCAAGAGCCTTGGCCAGTATTCAAAAGCCTAATTGTGACAGGTGCAAGCCATCCGTTGCAAAGCAACGTGGCTTGTTGAGCATGTCATCCCAGGTGGACAGATACTGGATCCCCTTTGAATGACACCAGAAACTTAGCCAATTGTTGAAATTTATTGTTTTTTCTTTATACTGTGGCATCATTCTTGGTGAGGGCAGGATGCTACTCAGGGTCAGGGTCATACCGGCCTGGGCTACATGATCAGAGAGCTCTTCCATGTCTCTTTTCATGTAGTCCAGGGAGGTACGTCTCAGGTCATTCACACCAACATGGACAATGACAGAGTCGTATTTCTACTTGTTCTGGAGTGACCTGAGTGCTTGTGTTATGTGGTGGATCCTGGTGCCTAACAGGCAGCTAACTATAACCTTCTCCTTGTCCAGCCTAGCTAGTGGGACATCAGTGTGCCTGACTATAGAGTCGCCTATTACTAATGTGTTGGGTATGTTATTTTGCCTTAAGAGCTGTGATTGCGTGGCACACTGATTATGTGAAGTATGTGTTTCATGGTTGGTGATGGGGTGTGGAGGTTGCTTGGATGTCTATTTTGGAGGTCTCTGTTGATTTTGAAGATTTTTATTTAGAGCCTCCGAGTATGTTGTAGCGTATTTATGTGTGTTATTTGCCGGTGTTGGTTTATTACGTCTATGAGTCTGGTGGTGTGTTGCATGTATTACCCTTCTCCTCTTGACTGGCAGTTCCAGTCTTGGGTTGAGAGAGCTTTGCCTCCAATTTGGCTGTATAACTGCATCTCTCGCATATATTCGTGTTTGGTGGTAGGAGGAGAGGGTTGTCTGTGTACATGAGGCAGTTGTAACATTGCCTCAAAATGCCCAGATTCACCAGTTGGACTGGAGAGTACACCGGAAACTGCCCTTTGGACATGCCTGAATAGGTAGAGTAAGCTGTTTTTCTGATTGGCTGGTGGGGACAAATAGAGAGCCTTGTTCTTCTGGACAATATGGGGGGGGGTCTAGTGCTAAGATTAGTTAGTGCTTGCTATGAGTTTTAGCAGGTGCTTGGCTGTGAAATTAATGGTTTGAATGCTAAAGTTGAAGGTTTGTCTAGTTCCAAGGGAAAAATTAAAGAGTACACTTCGTGGAGCCGGGAATAGTTTAACCCTAACTAACCGGCGCTGCCCGGCTCACAAGTGAAAGAGATAGAAATTAGCCCAAAATGGCCAATAAACTACTAACATCTGGGCTGAAACCACTCCTCCAGGGGCAGATAGGCTGCTCAAAGCTCCCCTCTCTCACAGGTGAACAGAGAAACTTCCTTCTATCCAAGTAAGATATGGGCAACAGAGAAACTTGTAACACAGCTCTGCATTCAGCAATAACCTAAAAACTGGACTATACTAGTTCAGAAAGGCGGGAAACAAGTGTATATATATATATATATATATATATATATATATATATATATATATATATATATATATATATATATATATATATATATACTTTTTTCAGAAAATGGAGCAGATACAATCAAAACAACACTTTAAATGCACAGAAAAGGTTATCACACTTTAGTGTATAGCCTAGAACAGTTAAACAGATTATTTAAGCACAAAAATGACTTAATTCAAGTGCAGGCAGCAAATAAGTACAATATGTAGCAATAACAATCTTTTTAAATCACAGAAACGCTAAAAAAATCGACGTGTTAGGCGGAATTAATTTAAGACAGCAAGAAAAGCAGAAAAATGATATTTAATCACTCCAAAGTCTCTCTTTTGTCTCTCTGCTGCTGTAGACTCTGCAGGACACCTGGAGGGCACCAGCTGAGCGGAATACAAGCGCAAAAAATGTACAAATGCAGTTTTTATAGCAGGGAAGTGAAATAGATAGAAATTAGCCCAAAATGGCCAAGAAACTACTAACTTCTGTGCTGAAACCACTCCTCCAGGGACAGATAGGCTGCTCAAAGCTCCAATCTCTCACAGGTGAACAGAGAAACTTCTTTCTATCCAAGTAAGGTAAGGGCAACACAGAAACTTGTAACACAGCCCTTGATTCAGTAATAGCCTGAAAACTGAACTATACTAGTTCAGAAGGTAGGAAATAAGTATTTTTTTATTTTTTGTTTTTGTTTTTTATTCAGAAAATAGAGGAGATACAATCAAATCAACCCTTTAAATGCACAGAAAAGCCTATCACACTTTAGTTTGTAGCCTAGAGCAGTTAAACAAATTATTTAAACACAAAAAACGACTTAACTGAAGTGCAGGTGGAAAATAAGTACAATATGTAGCAATAACAAACTTTTTAAATCACAGAAACACTAAACAAATTGGCATTTTAGGCGGAATTAGTTTAAGGCAGCAGGAAAAGCAGAAAAATGATAATCACTCCAAAGTCTCCCTTTTGTCTCTCTGCTGCTGTAGACTCTGCAGGACACCTGAAAGGCACCTGCTAAGTGGAATACAAGCACAAAGAATGCACAAACGTGGTTTTTATAGCAGGGAAGTGAAAGAGATAGAAATTAACCCAAAATGGCCAATAAACTACTAACTTCTGGGCTGAAACCACTCCTCCAGGGACAGATAGGCTACTCAAAGCTCCCCTCTTTCACAGGTGAACAGAGAAGCTTTCTTCTATATATTATGGGCTAGATGGTTTGAAGTGTCCTATAAGGTACAATTAAATTAAATATGAGATGTGTTTTAATGTTTGAAATGTTTTACAATGTCAGTCAAACACAATATGAGTGAGTTTCATTCATTTATTTATTTACTTACTTATTTTTTGATAAATTATGTAGTGTGTTTTTAAGGTGTAATTAAGTGATTCATGTGACATCATTAAGCAAGGGTATTTAAGGGCTGAGTTTGTAATGACATTTTTACTGATGAAGTCTCTTGAAGGAGAAGAAAGCGCTTAACCGTTACCAATAAAGTTTGGCATTTATTTGCAACTCCTTTTGACTCACCTGATTTGAAGCTGTGAGCTGTTGTGGTTCGAATGTTCTGAAACTTCCTTCTATCCAAGTAAGGTATGGGCAACACAGAAACTTGTAACACAGCCATGGATTCAGCAATAACCTGAAAACTGGACTATACTAGTTCAGAAAGGCGGGAAACAAGTATTTGTTTTCAGAAAATAGAGCAGATACAATCAAAACAAATCTTTACCCAATTAACAAGTTAAAAAGCTCAAAACTGAGCCCTGTTCCAGCAGTCTTCAATCAGACAAGTTCTAATTGCAACCCCCTGCCACTAGGGTGCAGAGAAACCTTCTCCAAAAAAGATGGCCTGGATCACTGCACAAGTTATACAAACAAAACTCTTAGAAAAAAAGTTACAATTTAATCAGACTACTTACAAGCAGTAATAAATGCAGCAGAATAAACTCAATTGAATACTTTTAAGAAGAGGCAAAAACAAAATAAGGTAATAAAGTAGGAAGAAACAGAAATACAGTAAAGCAGATGAAGTGCAATTTTTTTTTTTTTTTTTTTTTTTTTTTTTTTGTGGAGTGGGAATGAACAAGGCAGATTAAGATACTATAGGGTTTGTCCTTCCCAAGTGCTCTCTCTGTACACATCAGAAAAGATGGGACTTGCAGGAGTATCTAAAATCAAAATATGATCTCACTGTACTCAATTGAGTGAGCAAATGAGAGGGGTCCAGGAGGAGTTTCCAAAAACAGATTTAAAGCAGGGCGGGCAATTCCAAAGCAACAAAGATTAACACCACAAGAGGAAACAGGGAGGTGGTGGGGAACTAACTGCAGATACACAGAGACACAATATTTAATGACTCAATCTTAAATACGTGCAGAGAAAAGTATACTTAAATCAGCTTGTGTCCAGTTGATATATGCAGACAAGTCTCAGTAGCCAATAACTCCAAAGAAAATGATTGCTAGAAATGTAACCAACACAGATTTTAATGCAAGCAGAACTCCCCAGGCTAACACTAACACAGGAATTGAAAGGCAGTTTAACAACCTTCAATGAGCCCAGATGGCTACACTGTTCACACTTCAGGCAACTAACTACAGATAGACAGAGACACAATATTTTATGACTCAAATCTTAAATAAGTGCAGAGAAAAGTATACTTAAATCAGATTGTGTCCAGTTGATATATGCAGACAACTCCGAAGAAAATGATTACTAGAAATGTAACTAACAAACACAGATTTTAATGCAAGCAGAAACCCCCAGGCTAACACTAACACAGGAATTCAAAAGCAGTCTAATAACTTTCAATGAGCCCAGATGGCTACACTTTTTCACACTTCAGGCAACTAACTGCAGATAGAGACACAATACTTAATGACTCAAATCTTAAATAAGCACAGGGAAAAGTATACTTAAATCAGCTTGTGTCCAATTGATATATGCAGACAAGTCTAAGTAGCCAACAACTTCGAAGAAAATGATTACTAGAAATGTAATCAACACAGATTTTAATGCAAGCAGAAACCCCCAGGCTAACACTAACACAGGAATTCTAAAGCTGTCTAACAACTTTCAATGAATCCAGATGGCTACACTTTTTCACACTTCAGGCAACTAACTGCAGATAGAAAGAGACACAATATTTAATGACTCAAATCTTAAAGAAGTGCAGAGAAAAATATACTTAAATCAGACAGTGTCCAGTTGATATATGCAGACAAGTCTCAGTAGCCAAAAACTCCGAAAAAAATGACGACTAGAAATGTAACCAACACAGATTTTAATGCAAACAGAAACCCCCAGGCTAACACTAACACAGGAATTCAAAAGCAGTCTAACAAATTTCAATGAGCCCATATGGCTACACTTTTTCACACATCAGGCAATGAACTGCAGATAGCCAGAGACACAATGTTTAATGACTCAAATCTTATATACGTGCAGAGAAAAGTATACTTAAATCAGCTTGTGCCCAGCTGATATATGCAGACAAGTCTCGGTAGCCAACTACTCTGAAGAAAATGATTACTAGAAATGTAACCAACACAGATTTTAATGCAAGCTGAATCTCCCAGGCTAATACTAACACAGGAATTCAAAAGCAGTCTAATACCTTTCAATGAGCTCAGATGGCTACACTTTTTTATACTTCAGAGAACTAACTGCAGATAGACAGAGACACAATATTTAATGACTCAAATCTTAAATAAGTGCAGGGAAAAGTATACTTAAATCAGCTTGTGTCCAGTTGATATATGCAGACAAGTCTCAGTAGCCAACAACTCCGAATAAAATGATTACTAAAAATGTAACCAACACAGATTTTAATACAAGCAGAAACCACCAAGCTAACACTAACACAGGAATTCAAAAGCAGTCTAACAACTTTCAATGAGCCCAGATGGCTACCCTTTTTCACACTTCAGGCAACTAACTGCAGATAGGCAGGCACCATATTTAATGACTCAAATCTTAAATAAGTGCAGAGAAAAGTATACTTAAATCAGCTTGTGTCCAGTTGATATATGCAGACAAGTCTCAGTAGCCAACAACTCCAAAGAAAATGATTGCTAGAAATGTAACCAACACAGATTTTAATGCAAGCAGAACTCCCCAGGCTAACACTAACACAGGAATTGAAAGGCAGTTTAACAACCTTCAATGAGCCCAGATGGCTACACTGTTCACACTTCAGGCAACTAACTACAGATAGACAGAGACACAATATTTTATGACTCAAATCTTAAATAAGTGCAGAGAAAAGTATACTTAAATCAGATTGTGTCCAGTTGATATATGCAGACAACTCCGAAGAAAATGATTACTAGAAATGTAACTAACAAACACAGATTTTAATGCAAGCAGAAACCCCCAGGCTAACACTAACACAGGAATTCAAAAGCAGTCTAATAACTTTCAATGAGCCCAGATGGCTACACTTTTTCACACTTCAGGCAACTAACTGCAGATAGAGACACAATACTTAATGACTCAAATCTTAAATAAGCACAGGGAAAAGTATACTTAAATCAGCTTGTGTCCAGTTGATATATGCAGACAAGTATCAGTAGCCAACAACTTCGAAGAAAATGATTACTAGAAATGTAATCAACACAGATTTTAATGCAAGCAGAAACCCCCAGGCTAACACTAACACAGGAATTCTAAAGCTGTCTAACAACTTTCAATGAATCCAGATGGCTACACTTTTTCACACTTCAGGCAACTAACTGCAGATAGAAAGAGACACAATATTTAATGACTCAAATCTTAAAGAAGTGCAGAGAAAAATATACTTAAATCAGACAGTGTCCAGTTGATATATGCAGACAAGTCTCAGAAGCCAAAAACTCCGAAAAAAATGACGACTAGAAATGTAACCAACACAGATTTTAATGCAAACAGAAACCCCCAGGCTAACACTAACACAGGAATTCAAAAGCAGTCTAACAAATTTCAATGAGCCCATATGGCTACACTTTTTCACACATCAGGCAATGAACTGCAGATAGCCAGAGACACAATGTTTAATGACTCAAATCTTATATACGTGCAGAGAAAAGTATACTTAAATCAGCTTGTGCCCAGCTGATATATGCAGACAAGTCTCGGTAGCCAACTACTCTGAAGAAAATGATTACTAGAAATGTAACCAACACAGATTTTAATGCAAGCTGAATCTCCCAGGCTAATACTAACACAGGAATTCAAAAGCAGTCTAATACCTTTCAATGAGCTCAGATGGCTACACTTTTTCATACTTCAGGGAACTAACTGCAGATAGACAGAGACACAATATTTAATGACTCAAATCTTAAATAAGTGCAGGGAAAAGTATACTTAAATCAGCTTGTGTCCAGTTGATATATGCAGACAAGTCTCAGTAGCCAACAACTCCGAATAAAATGATTACTAAAAATGTAACCAACACAGATTTTAATACAAGCAGAAACCACCAAGCTAACACTAACACAGGAATTCAAAAGCAGTCTAACAACTTTCAATGAGCCCAGATGGCTACCCTTTTTCACACTTCAGGCAACTAACTGCAGATAGGCAGGCACCATATTTAATGACTCAAATCTTAAATAAGTGCAGAGAAAAGTATACTTAAATCAGCTTGTGTCCAGTTGATATATGCAGACAAGTCTCAGTAGCCAACAACTCCAAAGAAAATGATTGCTAGAAATGTAACCAACACAGATTTTAATGCAAGCAGAAACCACCAAGCTAAAACTAACACAGGAATTCAAAAGCAGTCTAACAACTTTCAATGAGCCCAGATGGCTACCCTTTTTCACACTTCAGGCAACTAACTGCAGATAGGCAGGCACCATATTTAATGACTCAAATCTTAAATAAGTGCAGAGAAAAGTATACTTAAATCAGCTTGTGTCCAGTTGATATATGCAGACAAGTCTCAGTAGCCAACAACTCCGAAGAAAATGATTACTAGAATTTTAACCAACAGATTTTAATGTAAGCAGAAACCCACAGGCTAACACTAACACAGGAATTCAAAAGCAGTCTAACAACGTTCAATGAGAACAGATGGCTACACTTTTTCACACTTCAGGCTACACTTTTTCACACTTCAGGCAACTAACTGCAGACAGACAGAGACACAATATTTAATGACTCAAATCTTAAATAAGTGCAGAGAAAAGTATACTTAAATCAGCTTGTGTTCAGTTGATATATGAAAATGAGTCTCAGTAGCCAACAACTATAAAAAATGATTACTAGAAATGTAACCAACACAGATTTTAACACAGGATCACAGGAGGTTAATAGGCTATTTGCCCTAAGGCCCTTACAAGCCTAGCCAAGAATTTATCACATGTTCCAACAAGTCAGCACCCTTTGCCACTGTCCAATAGGGACACAGGTGGAATCCCAGGGGTGTTTTTTCTGCTCCCCATCCAGTTATCCAGGTTGTGCTTAAAAAGGTTTAATGAGGTACTCTGCTTTACATGAAGCAAGAGTATATTCCACAAAAGGAGTCTCTGGGACACAAATCTGTCCTGCCAACAAGTCCTGTTAATGTCACAGATCAGGTTGAGGTTGTGCGTGCAGGTTAGTTGAGGACAGCCTGACTTGTGGATATGCAGCAGTCCCATCAGAGATTGCTTTGTATGCCAGACAGAGGTCACCTCTGAGGAGTCGTTAGGAGACTGAACAGAGGGACAGGGCTTTTACCCTATCTGTGTAGGGTAGATGTTTGGGGCCCTGGATTCTCTGCATAAGGAACCTCTGTGGTCTCTCCAGGTGCTGCATGTGCTTTGTGAGGTACATGTCAAAAGGGGCATTGTACTCAATAATGGGTCTTATAAGGGAGGAATACAGGGATGTTATGACCATCTTGTCCCTGGATGAGCTACCCTTACTAATGAGGTGGGCCATGTAGAAAGCTTTCAGTACAATGGAAGCAATATGGTGATCAAAATTCAGTTTGCTATCAACCTGAGTGTCCACATCCCTCAAGACTGATTGCGTGCTTAGTGCCTTATTGTAAATGTGATAATCTGTGGGGAATGTCACTCTCCCCAAAATGGATGATGTTGCATTTTTTGGCATTCAGTTTGATGCCATGTTTCTGGCACCCGTCCTTTGTTTGGGTGAGACCCTCTTTGAGGATGTCCACATCACTAGGGGAATTGATGACAGCACCCAGCTTGCAGTCATCTGCAAACCAGATCAGCCATAGCCCACTATATTTGGCCTGCACCTCTGAGAAGTATATCCCAAACAGCAGAGGCCTCAAGACCAATCCCTGGGGTACACCTCTTTTTATGGGTCTACTACTTGAGGCTTCCCCTATTTTGACTACGTGGGTTCTATCAGTGAGCCAGTTTGCTATCCATCTGGTAACATATGGATTGATGCCTAGTTAGAGTTTATCTATTATACCTGATTGGGGAATAGTATTGAAGGCCTTGGCCAGGTCAAGGTAGGTGGTGTGCACCATCTTCCCCTCATCTATGGCCTTGGTGACTGTCTCAAAGAAGTCAACCATATTTAGCAGGCATGACCTCCCCTTGACAAAACCAAACTTTGTGGGATCAAGTGTCTGGAGGTTGCCAATGTCCTTGTTAATGAGGCCCATGATAATCCTCTCCATGGCCTTGCACATCAGGTTAGTTAGGCTGATGGCTCTATAATTTCCTGGATCGGTGGACACTCCACCTTTGTGCAAAGGATGACAGTAGTTGTCCTCCACTCGGCTGGGATGAAGCCGGTACTCAGGCTTTGGTTGAATAGGATGCCTAATGGTATTGCAAGTTCATGCCTGATTTCTTGTAGGATGCAGCCTGGGATGTCATTGGGTCCCATGGAGGCTGTATTTTTTTGCCTTTGAGAAGGCAGTGATGACTTGCTCCCTACAGATAAGGTGAGGGGGACAGGTACAGTGGATGTCATGTTTTACTGATGGGGAGACAAAGGAGTGAAGTTTTCACTGAACCTGTCTGCCAGCAGGTTGGCTATATCTACAGGGTTTGTGTATGTGGCATCCTTAACTACCAGTTCTGAACAGATCTGGGTGCTTCCCTTGAGGTGAGGCTATATGTGAAGAAAGCCTTATGACTGTCTTTAGTAGATGTGGCCAGTTTGGACTCAAAGTTTGCTTTGGAGGATTTCACTAGTGCTCTTATTTGTTTGTTCAGGCTAAAGAGAGAATGCTTCCAATTAGACAATTGCTCCTCCCTGGTCCTGGACAGCATTTTTTTCCCTTTTATTATAAAGTTTATTTATTGTAGATGTCCACCAGACAGGTTTATTCTTCCATGAGGATGAAGATTTCATCCTGTCTGGTATTCTTGATTCCATACAGCTATATAAATGCTCATATAGTACTTGATGTTGGTTTGGACATATGTGCCAGTTCCTGTGGATGGGGCGGGGGCTGTGAAGCTGTTTATACCTTCCCTCAGGAGAGAATCAGCTTTGAAGAGGTTTTTTTTTGTTTGACCCTAGCTGGGGGGGGGGGGTCAGGGGAGATGGTTACTTCGAAGGTGACTGCTTTGTGGTCAGATCTTACCAGGGATGATGTCACTGTAGGGATGCTGCAGTGGTAACCCATGTTGGTTAACACCAAGTCTAAGATATTTTCACTTCTTGTGGGGGTGTCAACCAACTGATCCAAGGCATTTGAATTGATGAAATCAAGGAATCTCTGGGCATTTGTGTTTTGGTATGAGTATTTCTTCCAATCTATGGTTGGATAGTTAAAGTTACCCAGGATCACAGTAAAGGGTTGAATCTTGAAAGATTCGAAAAGGTCCAGATAGGTGGAGTGGGCATCTTGAGTCAGAGTTGGAGGCCTGTAGCTAGGTACGATTCGAATAGGGGTCATTTCAATTGTTACCTGCACCTGGAGTATTTCCTGTGCATCACACTGTTTGACCAGCCTAGAGGTGTGTATATCTTTTATACATATTGCAACTCCACCTCCTTTTGTTTTGCTGCCCACAGTTTGGGGTCTGAATGAATGATAGGATGAGTAACCTGGTATGTCTGGGGTGCTCTCTGCAGCTTTGAAGCAGGTTTCTGTGACTGCACAAATGTCAGCTTCTTCCAGGGTTAAGAATGCCTGCAATGAGTGCAGTTTCATGTTTAGACTCCACTGATGGCAGCTTAGTGTTATGTGTATATCAAACTAGGTTTGTACAGGCATGTGTGTTGAAAAGATATTTTATGAAGTGCTTGTGCTTAAAATGTGACCACAGCATGCCCTACTGGAAAAAAAACAGAAATGTACATGCCCTATTGTAAATGTCTGGATGTATATATTTTAACAATAGAAACTGGAATACAGGAGGTTAACTTCAGAAAATACCTAAAATTAAATGACTTTATGACAGCAAGGAGACAAAATGTTTGTGCTGAGAAGTTTTCTGTATTGTCTTCAAAGTGTTTTTATTGTTTTATGACTTTCAGGATCTGCCTTAGATCTGAAGAAAAACCCATCTATGTATTTTTACAGGTAGATGCTAAATGGTACCAGCTGCCATCAATGGTTTTGGGGCCTGGGAACTAGGAGTCACGTGACAAGAAATTATGTCATTCTGCAAGCTAGCACAGTAGTAATATTTGAGATATTAATCTGAGAGGTCTCTGAGAGAGAGAGAGACAGCATTCTGTATTCTGTTTTATACCTGGCAACAACAGGAACCACTTACAACACATCTACCTTGCTCTGAGTAAGTAGGTCTAGGGAACAATATAATTGTCTTAGATATACTCAGGAACATTGTAACACTTAGTTTAGATATTTTTATTCATTTATTTGACACTGCCCTGCAATGTTGTTTTAAATATTCCCTGTGATTTTGAACTCTGATTTCACTGTAATTACATACTGAGTATTTTCTTGTTCTTTTACTACTTATTATTAAATATATTTAAACCTTTCATTGTAGCTGATCTTTGTAGAGATATTTAATTTCTGAGAGTACTTGCATATTTATTTGGTGACACTGTGGGCCACTCCTAACAGCCTTGCTCTTAGTCAAACTACCATTTGTATTAATAGTAACATTACACAGTAAGATTAGACACCCTTTGTTAAGGGCCTTAAAGTAGTTGATAAGAGATTCTGGTGGCAGTGATAACTATTTTATACTCTGGGCAGTAGAGGGCATAGTTAGTAAACCTGTGCCAGCCTTTCCCACGTGTGTGTGTGTGTGTGTGTGTGTGTGTGTGTGTGTGTGTGTGTGTGTGTGTGTGTGTAAAATAAATCTCCAAGACTGTGTGTATGTCAGCTACTTGGGCAGGGACACAAAGCACTGGTTAGACAGACAGAGTGTTACATGGCTTGGCTTGGAACCCTGGCTAAGGACTCAACTCTATAGGTGTGCCAGTGGGGAGTCTTGCTGGGGATCTGGAGAAAGAGGGCAAAACCAACACAGACTGGCTGTGATCTCTGTGTGCTCTTAAGGGAAATTGCACTTTATGCAGAGAGCTGCATCTGGAAATACTTTGTGTGTGTACTTGACATCATCCCAATGTACGTCCCCCACTGTTGCCACTGGTGAGGACTGGGGCTCCTTGATTACTGGTCCAGTGGTGGGGCATCGCATTTATTGGTTGGCAGTGGTGGGATCACCAAATCACACAATGTGATTCAGTAGTGTGGATATTGAACTCCTGTAGCATGTTAACAGTGGTCACTAAAGAAGGTGTTTGTACTCTTGAGCAGCTATGCAGTGAACATTCATAGTTTCATATCACAATAGTTTTATTTATTTTTTGTTAGCCAAGTTAGTCAGGGAAAGCAGACAATGATGTCAGCAGAGGAGTATGGGAAGCTGACAAGGAACCAGTTGGCTGATATGTGCCAAGGCAAAGGATTGGTATATGCCAACCTGACTAAAGCAGAAATGATTGCACCTTTAGTCACACAGCTGCATCACAGACCAGCAACAAGGAGGACAATCAGACTGCCCTTGGAGATGTACAAACCTCAGAAAATGGACAGTTCAACCTTTCCACACAGGACTTAAATTTGTCTAGAACTAAAGAGACTTGAACTGGAGGCCAAATGGTTGGAAATAGAATCAGCAGAGAAACTGCAGCATTTAGAGGCTGAAGAAATTGAGAAACTGTGCCATTTAGAGGCTGAAGAAAATGAGAAAATTCAGCAGGAGAAACAAATGAAATTAGGATCAGCAGAGAGACTGAGACATTTGGAAGTTGAGGAAAATGAGAGGCAGAGGCAACATGAAAAGGAGATGCTGACTCTTTGCCAGGGTCATGGACGTAATGGGGAAGGGAGTAATCAAACCCAAGAAGCAACAAAGGTCAGTAAATTTCTTCCACAATTTACAGAGGGTGGTAATTTTGATAGTTTTATTCATTAGTTTGAAAGGGTATGTAAACAGTATGATGTTGACCAAGAGCTCTGGGTACTGCTCCTGACCTCCTTACTCCATGGTAAAGCTGTAACTGCTATTTCTAAATTGTCTGATACTGAATGCTTAAATTACAATACTGTCAAAAACTGTTTATTAGAGTGTTTTAAGTTAACACCTGAAGCTTATAAGAAAAAGTTTAATTGAGCATAGACGCAAGGCAGATGGAAGTGTGTGTGAATATATTGCTGTCTTAAGCACTTATTTTCATAGGTGGGTGAATGGGTGTCAGGTCACCACTTTTGAAGGGCTGGCGGACATTCTGCTGAGGGAACAAACCCGTAGCACTTTGCCTGAGGATATGAGAATCTGGTTGGTGGATAGAGAATGTAACACAGCAGATGAGTTGGGGAAAAAGGGACACCTTTACCTAGCAAGCAGGGCATCACTGCACAGGAAAGGGATACCCAGTGCTGCACATGAGTCCAAGGGAACCCATGGTGGGCAGCCTAAACTGCCCCAACACAGAACACCAGTAGCAGGGGAAGCCACTAGTTCAGGTACACAGCCAGGATCAAGGGTTAAATGTTTTAAATGTAACCAGTGGGTCAATGTAGCATATAAATGTCCACAGAGGCAAGGTGGGGAACAAATGGTGGGAGAGCCAGGAAGTTAGAATGACAGAATGCCAGCAGTAAGTTGTCTGGAGACAACAAGGGTACCAAACCACCACAAGAGGATATATCCTATCTTAGTAGATGGAAAACAGACCACTGTTAAGAGAGAAACACCCTCTGACCTAACCTTTGTGAAGCCTGCAATGGTTAAACAGGAGCATTACTTTGTTGGGAAGTCTACTCCAGTCAGAGCTTTAGGAGGGACCCCATTCCAAATACCTTTGGCTAGGGTTCACCTTGACTGGGAGGGTGGAAAAGGAAGCAAGCAAGTAGGTGTGTTTGAGGATATTCCTGCAGATGTCCTGATAGGGAATGATTTTGGTAATGCAGTACCATGTGTGCATGCAGTTACACACAGTCAGGCTTGGAGACAAGCATGTGGGTCTCATAGCCTGGGGGGATCCAGACAGACCACACACTTGAAACCAGGTCTGGTGACATGGCTACGTCAGGGAGGGAGCAACCCTGTAGCAGTGAGAATGAAGGTAAGCCACAGCTGCTGGTAGGAACTGATGATCCCTTAGACAGTGACTGCAAGGGCAGAGGTGTGTAGTAATACCCAGGCTGACAGTGAGTCATCACTGTCAGAGAAAACCAGACTTCCTGTGGAAGGGGAACTGGGAAGGGTTACAAAGAGAGAGTTGAGACAGGCTCAGCTCTCAGACCCTACATTACAAGGCCTGTGGGAGGCAGCCAGTGAGGCACCTGATTCTCAAGGAAAGGGGAAATTTGTATACTGGGACAAAGGGTTACTATACAGACAGTGGACCCCTGAGGGAGGGCTAAAGGGTGAGAGAATACAGCAGTTGGCAGTGCCCATAGCCTACCATCTGACACTTCTAGCCATAGCCCATGACATTCCCTTTGCAGCTAGCCATAGCCCATGACATTCCCTTTGCAGGTCATATGGGCATAAAACATACCAAGAGACGTATTATGCAGAGCTTTTATTGGCCTGGGATTTCCAGGTATGTAACAGGATACTGCAAGACCTGTGAACAGTGCCAAAAGGTAGGTAAGGCAGGAGACAAGATCAAGGCTCCTTAGATGTCTCTGCCTGTGATTGAGGAGCCATTGCAGAGGGTTGCTATAGATATTGTGGGGCCTCTGAGTACCCCAAGTTCTACAGGGAAGAAGTACATCCCAGTGGTAGTAGATTATGCTACCAGATGCCCTGAGCCAATGACTCTGTCCTCCATCGGGGCAGAAAAAGTGACAAATGTTGTGTTAGAAATTTTCAGTAGTGTATGTTTCCCAAAAGAAATACTGACTGACAGAAGTGCAAGTTTCACATCAGACTTGCTGGCTTGTCTGTGGGAGAGCTGTGGGGTGAAGCACCTGAAAACCACCCCCAGACTAATGGTCTGGTGGAGAGGTTGAACTCTACACTAAAGACCATGCTACTGGCATTTGCAGACCAGTTTAAGAGGGAGTGGGACAAATATTTGCCCCACCTGTTTGCTTACAGGGAGGTGCCCTAGGAATCCACAGTTTTTTCACACTTTGAGTTGCTATATGCGCACAAAGTGAGGGGACCTCTAGATTGGATTTGTGATGAGTGGGAGGTTGAGTGGGAGTCCTAAACCTGAGGACAAGGCTCAGGGAACTCATGGGCCTGGCCCAGTAGAACCTGCAAAAGCTCAACAACAGAAAAAGGTCTGGTACGACAAAAATGCTCAAGCTAGAGAGTATGCTGTGGGGCAGCAGGTTATGGTTATAATTTTTGTCAGATAATACAAGCTGCAGGCAGCTTTGAAGGAACCCTTCAAAGTGGTAAGGAAGGTCAGTGGTGTTAAATACATGGCAGAAAGGCTAGGCAGGAGGCAGTGGTACAAATTTTACCATGTTAACATGATGGAACTTTACCATGATAAAGACGTCCTTGTGCTGAGTATTTGCAGTGGATGGCAGGAGGCGTCTGAGGGGGATCTTGTGACTGACCCCAGTGAGACTCAGACTGACACCTCAGTGGAAGGGGTAGCAATGTCCCATCAGCTAACCCCTACCCAGGTTCAAGAAATCCGAGGAGTGTTACAAGAGTTTGTGGGCATGTTCAATGGGAAACCAGGGAGTACCCACCTGGTGAAGTACTATGTGGATACAGGACCCCAAATGCAAATTAAGCAGGCCCATTATAGGCTGCCTGAGAGAGTCAAACAGACTCTTAGGGAGGAGATACAGGAAGCACTGGAAAAGTAATCCAGAAGTCCGGCAGTCCCTGGGCCTCCTCAGTGGTGCTGGTACCAAAGAAGGATGGCAGCACCAGGTTCTGTGTGGACTACAGGAAACTAAATAATCACAAAGACTCAGATGCTTACCCCATGCCTAGGACAGATGAAGCCTTAGAGCAGCTGGGTGGGGCTAAGTATCTTACCACTACTGATCTTACCAAGGGTTATTGGCAGGTGCCCTTAACTCCCAATGCTAGAGAGAGGTCAGCTTTTGTGACTTCTTTTGGTTTGTATGAGTTCATGAAAATGCCTTTAGGATGAAAAATGCCCCAGCGACTTTCCAGAAGCTGGCAGATTGTTTCCTAGCAGGAGCAAGATATTTTGCCCTTGCTTACCTAGATGAAATTGCCATCTACAGCCATTCCTAGAACACCTTCAGCATGTCAGGGAGGTGTTGAGCAGACTAAAAAGGGCAGGGTTGACAATTATGCCCAGTAAATGTCAGGTAGGTATGGTAGAAGTCTCCTACCTGGGACATAGCATGGGGAGTGGTAAGATCAGACCAGAACAATCCAAGGTGGAAGCCATTCAGGCATGGCCTGCTCCTGTTACCAAAAAGCAGGTGAGGACATTCTTAGGGACAGCACGGTAAGAAATTTTGTCCCCAGTTATTGCACCATAGCTACTCCCCTCACAGACCTGACAAGGACAAATAGGCCAGATAAGGTAGTGTGGTCCCCAGCATATGAGCAGGATTTCCAAGAGCTTAAAGGAGCTTTGGGTGGACCTCCTGTGTTAGCCAGTCCAGATTACAGGAAAAAATTTGTTGTGCAGGTGGATGCATCAAACCATGGGATGGGGGCTGTACTCAGCTAGGTTTCCTCAGAGTGAGAAGATCACCCAGTGGTATATCTCAGCCATAGGCTCCAACCCAGGAAGGAATGCTATGCAGCTGTAGAAAAGGAATGCTAGCCATAGTGTGGGCACTGCATAAACTTCAGCCTTATCTCTGTGGAAGGAAATTCACTGTAGTTACAGACCACAATCCCTTAACATGGCTACAATGAGCTAGCCAGCAAAATGCCAAGTTACTAAGGTGAAGCCTAGGGTTCCAGGCATATGATATGATAGTGCAGCAGCACAGTGGGGTTAGCAATGCAAATGCAGATGGGCTGTCAAGACAGGAAATGGGGTAAGGTATTTCCAGATAGAATCCAAAAAAATGTCCAGCAGTGACAGGACCCAGAACTTGCTGACACAAAAACAGTTGTTATAAAAATACAGCCTTTAACTGACTAAAAAACAGTGAACAATATGTAAAACAAGAGCTTTCGCTCGGTCAATACCGAGCTTCTTCAAAATACAAAATCCAGATAGTCTCATTCCTCTAAAGCAGCGTTTCTCTAGGGTCACTTGAAATACTAGCTTGAGTCTTCGAGGAGGGAAGAACTGTCATGAAAGGAGGTACTGCCAGCACAGCTACCTGGAATTTTGTAAATAAATAGCATAATTTACATAAGATGTTTGTGTTACAAATGTATTATAACTGTATGTTATGTGTCTATCAAACTAGGTTTGTACAGGCATGTGTGTTGAAAAGTTATTTTATAAAGTGCTTGTGCTTAAAATATAACCACAGTATGCCCTACTGGAGAAGAACAGACATGTACATGCACTATTGTAACTGTTTAAATGTATGTATTTTAACAGCAGAAACTAAAATGCAGGAGGTTAACTTCAGAAAAATAGCTGAAATTAAATTATTTTATGGCAGCAAGGAGATACAATGCCTGTGCTGAGAAGTTTTATGTATTGTCTTCAAAGTGTTTCATTGTGTTATGACTTTCAGGATTTGCTTTAGATCTGAGGAAAAGCCCTTGTCTATGTATTTTTACAGGTAGATACTAAATGCTACCAGCTGCCATCAATGGTTGTTTTGGGGCCAGGGAACTGAGCCGGTGACAATAAATAATGTCATTCTGCAAGCTACCTCAGCCGCAATATTTGAGATATTAATTTGAGAAGCCACTTAGAGAGAGAGAGAAAGAGACAGGCATTCTGTATTCTGTCTTAGACTTGGCAACAACAGGAATCATTCACCACACATCTGCCTTGCTTTGAGTAAGTCTAGGGAACAGTATAATTCTCTTAGATATATTTAGGACTATAGCAACACTTAAGTTTACTTATTTTTTCTTTATTTATAGCAACACTTAATTTAGTTATTTTTCTTTATATTTGAGACTGTCCTGCAATGTTGTTTTAAATATTCCTGTGATTTTGAAGTCTGATGCCACTGCAATTATGTACCAAGTATTTTCTTGTTCTTTTATTATTCATTATTAAATATATTTTAAGCCTTTCACTGTTGTTGATCTTTGTAGAGATATTTAAGTTCTGAGAGTACTTGCATATTTATTTGGTCACTCTGTGGGCCACTCCTAACAGCCTTGCTCTTGGTCAAACTTTTAGTTATGTACTTACCATAACTTTGGATGTATGGGATCCATCTCGCCTACATTCATAACTGATGGGTTCGGAGCCAATCCGTCGGCTCCGACTCGGCCACTATACACTAGAACGAAGTCTCTCATTGGCTGGGCTACCCCTTATCCTATAATGCACCACACCTGCTTCCCCAGATCTTGTTTGTTCACTTTCATACATACCTACAGATACCGAAAAACATACCAACAACTGTAACCAACTAAAAACCTTCCAGAGAAGATCTCAGCAAGACCAATGTTTCCTCCAAATCCAAGAGGTAGGGGGAAGGAGGGTGGGTATGTATGAATGTAGGCGAGATGGATCCCATACATCCAAAGTTATGGTAAGTACATAACTAAAAGATGTAATGGGATCCTATCTCGCCTACATTCATAACTGATGGGACAGCGTCGCTAGCACCTAAAACCCCAGGTGGCTCACTGGAACACACTCCTGAGAACTGCGGAACCAAATGAAGCTCTGCCTCGGGAAGCCACATCAAGCTTGTAATGAGAAATGAAGGTGTGCGGAGAAGACCAAGTAGCAGCCGCACAAATATCATCTATTGAAACTTTGGAATGAAAGGCTATAGAGGTGGCCATAGCCCTGGCAGAATGAGCTTTGATTGGGAAAGGCAACTCTCTGCCTGACTGGGAATAAATGAAAGAGATGCAATCCTTAATCCATTTGGCAATGGTGGCTTTAGCAACTGGAAGACCTAACCTATTCTCCGCAAAAGACACAAACAGTTGGTCAGATTTTCGAGTCTGAGAGGTCCTATCCAAGTAAAAACGCAGTTGCCTGTGAACATCCAACTGGTGGAAGGTATATTCTGCTCCATTAGAAAAATTTGGAAAGAAAACTGGGAGCTCCAATGATTGCTGAATACATAAAGGGGATGCTACCTTAGGCAAAAAGGAAGGATTCAATCTAAGGGAAACTCTGTCTTTGTGAAAGATCAAATAAGGAGGGGAAGAACAGAGAGCCTGAAGCTCTGAAACACGCTTAGCAGAAGTTATTGCCACTAGAAAAGCAGTTTTCCATGACAGGAATTTAACATCACAAGTGGCCGCCGGCTCAAAGGGATGGGCAGTTAAGGAGGCCAAAACCAAATTTAAGTCCCAAGGGGGCACGGGATGAGCCATAGGAGGTCTGAGGAGCCAGGCTCCCTTAAGAAAGGACTTGCAAAGTTTGTTAGCCGTTAAAGAAGGCTCTATAGCAACATGAAAATTAGATATAGCTGCCAGTTGAACTTTAAGTGTGGAGACTGAAGAGCCAGAATGAAACAATGAAGCTAGAAATTCCAAGACCTGCAGAACTGGGGCCATAAGAGGATCAATGCCTCGCTGCTGGGCCCAAAAAACAAACCTTTTCCATTTGCTGGAATACAGCTTAATGGTAGATGGCTTGTGGGAAGAAGACAAGATGTGCATCACTTCCGAAGAAAGAGAAAGGTCTCCAACTAAGGATGGAAGTGGAGTAACCAAGCAGCCAGTCGCAGCGACCGAAGGGACGGATGAGAGAGTCCCGACAGATTGGATAACAGGTCTGGCACTGGGTCCAGAATCCAGGGGCCCTGTACCGTATACTTCTGGAGAAATGGGAACCAAACCTGACGGGGACAATGTGGGGCGACCAAAATCATGTGACACCCGACATGAAGAGCCTTCTGAATCACCCTCGGGAGAAGGGGAATCGTGGGCTAGAGCGTCCCTGGGAGACTGTCCCTGAGAGGGTGTCAGAGTGAAAAACTCTCTGCACTTCGCATTGTTGGGGTTGGCGAACAAGTCGCAACAAGGGAGGCCCCATTTGGCGAAGATCTGCGCGGCAACTCTGTCATTAAGGGACCACTCCTGGGGCAACAGGAGAGTCCTGCTGAGCCTGTCTGCAATCACATTGGCTTTTCCTGGAATGTGCGTGGCTACTAAGAAACGTTGAGAGGCTATGGCCCAGCGCCATACTCTCATGGCCTCCCTGCAAAGGGGGTAGGACCTGGTTCCGCCCTGCTTGTTTATGTGCCAAACTACCGACATGTTGTCGGATAGAATCGCAATAGTACCTTGGGGGAGAGCATGATGAAGTGCTTGTAAAACCAGAAGCACCGCTCTCATTTCCAGAATATTGATGTGAAGGTGCGCTTTGCAATCCTGCCTAGTGCCTTGGACAGACCTGTCCAGATAATGACCCCCCACCCTATCTGGGAGGCGTCCATGGTCACTGTGGCCACAGGGGGCTGAAGGGCGAAGGGACGCCCCCGGTCTAGGTTGGACCAACAAAGCCACCAACGGAGGTCCCGACGACAGCTATCCGTAACCAGAACTAAGTGGTTCAGGGGAAGTTCTTGGTATGACCATTGAACCGATAATAGCCATTGCAGCACTCGCATGTGCAGCCTGGCTAATGGTACTAGGAGGATAGTTGCAGCCATCGAACCCAATAACTGAAGAATCTGTCTGGCAGGAACTCGAGATTTGGGTAACAAATTTAGAACCTGTGATTGTAGAACCTGAATTCTCTCTGATGGCAAAAATGCCCGCATCCTTTTTGTGTCTAACTCTGCGCCTATAAAGGTGGTACGCTGAGATGGCCGCAACACAGATTTTTCCCAATTGAAAGTGATTCCCAGCGAGAGACCCAAGGTTACTGTGGCCATCAGCGCTTGAATCAGTAGATGCTTGGAGGTGGCAGTGAGGAGCCAGTCGCCGAGATAGGGAAACACCTGGAATCTGAGACTTCTCAAGTGAGCTGTCACCACTGCCAGACACTTGGTAAACACCCTGGGGGCTGTGGTGAGACCAAAGGGCAGTGCATGAAACTGGAAATGACTGGTTCCTAGGCGGAAGCGTAAATGACTCCTGGACTCCTGACGTATCAATATGTGATAGTAAGCGTCCTTGAGGTCTATGGAGCACATCCAGACATCCTTCTCCAATAACTGGAGAATGGACTGAAGGGTGACCATCCAGAATTTGGACTTCTTTACAAAACGATTCAAAAGGCTGAGGTCCAAAATGGGCCTTACGTCCCCTGTCTTTTTTGGCACCAAAAATAATCTCGAGTAAGTTCCTGATCCGATCTGGTCGGCGGGGATGGGCTGGATGACCCCTTTGCTTAGCAGCTTTGAAACTTCTACGGCTGCCAGATCCCATTGACTGGGTGGCACATCCAGGATTCTCCTTGTAGGAGGAGGGGGCTTGAAGAAGGGGATGAGGTAGCCTCCGGTTACAATCCGAAGCACCCACTGATCTTTGGTTATTGATTCCCAAGCCTGTGGGTGTTTCGCAAAATGACCCCCGACCGGCTCCGGAGAAGCACAGCCGGGCCACATCCTAGGGACGTTGAGGGTAGGAGGAACCACGAAAGGAGTCGCGGTCTCCAGAGTTACAGGGGCCTCTGCCACCTTTAGGGTGGCGTCTTCCTGAATTCCCCCCCCCGCCTCTGGAGGGGGGATCACTCGGTGGAGTAGAGAAGAACTTTTGGGATTTCCTGAACCACATTTTCCCTCCTCTCTGGGCCTTGGGGTAAGGTCTAGAGGGAGCGGAAAAACGGCCCCCAATGGCAGTCAAGGTCTTGCCCTCCTGCTCGCACAGAGTAAGAGTGTCCTTCACCTTGGGTCCAAACAAAGAAGACCCATCATAGGGGGCGTCGGTGAAGGAAGACTTAAAGGCCTTCACGAGTGGACACAAGCGTAACCAGGCTTGTCTCCAAAGAGCCACTCCTGTACCCACTGCTCTACTCACCCCTTCGGCTGCATAGGAAATGAGCCTCATGGACGAGTTGACAATAGAAGTTAGGGTAGTCATCTGGGTGCTTATGGTCTGTGCTAACGCCTCAGGAAGGTTACCCGCAAGGGACTCTCCTAACTCCTTGAGGAGGTCCCTTTGGAGCCTTGTAAAATGACAAAGATAGTTCAGCGACCGCATGGTAAAGGTCGCTGAAGAAAGGGTACACTTCCCGTACCTATCCATGCTCCTAGAATCCTTATTAGGAGGATGAATAGACGTTGAAGCCTCTGCCACATCCTGCTGAGTGGCAGATGCCATGAAAAGCGGCAAACGAGATCTGGGGAAGCAGGTGTGGTGCATTATGGGATAAGGGGTAGCCCAGCCAATGAGAGACTTCGTTCTAGTGTATAGTGGCCGAGTCGGAGCCGACGGATCGGCTCCGAACCCATCAGTTATGAATGTAGGCGAGATAGGATCCCATTACATCTACCATTTGTATTAATAGTAACATTACACAGTAAGATTGGACACCCTTTAAGGGCCTTAAAGTAGCTGATAAGGAGTTTGGGTGGCAGTGATAACTACCTTATAGTCTGTGCAGAAGGGGGCACAGCTAGTAAACCTGTCACAGCCTTTCCCAGGTATATGTGTTTTTAAAACAAATCTCCAAGAGTGTGTGTGTCAGCTACTTGGGCAGGGACACAAAGCACTGGTTGGACAGAAAGAGTGTTGCAGGACTTGGTTTGGGAACCTGGCTAAGGACTCATCTCTATAGCTTTGCCAGTGGAGAGTCTTACTGGGGATCTGGAGAAAGAGGGTGAAACCAGCCCCTGACTGACTGTGGTCTCTGTGTCCTCTTAAGGGAAATTGCACTTAATGCAGAGAGCTGCATCTGGAAATATTGTGTGTGTACTTGTCATCCTCCCAATGTACATCCCCCACTGTTGTCAGTGGTGAGGATTGAGGCTTCTTAATTAATTGTCCCTCCATTTTTCTAATTTCTCCAAAACTTTTAGATTTCTAATACCAAGACAGGAATGGACCCCATTCCCAAGTCAAAGTACGATTAAAGTTCATGAAATTAGTACTGTTTCACTCGTTGATGTTAGCCAAAAGTGTTCTTCGCAGTATCTGCAATGTGCTCAGTAATGACTCCTGCAGTTCTTACAGTTACATGTATTGGTAACATATCTAAATATGACTGTAAACTCTTTTTCATAAGATCCATTGCTCCTACTACTGTTGGAACTATCTAGGTATCTTTCTTCCACATTGCTCTCATTTCTGCTTGCAAGTCCTGATATTTTATAACTTTGTATCTCTCTGTATGCAGGACACTGTAGTCACTGGGTGTGCTACTTCTGTCTTCTTTTCTTGGACCACTATATCTGGTTTTCTAGCATCTGTCTTTTGAACTGTTGGTAATGGATGATCCCATGTGATATAGATTTCATCATTTTCTATGATGCTTTGTGGCTCATGATTCCAGTGTTTTTCAGCCACTTCAGTACCATAATGTATGCACAATCCCCACTGCAACAGTCTTGCCACATTATCATGCCTTTCAGTATACAGTCCTTCTGCCATTAGTATGTCGCAGCCAGCAACGAGGTATGCAACTGTTTCCAATTCTGTTTTTCAAAACCTACATTTGTCTGTTTCTCCCACATGTTCAATGGACTTTGCAAACCAATGTGTACATAGTTCACTATCTGGTTCTGCCAATATTAACCTTTCATCTAATGGTCCAGTGGTGGGGCATCATATTTATCTGTTTCATTGAATATTGTGTTAAAGATAGTACTGCATTTTATTTTTCTGTTTATTTATTTGTTACACTGAATATCGTGGTCTCTCTGTCTCTCTGCATTTAGTGGGGGTACTGTTTTCACTTCATTGATATTCGATGTTGAACTCTGTTAGAAAAATATGTATTAATGTATATGTTTAGTGCTTATTAAGAAATAAGAAAGATATAATGCATTTTATTCTATTAATGTTATGACAAGAAAAATTAATTCATATGAAACTGCAAGAAGCTTTTGGAAACTGCAGTGTGCTTTTGCAAGTTGGCCTCTGACCCCAGCAGCTGCTAGCTCAGCAAGAATTAATGTTTATGCTTCTCACAAGTGATTATCTGCTGGGTCAGGAAATTAAATGTGTGAAATAATGAGAATCTTCTGCTCTTTTCCGCTTGAGCAATCGACCTTGTATATGTTACTAGATAACGCACCGGCTGCAAGGAGGAAGTGATAACATGTAACAAAAGAAATGTATTGAGGACTGTATCTGCTATTATGTTCGAATTAATTTAGAACCTTGAGTGGAAACTTTTGTAAAAGGGTATTGTAACTAACCAGATGGCTAGCAAGGCCATGTTGTTTACTAGAAAAAGTTTTTAAGCAAAATGTAGTATCAGCATTTTAGATGAATAGAATATTGTAAGCTAAAGTGATGTAAAACCCCTTGTGACTGACTACGTCAGCCTGGTGGGTTAATACCAGTAAGAAATACTATAAAAGTTGTGTTCCTCCTGTTTCATTCAGATATTCTGTACTTGTACGTTTTTTGCCTCCTGGTGTACACTAGTAAAGAACCTGAACCTGAACCTCCTGTGTATTGATCTTTTTATTACAGTATTTTTTCATTTAACAGATTGCTCCTTTGCGTACCAGAATCCCTCAGAAGCTGCAGATCAGAGCGTAGCGGTGGTCGAAGTCTGCATGCAGGAGAAGATACCGAAATGGCTCTTCTTGAGTGAAAAGACCTCCGACTGAATTGTCGTTTAAAGAGGCTGGCCACTTTCTGATCTGTGGCTGAAGAGCAGATCTCCACTTCGAACCGTGACTGCTCAATACCGGAGGCTCAGGTAGGGAGACTTTTTGCCTTTTTTCTGTTTTAGATCAGGGACTAGGTTACTGTAAATATTGTTTTTTTTGTCAGATTTGTCATACAGATCAGGGACAAGAAAAAAATACTGTTTATTTGGTCATAGATCAGGGTAACAGAATAAGGTAGGCAGTTATTCTAGATAAACTGTGAAAGGAACTGAAGTTGTGGTACCACGTGGTAAAAGGGTTACGTAACATTTATTAACATGGGAAATCAGTGCACTAAAACGTTGCGAGACCCACCCCTAACCGAAGACGCAAAATATATGCAACTACAACGTGCAGATAATGTTAGATATTATGCAAAATGGGTTAACAAATATGAATTTGATGGGAAATTAGACAACTCTTTGCTTGTTAAACTTCTTAAACAGCTTAAAAGTGATACAAAAGGTCAGGCAACGAAACAACGGCAATTAGGCATTCCTCAGGCACACAGGTGGATTGAGGAAGCAAACCGTAGGGAACAAAAGAGTAATAATTCAAAGGCATTGTTTTTAGACAAAGAAGATAATAATATAGTAGTAGCAACGGCTCCCCTCCCCATGCCCTTTTTCAGGATATGAAGCGGGTGGACAAGCTGGTCCACCTCCGAGGTATCCTGATGTCTCAGTGAAACCGAAATTGTTTGTTAGAGATCCCATTGAAACTAGGTCCCGAACACGTAAAACACAGGGGGACATAGAATCGTATCAAATGGAGAGAAATTTACAAGCTGAGAGTGAGGAAGAAATATGTCCACTTATAGAGGTACCAAATCCTCAGGCAGGACAGGTTGGACAGGACCCAACCCTCTTGGTATATAGGCCGTGGACACCAGAGGATATCCGGAAGGCTATTGAGGGAATTCCCCATCCAAAAGTTAATTTTACAAAATTCCTAGAAGATTTACAAGGCATGAGGTTAAGTTACCACTTAAATGGGGAAGAAGTAGAAAAAATAGCTAGACAAATTGTAGGTCCAGATTGGCACATGATTTGTGGCACCTGGAATCCTTGTAATGCAGAATTTAAGCCACTCCCACATAGTGACGCAGAACTTGACAATAGAGTGAAAGGCCTTACAGACCGAATCTCTGAGAAGTGGAAACCTAGAGCAGACTGGACTTGTATTAATCAATGCATACAGCAAGAAAATGAAACAGTAGATGGGTACTATGCCAGATTATTAGAGTGCTTTAACCACCATAGCGGTATGACAGTTCCCAAAAATCAAACGAATGATTCCCCGTATGAACAACAATTGAAAAATGCATTTTTAAAAGGTTGCATTGCACCTATTAGTAGCTTCATTACGAAGCATATGATAGATCATCGAACAAGTAGGTTACAAGCCTTACTTGAATATGCTAGACATGCTGAAAGACATTTTAAGACATTTAAGAAAAAGAAAGCGCAAGTCTTCACTCCTGAAGACGGAGCTGAAGTTTATGTATTGCAGTCTGGTAAAAAGGGTAAGAAAAATGCACAGGGAAATAAACAGTCTGACAAACGGTCAGAGGACTTTGAAGAAAGGAAAAGAGAGGTGAATGCTTTAAGTGCGGGAGGAAAGGACATCTATCTAGGGATTGCAAACAAAATAAGAAGGTAACCACAGAGGATAAGGGAGATGAGGACTGACTATATGATGGTGAAGATACACCATACGAGAGTCAGAAATCATCGGGAAAAGACAATAAAGAAAGAACAAATGTAAATGTGATAGAAGGAGTAGAGGAAGTGCAAGTAGACATGGAAGATGAAGAAAATGAGGTTTTAGATTTAACATTATTGAGCCTAGAGCTCTACCTAGCAGACACAAAACCGGAAGTTACACTTCTGTTGGAGGGGAAGGAAGTTAAATTCCTGTGTGATTCAGGAGCGTCACAGACTCTGATACATCACTCCAAGTTACCGGAACATTCAGAATCACCTGATTATGTATTAGTGAAAGCTGCAAATGGACAGCTATACCGGGAACCACTTTCCCATGATATAGCAATAACTGACCCTGTTTCAGGAATGACTCAAAGGAGTAAAATTGTTGTTTCTGCAAAATGTCCAGTGAACCTATTAGGTAGGGACCTTATGCAGATATTTGGCATAGCAGTAGTTCCGACTATGCAGTCGATGGAGGCACAGCGACAAATAGATACTTTTGTGGTGCGACCGGAGGGTGAAAATTTTTACTGGTACAGCCAGGACTTGGTTACGACTGGTCCAGGGGTAGTGACCGAGGAACTGATGAACGTAGCCATCAGTAAATCCCCCTCCCTTGACAATGACAGACAGCATTTGTTGCATTGCACTCTGTATTACTGTAGCACACCAGGACCTGATAAGGAATATGAGCAAGAATTGTTCAGAAATCGTGCAAACAGATTAGTGTTACGTAATCTGTACTGGGATACTGAGGGAAACAGTGTTGTTAGCTGTTCATTACCTCAAGAATTTCTTGCACTATACAAATCTAATCGATTACCACATGTCAGTTTAACTAAGAGCAAAAATGTAAAATGGGCAGACCTAGGAGAAAAGGTAAAGAGATGGGAGAAACAAACTGATTTAGAATTATCAGAGCAGGGAATACAGAAACAAAAACTAAATTGGCTAACACAGGCACACCCAGCTGTACACTTGCAGTCTAGCGAGGACAGCTGATTAGCATTCTTATTAGAAGAAGAGGAGAAAACCTTATGTAACATACCAAAGATTCTTTGGTCAACAGGCAAGTCAGATGTAGGACTTATTCGAACAGCAGGACCAATATCCTTTGAGAAAGGATGCAGAGATAGGAATCAAACCCATAATAGCAGCATTACTTAGAGAAGGAGTACTGGTAGAATCTCCTGATTCACCATGTAATACACCCCTATTTCCTGTTAAAAAGGCAAACGGGGAATGGCGTATGGTTCAGGACTTACAAACTGTAAATAATGCAGTAATACCTAGAGCAGCTACAGTGCCAGATCGACACACTTTATCAAATGATTTGAAACCTCACCAGAAATATTTATCTGTGGTAGATATCAGCAATGCTTTCTTTTCAATACCTATACATCCTGATAGCCAATATTGGTTTGCATTTACATTTCAGGGAAAAGGTATACCTATACTCGACTACCACAGGGATATTGTGAGAGTCCAACAATATTCGCACAAGAAATGGCTAGTAATTTGGCGGGATTCACCCCACTGGGGGGGTAGTCAAATTCTACTTTATGTAGGCGACATCTTGCTAGCAGCCCCCACCCAGCAGCAATGCAGGGAGGATACCATAGCACTGTTACAATTCTTAGCAACACAGGGACACAAAGTAAACAAAAGCAAACTACAGCTTTGGAGAAAACAAGTTAGATACCTAGGATATGTAATATCCAAAGAAGGTAGAATACTAGATGAGGATAGAAAAACAGCGATTTTACAAGCACCCAAACCAGCGACCAAGAAGGAAATGATGTCCTTCCTGGGAACAACTAACTTCTGCCGGACTTGGATACCAAACTATGCTTTGGAATCTGCTCCACTGACCGACCTCATATACAAAAAGCCGATGGCAGCACAGGATTTATTACAATGGACACCTGAAGCAGAAATAGCTTTCTGCAGGTTGAAGCAATTGATAGCTTCTTCATTAGTCTTAGGACTACCAAACTATCATAAACGTTTCTTTCAAACTGTAGACTGTAAGCAGGGATATATGACATCAGCGTTGACACAACATGGGGATAAGCAACGCCCCATAGCTTACTATTCATCACAGTTAGACCCAGTGGCACGATCCTTGCCCCACTGTGCACAAGCAGTAGTCGCAGCTGCAATGGCAGTACAGGCTTCAGCCTCAGTGGTGTTATTCCACCCTCTCACATTGAGAGTGCCTCATGCAGTCGCGATAATTTTACTGCAAGAAAAAGTAGCATATCTCTCTCCTGCTAGACACCTTTCCTGTATGACTATACTGTTGAGCCAACCTCATATGACAATTGAACGATGCACGACATTAAATCCATCAACTTTGCTCCCAACTCCTGCGGATGGCACACCACACAGTTGCCTGCAGGAAATTGAGCAGAAAACATTACCCAGACAAGATCTCATGGATATTCCCTTGGATAAGGCCGAGGTGACATATTACATGGACGGCTCATGCAGAAGGGACCCTACAGGGAAAAATCTAGTGGGGTATGCAATAGTTACAGACACTGAAACCTTAGAAGCCCAATCCTTACCACATAACTTGTCTGCACAAGCAGCAGAATAGTTAGACCCAGTGGCGCGAACCTTACCCCACTGTGTACAAGCAGTAGTCGCAGCTGCAATGGCAGTACAGGCTTCAGCCTCATTGGTGTTATTCCACCCTCTCACATTGAGAGTGCCTCATGCTGTCGCAATAATTTTACTGCAAGAAAAAGTAACATATCTCTCTCCTGCTAGACACCTTTCCTGTATGACTATACTGTTGAGCCAACCTCATATGACAATTGAACGATGCACGACATTAAATCCATCAGCTTTGCTCCCAACTCCTGCGGATGGCACACCACACAGTTGTCTGCAGGAAATTGAGCAGAAAACATTACCCAGACAAGATCTTATGGATATCCCCTTGGATAAGGCCGAGGTGACATATTACGTGGACGGCTCATGCAGAAGGGACCCTACAGGGGAAAATCTAGTGGGGTATGCAATAGTTACAGACACTGAAACCTTAGAAGCCCAATCCTTACCACATAACTTGTCTGCACAAGCAGCAGAATTGATTGCCTTAACACGAGCTTGTACCTTAGGGAAAGACAAATGTGTAAACATATATACTGATAGTCAGTATGCTTTTTCTACTGTACATGTTTTTGCACAGCAGTGGAAAAATAGAGGGATTATAAAATCTAGTGGTAAACCAATTAATCATGCGCAATTTATTTTAGAATTGTTAGAATCTATTCAGTTACCTACTAAAGTAGCTATTTGCAAATGCGTAGCTCATACGAAACAGCAGGACAAAATTTCAAAAGGTAATGCGAGAGCTGATGCAGCTGCGAAGCAAGCAGCTTCAGACTCAGAAACTTTACTTTTAGATGAGGAATTACAACCCTCTGAAATTTTAGACCTAGAAATGTTAAAAACAATGCAGACACTTACTACAAAAGCAGAGAAACAAAAATGGGAAAAACGAGGAGCAATCCTTGAAAACGGGCTGCACATCTCCAAAGAGAAAAAACAATTTTGCTGTCTAATTTGTTTAGATATGTAGCTTTGTTGAGCCATGGGCAGTGCCATGTCTCAACAGGGGGAATGGTACAGTTAGTAAACCGAGTATTCCAAATTCATAAATTACACAAAAAAATTTTGTGCGGCATGTCATATTTGTAACAAACATCATGCACAAGGGGCATTAAAACCTAAACAAGGAAGTTTTCCTACACCGCCATATCTGTTTCATACTATTTGTATGGATTTTATAGAATTGAACAAATGTGATAACAAAAAGTACTGCCTTGTCATTGTAGATATGTTTTCCAAATGGGTAAAGCCTTTCCGACTAAAAACCCGGATGCAGCAACAGTGGCAAAAGCTCTCATAAAGGAGATTATTCCTAGATTTGGCATACCAGAAAGAATTTATAGTGACAATGGTACACATTTTGTGAATCAAACCATACAACAGTTGGGACGATTCTTGGGATTTCCCTGAAGAACCATTGTGCTTATCACCCTCAGTCTGCGGGACTGGTGGAGAGGCACAATGGAGTCCTTAAGAACAAACTCAGGAAGTTAGTCAATGAAACCCAAAAGAACTGGGTGCACTGTCTGCCTCTGGTGCTGCTGAGTATGCGAACAGTTCCAAATGCAAAGGGTTTAACTCCTTTTGAAATGGTGTTTGGGAGGGCATATTATGTACCTCAGTGGAAAGCTCTCATGCCTGCAGACCAGGAGGCTGATAGTTCACTAGCTAGTTATATGAGGAAACTGTTAACAAATAAATCTCTTTTGCAGTTTAACTCTTTTTCAGTTAAAGAACAGACCAGACCATTGGAAGCGATTCTAGCCCCGGGGTCCTGGATCTGGGTGAAGGTAACAAAGAGGAAGAATTGGGCAAGCCCGAAGTGGGAAGGACCGTACCAGGTACTGCTGGTCATGCCTACTGCAGTCAAAATAGCCAAAAGGTCATCTTGGATCCATTTGACGCACTGTAAACCGGTAAAGAACTTTCAACTTGATAAAAACATTGTAACTGTTATGCAACAAGAACAAAATGGCCAAAGATAGAAATTCAGACCAACCTCAAAAATGTTGCGTAATCATATTATTGAGCGTACACTTGTTGACTGTACTTTTGACAATTTTCTTTTTGTTGTGGTTTTTTCATTTCTCAACCACACAAGTAAAACTGGATAAACGTGATGAGACATCCGTAGACTGGCATCCAAACTTTAACACATACCTAGCAATTAAACGTGTATATGCTGAGACTATGAACATTTCAAACTGCTGGGTTTGTACAGCTATACCAACAGCATATGGAGGACTACTAATGTCCGCTGTTCCTTTAGGGATCAATGAGACTTGGGAGAATTTGCTTTTTGACACAAAAATTGTGAGATCACAGGATAAAATAGCATTGTATTTACCTGTTACACAAAAAGGGATTGTGTGTTTTTTCAAGAATGATATTCTCCAGGTGGCCTGGAATAACTGTAACATAACAATATCTTATAAATGTTATATTAAGACTAAAAGTGGGGGTACTGTTTGCAATACTAACTATGATTCATACTTGAACTCAATGAAAACGACATTGAATGAAGTACAAAGAAATCCTGTTTTGATTAAACAATTGTCAATCATAGATAAGAAAATGTTTCATGCAGGGTTGGTGCGTATTAGCACTAAAGTTGAAAACTGTTATTTTGTGTTTGGGAAAAAGGCATACAAATGGCTACCTGAGAATTGGTCCGGCAGTTGTTTTTTGGGCTACCTGGTTCCGGCCATACGACACACTGCGGAATTACCTCTGGGTAAAATACGAAACGTGAGAGATGTTTCCAAGAAAATCAAAGATCCAATTGAGAAACCTGTGAATCCAGTAGGGCGAGTTGAAGCAGGTTGGAAAGACCATAATTCTGTGAAGGACAAAGACAAATTGACTCATATGGACTTGAGTGACAGTGTTATATCTTGGGCAGGTATACTCCCAGCGTATGGTGCAGTCAAATCGATTTGGGAGCTGAGAAAACTGTCGAAACTTCTCGAAGTAATGAGTAATGCAACTTTTTCTGCTCTTGAATTAGTGACTGATGAACTGAATGCCATGAGAACTGTTGTGTTGCAAAATCGGATGGCTCTTGACTTCACCCTAGCGGCGAGAGGTGGTACGTGTGCGCTTATCAAAGAAGAATGCTGTGCGTACATACCAGATAATAGACATGAAATTAATAACCATCTGGAGGTGATTCAGCAAGTGTCGGCCATGACCAAACCAGGCCCAAACCCTCTGATGGATTTTTTCCAGAATCTGTTTGGGGGGGTGGGGTACCATCCTAATGAATATTCTGATTGCCATTTGTGTGGGTTTACTCCTATTAGGAGCATGTGTTTGTTGTGGAATCCCCTGCATGAAAAGATTAATTAAAGATTTTATAGATATGTCTGTCTCTGAAACCTTGTATCAAGACATTGAACTTGAGGAATTGGTTCCAAATGAAATTCTCCTTGAAGTCTAAACTGAATAACTCTCTTAACTGCAAGTCCCAAGTGGAAGACGTTTGGAGAAGAAATAAAAATCATTTAAACTTCTGAGAATAGAATAAAAAGTATTAACAGGGGGAAAATGTTAGAAAAATATGTATTAATGTATATGTTTAGTGCTTATTAAGAAATAAGAAAGATATAATGCATTTTATTCTATTAATGTTATGACAAGAAAAATGAATTCATATGAAACTGCAAGAAGCTTTTGGAAACTGCAGTGTGCTTTTGCAAGTTGGCCTCTGACCCCAGCAGCTGCTAGCTCAGCAAGAATTAATGTTTATGCTTCTCACAAGTGATTATCTGCTGGGTCAGGAAATTAAATGTGTGAAATAATGAGAATCTTCTGCTCTTTTCCGCTTGAGCAATCGACCTTGTATATGTTACTAGATAATGTACCGGCTGCAAGGAGGAAGTGATAACATGTAACAAGAGAAATGTATTGAGAACTGTATCTACTATTATGTTCGAATTAATTTAGAACCTTGAGTGGAAACTTTTGTAAAAGGGTATTGTAACTAACCAGGTGGCTAGCAAGGCCACGTTGTTTACCAGAAAAAGTTTTTAAACAAAATGTAGTAATAGCATTTTAGATGAATAGAATATTGTAAGCTAAAGTGATGTAAAACCCCTTGTGACTGACTACGTCAGCCTGGTGGGATAATACTTGTAAGAAATACTATAAAAGTTGTGTTCTTCCTGTTTCATTCCGACAAAATTCTGTACTTGTAAGTTTTTTGCCTCCTGGTGTACACTAGTAAAGAACCTGAACCTGAATCTCCTGTGTATTGATCTTTATATTACAGTATTTTTTCATTTAACAAACTCTTAGCCTAGAGGGTTTCCTCTCTGCTTATAAGTGTTAACGTATCTGTGGATTTATTTCTGCTGAATATCTGAGCTGTTTGGCTTGCTGCTATATACCTACATCAACTTTATTACAAGCTGACTTAAGTACAAACTTGCAATGTTAAATATAGTACTGCATTTTATTTTTCTGTTTATTTGTTTCACTGAATATTGTGGCCTCTCTGTCTCTCTGCAGTTAGTGGGGGTATTGTTTTTACTTCATTGATATTCAGTGTTTAACTCTTAAACTAGAGGGTTTCTCTCTGCTTATAAGTGTTAGTCACTTATATGTGAATTTATTTCTGCTGAATATCTGAGCTGTTTGGCTGGCTGCTATATACCTACATCAACTTTATTGCAAGCTGAGTTTAAGTACCAACATGGCCTACTAATTATTCCTTTTTTAACAGCAGTTTCTGTTATAGGTTCTACTAAAAACTGTAACAGTGCTGGCATTTTGTTTAGGACCCCCATCCATTTCTTTCTCTTTGTCTATACTCTGATAACAGTCCTTGAAAGGGAAAGGCAGTCCCTAGCCTGCAGTGCGCATAAATTCTTGACTTCTTCCTATTCTATTACCTTTCCATCTCTTAATTATTTTCTCCCAATACCTTGGTTCTTTTGCCAGTTTTCTCCAATAAATTCCAGCCACCTCTTGCCTATTGTATGTATACCTAATTGCAATAATCCCTAGCAGCAGAATCTCCTTTCTCCATTCACATGTTGGCTTAGTTCTTAAAATACTTTCTGCTACTTCATGAATATGATATTCCATATGATTGTTGTTATTCTCCTTAGAAATCTGCATCCATAATCCCAGTCTCTCCTTGTTTCTTGTCTCCACCTCTGTTTCATCATCATCCCATTCCACTTTGAATTATAGGTTTCTGCTTGTGCTATGTATAGGAGCCTCAACTGTGTAGCTATAAAATACCCCTTCAAATCAGGTAATCCTAATCTGTCTTGTTCTGTTGGTAGAATCATTTTATCCCACTTAACTTTTGCCGTCTTCCCCTCCCAGATAAAATTCTTCAGCTTTTTATTAACTGCTAACCACAACCTCTCCTCTGATTGAGAAAAATATGGTTGACCTTCATCTAAAGGGACTAAAAACATTTCAACTGCTTATGTCTTATTAGCCATATCCATAAAAGAGAGCTTACAATTCTTCAGTTTTTATATTATTTTTAGTCTCTTCCCACATATCCTTAGCTGCCACACTGGAATAATTTTTAATCCATACTCCTAAGTATTTAATTGTATCATGTCTCCATAAATATGGATATTGCTGAACCAATTTGTGTGTGAGTACATAATTTACAGTTATTACCTTTGTTTTAAATTCATTAATTTTGTATCCAGAAAGATTTGAAACTGCCTCAGTATGTTCCACAACAATGAACTGTCCATTTTTGGTTTTATCAGTTATAAAATAATAGCATCTGCAAATATAGCCAGCTTTTCTTGACTACTGTACCAATTATATCCTTGTAATTCTCAGTCCCTTATTTTCTTTGTCTATGGTTCTAAATATAATGCAAATAACAATGGGGAAAGAGGATATTTCTGACTGGTTCCTCTACACAAGCAGACATTTTCAGAGAGGAATGCACCCACTTTAATTTTCGTCTCCAATCCCTCATATAGCCTTTTAATCAACCATATAATTTTATCAGGGAATACAAGTGCTTCCATTGCCCTGCTCATGAAGTCTCAGCTCACTCTATCAAATGCTTTCTCTGCATCAAGACGCATCAGCAGCAGTGGTATTGTCTTACATTCTGCTTCTCTTTGGATCATCAATGTTCTGTTAATGTTGTCAAATGGTTGCCTCCCATCCAGAAAACCACACTGATCCATAGTGATGAATTCTGGCATCACATTTGCCATTCTTTTAGCCATTAGAGACTTAAACACATTATAATCATGGTTTAGTTTTGAAATGGGCCTGTACGAAGCTGGATATGATGGGTTTTACCCACTTTAGGTATTACAGCTACCACCGCTTTCTTCTAGGATTTTGGGACTTCTCCTCTTAAAATAATGTTAACCAAAATCCTCCAGAGCCTTATCAGCCTTTCCCCTTCTTGCTTCCAAACTTCCAGAGGAATACCATTTATTCCTGGGAACTATTCTGTGTATTTGTTACACATCACCAATTTTATCTCATCTCCTCTTATCTTCACTGTTAGTAATTGAACCTTATATGTCTCTAACCTTTGCACATTCAATTCTTCCATAAAGATTCCAATTTGTACCTTTTCTTGATTTCCATATTTCTATGCTTTATACAGACTTTCATAGAATTTCTGAAATATATCTAATGCCTCCACAGCATCTCTTATTATCTTCCTTGTCATGGGGTCCCTAAGCTTGGTGACAGCCCTTTCTATTTTCTGTTGTCTGAGTTGTGCTAAAAGTTTTTGTGTTCTAGAGTTATTGTCAAAAAAAAAAACAGTTGCTTAACAGCAATCTTTAAAACTCTTGCATAGTATCAAGATAATCCCTTATTTTCTGTTTATCATTTTCCAATTGTTCCTCTTCTTGTTCTGTGAGATTCCCCCTATTCTAAAATACTTTAACTTTTGTCAGTCCCTCTAAATAATGCTTGTTACTTCTTAATCATATCTCCCTTTCTTTAATTTCCACACTATTTTTAAACTCCACTTTGATTTTATCCCACTCCCTAGCTATATTTTCAGAAGAAATGTCTATCTTCTCTAATAGTTCCTGAATAATTTCTACCACCCATTCATTAAATTCTTCTCTTTTCAACAGACAGAAGGAAAATTTCCAGTGTCTTATTTTGATTTCATTACCTTTTCTTTTTATTTTAGTTATTATTGGTACAAATCTGAAATGGCTATTGGGTGTATATGAAGGCTTTAAATTAAATGTACATGTTACAGTGAAATGTAAATTCTGTCTAGCCTAGCCCAATTTTTTTTGGATCTTGGGGAATAATATGTAAATTCACTCCAAACTCTCAGTACTGAATTCACATCTTCCATTCCAAATATTTTCATACATTTCTTCAAAAGTCTACCTCCCTTTGTTATATTTTCCCTTCTTGGCCCCCAGATACACCCTCACTGCTGCAAATGAAATTCCACTTCCAACCTGTAAGTAATATTCCTTGTTAAAAGCTGATTATTTCTCCCAGAATTGTCTTAAGCTCCATTATTGCAGTTTTAGGTGGAATATGAATACATGTCAGTATAATCCTCCTCCCTTGCCAGTGGACCCTTAGTACTACAAAAAAGAAAAAGAAGTTATGTCTTACCATAACGTTCCTTCTGTATTGCTGTTCCTTGTTCAGTTATTACATATGGCGTATTGGTTCCGACCTCGGAAAAGAGCCGGCCATCTTCCAAGCTCGTGTCAACAACAAACTCTCAAGCTAAACTCTTACCCAAAATTCCCCTCTCCCTGTTACCACAGATTGAGTTTGCAAGTCAAAAGAAGGTAGAGGCTACCTCTGGTCAAATGACCTAAAAGGACCGGATGGTGAGATCCACTAGAAGCCACAGGAGGGGGAAGGAGGGAGGGTCGCAATGACTGAACGAGGATCAACAATACAGATGGAACATTATGGTAAGACATAACTTCTTTATCTGATATTGTTAATCCTCGTTCATTCCTTACATATGGGACAGAGTCCCCAATTCAAGAAGAAGCAAAATTGCCTGTGAATATCTAGGGTATGTAGGCAACACTCTCCTTTATTTGAATGATTGGGGAAGAAAACTGGCAATTCAATGGTTTGATTAATGGACATTTCAGAAATCACTTTTGGCAGAAAGGACGGATTAGTTCTCAAAGACACTCTATCTCTATGAAAAATCAAGTATGGGCTCTTGATGCATAAGGCTTGAAGCTCAGAGATATGTGTGGCAGAAGTAATGGTGACCAAAAACAAGGTTTTCCATGGCAAATATCTGAGGTCGCATGAAGAAGCTGGTTCAAAAGGTGGCATTGTCAGAGCTTGTAGAACTAATGACAGGTCCCATGATTGAAACGGTTCTCTAAAAGGGGGCTTCAGATGATTCACACTTTTTATGAAGGTCTTGCATAACTTGTGAGACATAAGAGAGGAGTCTTGGACACCCTCATGGAAATTAGATATTGCAGCCAAATAAACTCTAATGGTAGAGGCCGATAGACCCAACTGAAATAGATTGGCTAGCTACTCTAGTACTGTCGACACTGGTGCTGAAAAAGGATCTACTTGCTTTTCTTTCAGCCAGCAGGTAAATCTTTTCCACTTGCTTAGATAAGTAATTCTAGTGGAAGACTTATGAGATGCAATAAGAATGTCCCGTACTGGTAAAGAAAGATCATTCTGCCTGGCAATCAAAGGAATTGGAGGAACCAAGCTGTGAGCTTCAGGCTGTCCAAGTTGGGATGAATCAGATTCTGTGGATGGGAGATCAACCCCGGGGTTGGATGGAGAATCCATGGTTGATCTAGCAGGTGAGGCCAAAGGAAGGGGAACCAAATCTGATGAGGCCAAAATGGTGCTATGAGGATCACCTTGCTCTTCAACTGACGGCCTTTCTTCAGAAACTGGGGAATGAGGGGCAGAGGTGGAAATGTATAAAGAAGACCCGAGTGCCAATCGTGGACTAGAGTGTCCCTGGGAGACTGTCCCGGAGGGGGAATCAGGGTGAAGTAGTTGCTGCATTTGTAGTTGGTTGGGGATGCAAAGAGGTCACAGCAAGGATGGCCCCAGCAGTGGAAGATCTCCGCTGCTATCAGGGGATTCAAGGACCACTCGAAAGGTTGTAGAAAGCACCTGCTGAGTCTGTCTGCTATCATGTTGGAACTCCCAGGAATGTGCGTTGCTAGAAGAAAACGGTTGGTAGCCATCGCCCATTGCTATATCCTCATGGCCTCTCGACAAAGGGGGTAAGATTTGGTTCTGCCCTGTTTGTTGATGTACCAGACCATCACCATGTTGTCTGATTGTATCACAATAGTCCCAGACAGTAGCAAGGGATGGAATGCTTGCAACGCCAGAAGCACCGCCCTCAGCTCTAGAAAATGTATATGCAGTTGGGTCTCCAATTCGGACCAAGTGCCTTGGACCGTCTGATCCTGACATAACTCCCCCCACCCCATCAGGGAGGCGTCCGTGGTCACTGTAGCCTTGGGCTACTGGGGGGAGAAGGGGCCAGACCATTGTGACGGGTTGTGGGTCATCCACCAATTTAAATCCTGTTTGCACCTGTGAGTTACTCGAATCTGGACTAAAAGAGGAAGCTGAAAAGGATACCATTGGGTGAGCAGTAGCCATTGTAGAAGCCTCATATGAAACCTGGCCAGGGGAACAATGGTGATGGAGGCTGCCATGGAACCCAACAGCTGTAGGACAGAGTGATCTGTGGATTTTTCCCTTGAAAGGATTGGTATCAGTTGTTGCTTTATCCTTAGAATTCTGTGCTCTGGAATGGATGCTCTGCAGTTCTTTGTATCCAATATGACCCCTATGAATTCTGTGGATTGAGATGGGGTGAGATTGGATTTTTGCCAGTTTATGGTTATGCCTAGCCTTTCTGCAGTGAGGAGAGAGTATGCCAGGGCTTCTTCCAATAGATGTCTGGTGGGGGCGGAGATGAGCCAGTCATTTAGGTATGGAAATACCTGGAATCCTTGTAGTCGCAAGTGAGCTGTGATGACTGCCATGCACTTTGTGAACACTCTGGGGGCTGTAGAGAGTCTGAAGGGCAGTACTCTGAACTGGTAGTGACTGGCTCCTGCACAGAACCGCAGAAATCTTCTTGATGGCCTGTCCACTTTTATGAGGTAGTACGCATCTTGAAGATCTATAGAGCACATCCAATCATCTTTTTCCAAAAGTGGGAGGTTAGACTGTATTGTGACCATCCAGAATTTCTATACTCTTACAAACTTGTTCAATACACTGAGATCCAAAATTGGTCTCCAGTCACCAGTTTTCTTTGGCACCAAAAATAGTCTTGAGTAGAATCCGGATCCTATCTGGTCTGGAGGGACTATTTGGATGACTCTTTTTCTTAGCAGCTTTGCTATCTCTAGAGCTGCTTCTTCCCTTTGACTGGGCGGAATGCTGGGTAAGTTTGTTGGGGGGGTAGGGCAAAAATCAAAGGGAATATGGTAACCTCTGGTTATTATCCTTTGTTATTATCCTTTGGTTCTTCGTCTCGTCCTGTTTCCCCTACGTGGATTAGAGAGTATGTTTGACGGTGACTTTTTTTGTGGGACAGCCTTCATCGAGTTCTGCTATGGGATTGTTTGTATTTACTAGTTTTATTTTCCCGTTCTTCCATTAATTGTATTATCCTTTGTACCCAAGAGTTGGTGGTGATGGTTAGCCAGGCAGAAAGGTACAAGGAGAAACGAACCCCAACCACCTGCAGAGGAAAGGAGTTGGGCCGCTCTTTAGGAGCGCTGGTAGGATTGACCAGGAAAAGAGTCCCCAGAACCCTGGTTATGTGGACCCCCTCTGCCCTGAAAAGGGCATATTCCCTGTGAGTTTCCCCATATGCCTCTAGGGGAAAACTTAACCTGTGTGTCACAGAAAGGACCCTGAGACTTTTTGTACCATATCTTCCCACTCTTCTGGTTTCTGGAGAAAGCACGTCAAGGGAAGAATAACGGACACCCACGGCAGAAAGGGTCTTACTGTCCTGTTAACATCTCACCAGTGTGCTTTTAATCTTGGGTCCAAACAATGAAGAGGCTTCGATGGGAGCATTGAGAAAGGAAGCCTTGAAAGGTTCCGCGAAATTACATAAGCGCATCCAGCCGTGTCGTCTCAAAACAACACCTGAACTCGCCGCTCTAGCTGCTCCTTCTGATGCATGAGATATCAGGCACATGGAGGAGTTTGAAATTGATTCAATGGTAGCCAGCTGAGAGGCCACTTTGTCACGGACCTCATCAGACACAGCACCAGCCAAAGTTTCAGAGAGCTCAGATACTAAATCCCTTTGAAGCCTGGCAAAGTGTGCCATATAATTCAGGGACCTGATTGCAAAGGTTGCTGATGCTAAAGTACACTTCCCTATTCTGTCCAAAGCCCATGACTCTTTGTTGGGCAGATGGACAGTCTGGCTTTCTTCTTCCGCCAGGTCTTTCTTGGTTGCGGTCGCCACCACCTGAGCATCTATAGGAAGACATTTGGACCAATGGGGGTCTGTAGCAGAAGGGGACAAAATTTTATCTGGCCTCTGGGGAATGGCCTCAACGGTGTCAGGAGCCTTCCATGCATGCTGCACAACGAGCCGGACCAGTTCGTCTGCAGGTGGAGTAACCCAGGGGGTAGGGGGCCAGGCACAAAAGGCCTGCAGGAACACAGACTCTTCAGAGATCAGGTTAGAGTGCTGCCAGTCACTTCTTTGTTTAAGGATTTCAAGGATATCACCAAAGGAAGCTGGGGAAGACAATGCAAAAGGGGTTTCCTGTGAGAGTACATCCTGAGGCCCTTGTGCCCGGTGTCCGCTAGGAGCGACTTGTGTACATTGTGGCCCAGAGGAGGGCGGGGAGATTAACAGCACAGTATTGCCAGCAGAAGCCAAAGCCTTCTCCATTAGTTGGAAGGCCGGCCCACCTGAAGAGGGGCGAGTGCCCAGGACAGGGGTCACCCCTCCCCTAAGTGGCTCAGCCTGCTGACTCGGAGTCTCCGGATGGCTGTGAAACACCAAATTACATACGCCACAGCTAACATCCTGGGTCGTAGCAAAACTCTCCTGCCACAAAGGCAACTGCAGTTCCTTAGTGAGGTCCATAAAGGGAACCGTAGAGGGGGAAGACTGTGCTATATCAAGGGGCTTCAAAGGCAATGAAGGAGGACAATAAGTAGGGGTCTTTGGCAAAGGGTGATCAACTCCCAAGGAAGGATAGGTCCTGGGGGGTGGAATACCTTTGGCCCAAAGCACTTGATCCATAAGACGCAACACATCGTGTTCAGAGATGCTTCTAGTGGATTTCACGGACACGGCTGAGGGAGAGTCAGGTCTATCCACAGATGGGACAAGCTCAGTGCCCACCTCACCAGTTTGCACTGAAAACAACGAGGCCATAAGAGACTGAACTACAGGTGTCTGAACCAAGGAAATCATCGGTGCTGAAGTCATGGTCTGCACCGACAAAAAGGTTGGTGCTGAAGTGGTTGTCGGTGCCGAGGCTGGGACTGAAAAAATCGATGTCAACAACTGAGTCGTTGGTTCCAGGTAAGGTGTTGGAGTCGATGTGAATGCAGTCTGCACCAACTGGATAGTCGGTGCCGGTAGAGAGGTCTGAACCAAGGAGTACCTCGGTACCGATACGGTAAAGGGCACACTAGTCAGTGCCAAAATCACAGATGGCACCGAGGACTTCGGAAGTGTCAGATCCGAAGTAGAAAGCTTAGCCTTCTTTGGTCTTTGTTGGCGGGAGTCCCCTGCTGGGGACGAAGGAAGAGATTTGGCCTTTGAATGATCATCAGTCTTTTTCTTATGGGATCTTGGAGGGGTTGAAGCCTCCGACCCAGAAATAGCCTCTGAAAAAGGAGATTTGAGCAGCCCTTCAGTAACAATTTATTTTTCCTCTCAATCAACCTCCTGTTAGAGAAGTTCTTACAAATTCCACAGGGCGGATCAACTGATAAATGAGGCACACCCAAGCAATAGACACACAGTGAATGTGCATCTGAAGTAGGCAATTTATGGCCACAATCTGAACATCTCTTAAATTCTGGATTACCTTTTTTATATGCCATGATAGGAAAGAAATAAATCAAAAAGAATACCAGCAATTGTACAAGAAATACCCGAAGGTAATAAAGAAAAGGGGTCTACCAACGATGATATAGAAAAAAAATACCTCGCAGTAAAAGATTGAAAAATTTCAAGAAGGGATAGTCGCTAAATGCAATAAGGTAAGAGAAAAAAATTTAGAAACTTTTCTGAAAGAAAAAGTTGTTTTAGTGTAGTAGGCCAAGAACATATTATACTTAGCTCAAGAGAAGTAGCTTGACATGATCGAATGGCAATGCAGCAAACGAAATCTGGGGTAACAGGGAGAGGGGAATTCTGGGTAAGAGTTTGTAGCTGATGTGAGCTTGGAAGATGGCCGGCTCGGTTCCGAGGTCAGAACCGATACCCCATACATAAGAAATGAATGAGGATTAATATCAGATGCTATGTTCTTACCATAACATTCCATTTGTGTTATTAATCTTCATTCATTCATTACTGATGGGTGTCAGTTCCATCTTCGGAACCAAGTCAGCCATTATAACAAGCTCGTGCCAGCCAATAAACTCTCGAGCTAAGCTTTAACCTATAGTGCCCCTCTCCATATTACCTTGGATTGAGTTTGCCCATAAAGACAGGGCAGATTATAGAGAGAAAAGCAGGTTTTTCTGAGCAACTTCCTCTTCATAGGATAGGACCATAGCCGAAACTCCAAGAGTCTTTTGTGGGGAGGTTGTAATGAATGAATGAAGATCAACAACACAGATGGAACATTATGGTAAGAACATAACTTCTTTATCTGATGTTGTTAATCTTCATTCATTCCTTACTGATGGGACAGAGTCCCTAGCTACCTTGTCTCCTGGGAGGCCCTATGGAAGAATATTTCTGAGTATCATTGAACCAAAGGAGGCTCACCCCTGGAGAACATATCACCATATCCAATTTGTAATGCGTGATAAAGGTATGAGGAGAGGCCCATGTTGCTGCTGCACAAATGTCATCCATGGAAGCTCTTGCATGGAAAGCAACAGATATTGTGACTGATCTCATGGAATGTGCTTTAATCTTAGAAGGCACAGAAGTCTTATTTCGTTGATAAATAAATGAAATTCAATCTCTCAACCATTCAGATAAGGTAACCTTGGAAAATGATTTTCCCATTTTTGGGCCTGAGTATGATATAAATAATTGGTCAGACTTCCATATGGATTTAGATCCGTCGAGGTAAAAATGCAGTTGTCTGTGCACATCAAGCAAATGCAATGAATATTCTCCTTTATTGGAGAAATTTGGAAAGAAGACTGGTAGATCAATTGTTTGATTAATAGTCAAATCAGAAACAACCTTAGGTAAAAAGGAAGGATTGGTCCGTAGTGATCCTCTGTCCTTATGGAAGACCATGTAGGGACGCTTTATACATAATGCTTGTAACTCAGAAATATATCTAGCTGAAGTAATGGCCACCAAGAATAAGGTTTTCCAGGATAAAAATTTTAAGTCACAACTGGTGGCAAATTCAAAAGGAGGCCAAGTCAAGGCTTGTAGAACTAGTGTCAAATTCCATGGCTCAATTGGTTGTCTGAAGGGGGCATGATGTGTAAAACTTCTTTCAAAATTTTTTTACAGAGATGGTGAGAGATTAAAGAGAAGCCTTCAAAACCATTGTAGAAGTTAGAAATTGCTGCAAAATGTGCTCTAATGGAAGAAGCTGCAGCTCCAGAATGAAGGAGATTAGATAGATAATCTAAAACCATCAATAGTGGAGTAAAAAAAGGACTTATTCCTTCTTCACAAGACCAAATATTGCATCCCTTCCATTTGCTGAGATAAAGTTTCCTGGTGGATGGTTTATGGGAAGCCAGAAGAATGTGACAGAGAGGGGAGGGCAGGTTGTTCTGCCTGCCAATCACTGAAAGTCGAGGAACTAAGCTGTTAGCTTGAGGTTCAATAAATTTGGATATGTCAATCCCTGTGGATGCAATAGTAGTTCCAGAGTTGGATCCAGAATCCAAAGTTGCTGTAGTAGGTGAGGCCAAAGAAAAGGGAACCAAATTTGTCATGACCAGTAGGGTACAATGAGGATTACTCTGCTTTTCAACTGACAAGCCTTCATCAAGAATTGGGGGATCAGTGGGAGTGGTGGTTAAGCATAAAGAAGTCCCGTGGGCCAATCGTGTACAAGAGTGTCCCTCAGGGACTCCCCCTTCAAGGGAATTAGGGCAAAGTAGCTGCTGCATTTGTGATTTGTGGGGGATGCAAACAGATCACAGCAAGGCTGGCCCCAACGACTGAATATCTTCTGCGCTAAGACAGGATTGAGGGACCACTAATGAAGCAGGAGAATGCATCTAATCAACTTGTCTGCAATCACGTTGGAATCCCCAGGAATGTGCATTGCTATCAGAAAGCAGTTGAAAGCTATTGCCCGTTGTCAAATTCTCATGGCCTCTCAACACAACAGATAAGACTTGGTTCCACCTTGTCTGGTGATGTACCAGACTACTGACACATTGTTGGACTGGATGGCAATTGTTCCTGAAGGGAGAACAGTTGAAACACTCGCAACACTAGAAGCACCATCTTCAGTTCTAGAACACTGATGTGCAGATTGTCTTCTATGGATGACCAAGTGCCTTGGACAATCTTTCCCTGATAGTGCCCCCCACCCGAACAGGGAGGCATCCGTGGTCACTATGGGTTTGGGCTGAGAAGGGAAGAAAGGTTGACTCCATATGTCCTCTTCTGGCTTTACCCACCAAATTAAGTCTTGTTTGTACTGATTTGTTATCCTGATCTGAAATGTCCTGGGAAGACTCAAGGAGGACCACTGTGTTAGCAAAAGCCACTGAAGAAGCCTCATATGCACTCTTGCCAGTGGGACAATTGTTATAGATACTGCCATGGACCCTAGTAGTTGAAGGACTGCTTGAAATGTGACTTTGTCTTGATTATCACTCAGAGTTGCGATCTGAGTCTTTGTATCCTGTCAAGAGGGAGGTATACTTGGCAAGACTGGGTATCGAATTCTGCCCCTATGAACTCCAGTCTTTGAGAAGGGATTAGTTTGCATTTGTCCTTGTTTATTGTTATCCCTAGGTGTTGCAAGAGACGTAGGGTGTAATGGATTCCTGAGACTAGTAGATGCCTGGTTGGGGCAGTGAGGAGTCAATCATCTAGATATGAAAACACCCAGAATCCTTGCAGTCTCAAATGAGCTGTTACCACTGTCATGCATTTGGTGAACACTCTGGGGGCTGTGGAGAGACCAAAGGGCAGTTCTCGGAATTGGTAGTGATTGACTCCCAGCCAGAAGCGGAGTAATCTTCTGGAGGTCTTTTCCATTTTTATGTGGTAATACGCATCCCAAAGATCTACAGAACACATCCAATCATCTTTGTCCAGGAAGGGGAGTATAGACTATACCATGACCATCCAGAATTTTGCTTGCTGAACGAATTTGTTTAGGATGCTGACATCCAGAATCGGCCTCCAGCCCCCTGTTTTCTTTGGCACTAAAAAGAACCTTGAGTAAAAACTGGATTTTATTTGGTTTGGGGGGACTCTTTGGATGACTCTTTTTTGAAACAACTTTTGGATTTCTAGAGCTGCTGATTCCCTTTGACTGGGTGGTACTTTGGGAATGCGCCTTAAAGGCCTTGGGAAAATATTGAAGGGAATGTGATAACCTCTGGAAATTATCGTCTTCACCCAAGAGTCTGAGGTTAGTTTTTGCCAGGCAAAGTGGTGCAGAGAAAAAACAACTCCTGACTGCTTCCAGAGGCAAGCAAACAGGTTGGTGTTCAGGAGGGCTGATAGGGTTGTCCACAGAAAGAATCTCTGGACCCCTGGTTATGCAGACCTCCTTTGCCTCTGAAGAGGTGTCTTCCAGCTGAGTTCCCCCTCTACTCTGGGGGGAAAACTTGCCACATTTGTCATGGAAAGCACCTTGGAAATTTTTGTACCACATCTTTCCACTCTTCTGATTCCTGGAATAGGATCACTGAGGAGTGGAAAAATGTATGCCTATGGCAGACAAGATCTTACTGTCCTTTTCACACCTGGCTAATGTGTCTTTTACCTTTGGGCCAAAAAAAGAGGAGGCCTCTACAAGGGCATTTAGGAAGAAAGACTTAAAAGAATCTGCGACATTTCATAGATGCACCCAAGCATGACGTAAATGCCTGCACCCGCTGCTCTAGCCCCCCTTCAGTCGAGTGGGAAATCAACCTCATGGACGAAATGGAGATGGACTCCAGGCTCGCAAGCTGTAAGGCAACTTTGTCCTGTACCTCATCAGAGACTGCTCCTGTCTGGGTTTCTGAGAGTTCTGAAATGAGGTCTCTCTGAAACCGAGTAAAGTGTGTCAGATAATTTAGGGACCGGATGGCAAAGGTCGCTGAAGAATACACCCGCTTCCCAAGTCTGTCTATTGCCTGAGACTCCCTATTTGGGGGATGGACAGTAGTGCTCTCTTCAGCGAGCTCTTTTTTAGTGCCTGTCACCACAGCCATAGCATCTACCAGAAGGTCCTAGGACCAGTGTGGGTTTTTCTCTGGAGGGGAAAGAATTTTGTCTGGTCTCCGGGGATAGGTTTAGTGGTATCAGGACTCTTCCATGCATGCTGCACGATGAGCTGTATGAGGTCATCTGCAGGTGGGGTCACACAGGAGGTACAGGGCTGGGCTAAGAAGGCCTGCAAGAATATGGACTCCTCAGAGGAAGGGATGGTGGACTTCAAATCACCCTGCTGGTTCAGGATTTCTAAGATGTCTGCAAAGGAGATATCATTGGGGGGCAACCTTGGGGACTCTTCTCCCTCATCATAGTCTGTATCTTTGGTCAGAGATTCCTCTGGGAAATCCACTTGGTTCCTCTTGCATGATCTCTTGTGAGGAAACTTCTCAAAGGGAGCATCCAAAGAGGATCCTGCAGAGGGGGAACCTTGTTAAAGGGTGTATTGAGGTTCCCGATCCCAGTGGCTGTGACTAGTGGGCTGCATCAGCTGTGGCTCAGAGGATGGCAAATAGTGGATCCCCGGCACCGAAGGGACCAACTGAGAGGCTGCAGAGGCCAGTGCCCTCTCCAACACCTGAAAAGCAGGTCCTCCCAAAGAGGGGTGGGAGCCCAGAACTGAGAAAGACAACCTCAGGTCTGACTTCACACCCCCCCCCTGAAGAACCTGCTCTGAAACCTGCAAGGAGGTCGAAGGAGGAAAACATTGTGGAGTCCTTAGAGAAGATCCCTCGGCTCCAGATGGGAGGGAGGGCTTGGGTGGAGTTGATATTCCTCTGGCCATCAAGAGTTGAACCATGAGCCTCACTATGGTAAGTTCTGAAAGACTCTTGAAGGAGCAGGTGTACATCCCTGAGGGTGAAGTAGGGCACTCTAAGAAGGGGCAGTATTGGTGGCCAACACATGGGTCCACCGAGGAGGAATATTTGGTTCGGGGAGTGATTTCACCTTCTGGCACTGAGGTCAAAAGACCAATGTGAAGTACAAGGAGGGGGGAAGTGACTGGATCTGGGACAACTATTTTTGGTGCCAAAAGGTGGGTCGGTGCCGCTGCAGTAGAAATTGTCAGAGACATTATGGTTGGTAGAGACATAGGTGCCGAGGAAGATGGCACCAAAGCTGGTTGTTGTCTTGGAATCGAAGTCGGTGCCGAAATCGAAGGTTTAGGCCCCTGAGCAGAGGATATTGCCAATTTAGGGACTTTTTGTCTTGGTTCCAATTGTTTAGTTTCAGTGCCATGAGGAGAGGAGGGTAAGGATTTCCTCCTCTTTTTATGTTCTCTCTTAGGAGGGGGTAAGCCCTCCAACTCAGAGATAGTCTCCTCGAAAGGAGATTTCAATAAGCCTTTCAGTGTCAATTTGTTTTTATGCTCTGCTAATGTACAGGAGCTGAAGCCTTTGCAAATCTCACAAGAGGGTTTCACAGATACCTAGATAATACACACAGGATGTATGATTATCCACAATGGGCATTTTTCTATCACACTGATCACAGTGTTTGAAGCCCATCATTCCTTTTTTATCCGACATATCACAGACAAAAACAGCAGAAGTGAAAAAAATACAGTCACACAAGGCCAGACAGGAATATATATAGAAACACACACATTTTTTTAATAGACGAGATGAAAGAAAAAGGGATTACCAACAACAGTAAGAGAAATACCCAGCGGGTAAGGGGAAGGCCTGTACCAGCAATGGTACAAAGAGTACCAAACTTGGTAGAAAAAGGAGAAAAAGGGACAGAGACATGCAGATACACAAGATTATGAGATTAAACACAAAGAAAATAAGGTCTTAAGAAAGGCAATAAACAATTTAAAATAGTAGTGAAAAATTCTTAATTGACATAGCTGAGACCTGGCCTGACAAGTCTTGTTTCGTTAAGAGGTAAACGAGATCTGAGGTAATGGGTAAAAGCTTAGCTCGAGAGTTTTTTGGCTGGCGTGAGATTGTTATAATGACTGACTCGGTTCAGAGGACGGAATAGACACCTATCAGCAGGGAATGAATGAATGAAGAATAATAACATCAGATTATACCATTATCATCATTTTTATCCTCTTCTATCACTACTGGAGCTCCTCTTACAACTAATATAAGTATTCCTTTTTCCTTTGCCCCAGGTATTCCGCTGAATAACCATTCTGAAAACCTTTCTTTATCAAATTCACATGTTCATGTCTTTCCAAGTGTGTCTCCTGTAGCATAACTATTAGCACTCTACATTTTTATATAGTTCACTAATCTTTCTTTTTGGTATTAATCTGTGAGACCACTGACATTTAAAGACATTACAGATAGCATCAATGTGTTGGAGGCAGAGGAGGAGAATGGGTTGACACATGTTTGAAACTTTTAGTTATGTACTTACCATAACTTTAGATGTTTGGGATCCATCTCGCCTACATTCAGTACTGATGGGCTCGGAGCCGATCCCTCGGCTCTGACTCGGCACGCTATGCTATAGAGCGAGGCCTCTTATTGGCTGAGCTATTTCTTATCCCAGGATGCACCACCACTAATCCCCCAGATCTTGTTTGTCCGCATTCATGCACACATACACAACTTGTTTATATAACATTGCCAGATGTTTCAAGATGAAACAACAGGATTCGGACCTTCTGATATCCTCTGATCTCCAAGGAAGGGGGAAGGAGGGTGGGTTATTGAATGTGGCGAGATGGATCCCAAACATCTAAAGTTATGGTAAGTACATAACTAAAAGATGTTATGTGATCCTATCTCGCCTACATTCAGTACTGATGGGACAGCGTCCCTAGCACCTAAATCCTGGGTGGCTCACTGGAAAACACTCCTGAGCACTGTGGAACCAAATGAAGCTCGTCCTCTACATGCCACATCCAATTTGTAGTGAGAAATGAAAGTGTGCGAGGAAGACCACTTAGCCGCAGCACAAATGTCACTAATGGCAAGCTTAGAATGGAATGCTATTGAGGTAGCCATAGCTCTTGTAGAATGAGCTTTGAAAGAGGTCGTAAGCTCTATATTAGAAGAAGAATAAGCTTGAGTAATACAGTCCCTGATCCATTTGGCAATAGTGACCTTTGTGACGGCTTTGCCCAATTTATTGTCTGAAAAGGATACAAACAACTGATCTGTTTTCCTTGTTTGTTTGGTCCTATCTAAAAAAAAAACGCAATTGCCTGTGGACATCTAATGTGTGGAATATGTATTCTGCTTTGTTAGAATACTTCAGAAAGAAGACTGGAAGTTCTAATGACTGTTGCAGGCAGAAACTGGAACAAACTTTAGGGACAAATGATGGATTTGGCCTGAGAGATACTCTATCTTTGTGAAAAACCAAGTACGGAGGTTTTACAGACAAAGCTTGAAGCTCTGAAACCCTTCTGGCAGAAGTAATCGCCACCAGAAAGGCAGTTTTCCACGATAGAAATTTTAAATCACATGTTGCTGCCGGTTCGAAGGGGGAGGAAGTTAAGGCACGTAACACCACATCGAGATCCCATGGAGGAGCAGGATGAGAAATCGGAGGTCTTAAAAGTGCAGCACCTTTCAAGAAGGTCTTACATAATCTGTTGCTCATTAAAGGTGGGTTTATAGATTCGTGAAAATTGGAAATAGCTGCCAATTGAACCTTAATGGTTGAGACTGAACAGCCTTGATTGAAAAGGGAGGTTAGAGATTTCAGTACTTCTGATACGGGAATAGTGATGGGATCCAGACCCTGGAGTTGAGCCCAAATAGCAAATCTTTTCCATTTGCTAGAATACAATTTCTTTGTAGCAGACTTGTGGGCCGAGGATAAAATGTGTACAACTTCCGGGTCCAAGGTATGATTCCTGACTATAGTCGGAAGAGGAGGAGCCAAGCCGTCAATTTTAAGGTGTGTAGGGACTGGTGGACAAGTCCCGACTGATGAACCAATAAGTCTGGGATCTGATCCAGGAACCATGGACCTTCCAGTGCATATTTCCGAAGATAGGGGAACCATACCTGACGAGGCCAGTAAGGAGCAACTAAGATCATTTTGCTCCCCAAGAGAGACGCCTTTTGGATCACCCTGGGAAGGAGAGGAACTGGAGGAAAAGCATACAGCAAGCCGGTGGGCCACGGATGGGCTAGTGCGTCCATAGGGCTCTTCCCCGGAGCCGGGGTGAGGGAGAAGAACTCTTTGCACTTCGCATTTAGCGGAGTCACGAAGAGGTCGCAACACGGAACTCCCCATTTGCTGAAAATCTGATTTGCAACTGTAATGTTCAGAGACCACTCGTGTGGAGAGAGGATAGTTCTGCTCAGTCTGTCGGCTATCACATTGGACTTGCCCGGGATATGAGTCGCCACTAGAAAGCGTTTGGTCAACACTGCCCATTCCCAAACTCTCATGGCCTCTCTGCAAAGGGGGTAGGATCTGGTTCCTTCCTGTTTGTTCAGGTACCAGACAACTGACATGTTGTCGGAGTGAACGGCAATTACGCCCTGAGGGAGGTAATCGTGAAGGGCTTGAAGGGACAGAAGCACCGCTCTCATTTCTAGGATGTTGATATGAAGTAGGGTCTCTTCCGAATGCCATTTGCCTTGGACTGACCTGCCCAGGGAATGCCCCCCCACCCCCATCTGGGAGGCGTCCGTAGTCAAAGTGGCCACAGGAGGAGGTGGAACAAAGGGTCGTCCCTGATCCAGATTGGAGGGCACCAGCCACCAGCGAAGGTCCCGTTTGCAGGTTTCCGTGATCCATATGAGGTGACTGAGAGGGAGATCCTGAAAGGACCACTGAGTTAAAAGAAGCCACTGGAGAATTCTCATGTGCAACCTTGCTAGGGGAACTAGAAGAACCATGGCGGACATGGATCCCAATAGCTGCAGGACCATTCTGGCTGGGGCTTTGGATCTGGGAAGTAAGGCTCAAACTTGAGCCTGTATGGTTTGTATCCTGTCTGTAGGTAGATAGACCCGCATTCGGTTTGAGTCTATCTCTACTCCGATGAATCTTATGCGTTGAGATGGCAGCAACACAGACTTTGGCCAACTGAAGGTGATTCCAAGGGAATATTGCCCAGTGATATCGTGGCTTGTAGGCTCTGCAATAGTAGATGCTTGGAGGTGGCAGTTAGGAGCCAGTCGTCTAGATACGGAAACACCTGGAATCCTAGACTTCTCAGGTGAGCAGTCATGACCGCCAAACATTTGGTGAACACCCTGGGGGCTGTGGTGAGACCAAAGGGCAGTGCGCAGAACTGAAAATGACTGCCTCCTAGGCTGAAGCGCAGATGTCTCCTGGACGCTTGATGTACCATGATATGGTAATAAGCGTCCTTGAGATCTATGGAGCACATCCAAACACCTTTCTCCAGCAGTGGGAGAATGGATTGTAGGGTGACCATTCGGAACTTGGACTTTTTGACTGAACAGTTTAGAATGCTGAGATCCAAAATGGGCCTCAAGTCCCCGGTCTTTTTTGGCACCAAAAAGAATCTTGAGTAAGTCCCTAATCCAATCTGGTCTGCGGGGACCAGTTGGATGACTCCTTTTTGCAGCAGCTTTGAAACTTCTGAGGCTGCAGTTTCCCATTGACTGGGTGGTGGGTCCGGGATTTTTTTGGACTGAGGTGGAGAGTGAGAAAAAGGGATGGCGTAACCTCTGGCGATAATTCGAAACACCCATCGGTCCTGAGTGATACCTTCCCTGGCTTTTAGGTGCCTCGAAAAATGACCCCTGACTGGCTCCGGAGCTGCACAGTCGGGCAATCCCACAGGGACTGTGAAAGGCTGAAGAGCCACGAAAGGACTCGCGGTCTCCAGTGTTGCGAGGGCCTCTGCTGCCTCTGGGACGGTGTCTTCCAGAAGAATTTCCCCCTCCCCTGCCTCTAGAAGGGGGATCGTCCTGCTGTGAGGGGTAAGACTTCTGAGATCTACGGAACCACATTTTCCCTCCTCTTTTAGCCTTGGGGTAAGGCCGAAAGGGAGTGGAAAATCGTGCCCCTACGGCAGTCAAAGTCTTACCTTCTTGCTCGCAGCAGGTCAGTGTGTCCTTTACCTTGGGTCCAAACAAAGAGGACCCATCAAAGGGGGCATCGGCAAAGGAAGACTTAAAGGCCTCCACGAAATGACACAGGTGGAGCCAGGATTGCCTCCATAGAGCAATGCCTGTACCCGCCGCTCTACTCGCCCCTTCGGCCGCATAAGAAATGAGCCTCATGGACGAGTTTGATATGGACGACAGTGTAGCCAGCTGAGAGCCAACCATCTGGGCCAGCTGCTCAGGCAGGTTACCCAAGAGGGTATCGGAAAGTTCTTTAATCAGATCCCTCTGAAATCTGGTAAAGTGCGTGAGATAGTTCAAGGACCTTAATGTAAAGGCCGCTGAACTTAGGGTGCACTTACCGTACCGATCCATGCTCTTAGACTCCTTATTAGGAGGAAGGACGGACGTCGAAGCCTCTGCTACATCTTGCTGGGTAGCAGATGCCACCACCAAAGCATCTACAGCCATGCCTTTCATCAAAAACTCTTTTTCCGGGGGTGCTGACAGGAACTTATTAGGACGAGCAGGCACCGGTTCCACAGAGTCTGGGTGTTCCCACGCCCTTCAACAGATCAAATCCAAGAGCTCGTCGAAGGGCGGAGACACCCAGGAGGCGGAGGGCTGAGCCCTGAAGGCCTTAAGGAACACCGACTCATCAGCAGAAGGGGGTTTGGATTGCCAGCCTCGTTGTTTAAGGGCTTCCAGGATGTCTGCAAAGGAGACATCATCTGAGGACGACTTAGGGGACCCCTCTGCATCATCGAGATCAGTGTCTGATGTAAGAGACTCATCAGGGGAGTCAACGTGCTTCCTCTTGCACGATCTTTTCCTGGGGGGTTCCTCCAAAGAAGCTTCAGAGGGACCTCCAGGAGGGGGGGAACCCCCAGTGGGGGTAACCTCAGGCCCCGGGGCTCCGCTGTCTAAGGACAGGGGGACTGCCAAAGACCCAGTCTCAGTATGCAGGGAAGGAGCTGGGGAGACCGTGGAGGTAGCCAAGGAACATTTGGTTAACGCACTCCTCATGGCCCTGAAGGCGGGACCACCAGAATCCTGGGAAGGTCCCACCTCCGTGGCCACAATGGTAGATGGTACCCCCGCAGCCGACGCACCGAGAGGAAGGCTTGGGACTGAAAACATCAGTCCCGAAGCGTCCCCCCCGGGGCTGACAGAAGAAGTCCGCGTACCGAGCTCCGACTCAAGAGCCGGAGTTGGAGTAAGGGTCGGGCCCGACCCAAAAACCTCCACCGTCTCCACCAGCACCGGCTCCAACGGTGCCGAGGCTGTTGGAGGAGGAACCATAATAGCAGGGTGGACCATCGGCTCCGAAGCCGAATGGGCTGGAGCCGAAACTAACTTTTGAAACACCGGAGACTGGAAAAGTCTTAGGAGCACCCTGTCGATGTCTGAATCAGACATCTTGGAGGATCTAGATGACACTGATCGGGTCCGAACTGATTTCTCCATCGGCTCCATAGGACTAGGGGACCGGCTCCGAATGGATTTGACCACTATCGGTTCTGAGGGAGATCTCAAAACAATTTCCCTCGGTGCCGAGGAGGGCTTCGGCGCCGAAGGGGAAGAGTCTGAGCCGGCAACCCTCATCGGCTCCAAAATCAGTGGAGCCGATGAAGGTGACCCGCCTCTCGATGCCCCAGTCCTCGGCTCCGAAACCAGAGGGGTCGAGACTGGAGGCATCGAGGCAGACCATTCCGCCCTCGGCTCTGAAGTCCGTGGAGCCGATGGAGAAGCCTGCCTAGGTTTTTTGGCAGTCGGTTCCAACAGACTGGTCGGAGCCGACGCTTTTTTCTTCTTCGTAGGAGAGGGAGAGGAAGATAAAGCCTCCTCGAAGGAGGGCTTAATCAGACCTTTTAATATTAATTTATTCTTCCTCTCCTGGAGGACTCTAGCAGAAAAGGCGTGACACACACTACAGGACTCTTGTAGGTGCTTGGCGCCTAAACAATAAACGCACGAGGAGTGGTCGTCCGTTATGGACATTTTGTAACCACACCTCGCGCACTTTTTAAACCCAGAGGGTCTATGCTCTTTAGACATGCTGACTAAGAACAAGATTTTACCACAAAGAAGTGAAAACTAAGTAAGTTAAGATTTTTTTTTTTTTTTTTTTTTTAGACAAAACACAATGTCAGAAACAATACACAATCTAGTACCACAAACACTGAAAATGAGGGTCAAGACCCTCTAACTTAAGCAGGTACTTGACCTCCTGGAAACATAAAAATGCTAGATAGTAAAAGGGGAAGGCCCCTCTAACTTAAACGGGAAACCTTCCCTTAACAAAAAAACACAATTTTCCTCAACAAAATTTTTGCAAACACACTCGTACAACAACAATATCTGTTAAAACAGCTTTTGGGTTCAAAATAGCAAAATTCCTGACAGGAAAAGTCTAAATAAAACAGTACTTAGCCCAGCCAAGTTTGAGACCACATCCTAGCTTGTAAGCGGCAAACGAGATCTGGGGGATTAGTGGTGGTGCATCCTGGGATAAGAAATAGCTCAGCCAATAAGAGGCCTCGCTCTATAGCATAGCGTGCCGAGTCGGAGCCGAGGGATCGGCTCCGAGCCCATCAGTACTGAATGTAGGCGAGATAGGATCACATAACATCTGAGTCTTCAGAAAAGCCCTCATTATTTAATTTCAATCCATGATTGAAACAGGACCTGGTAGAGTGACAGGCACATTTAGATGCAGGCAGGAGACCATAAAGCAAGACAACTTTTTTCAGATAAATATTTACTAAGTGTTTTCTTAAAAGATTTATCCAGGATCATTTTTGACTCTGAGTCATGTCTGGATGGATAGTCGAATGCACACAAGTGATGTAACTGGTGGATGTACTGATTCCTGTCTGAGAAGCTTTAGTGCCAAGGTGGGACCTGAACCTTCAGGTTTCTATTTTTAGGTTTCATTTCATTATTTTTCTCTGTCCTTGCCTTTATCGTGGTCAGATTTGTCACCATAAACAAATTAAGATTTTGGTCAGAAAAGACCCTCAAGACAAAACTGTATTATTTTTTTTTTTGTGAGGGAGTGTGGCCAAAAGCATTGTATATCGAGCAATCCACTAATACATGTCCCAGGCCCAGGCATATTATACAGAGATTATGGGTGATCTGAGGCAGGATTCTGTAGCCACACTGACTGCATTTCTTGAAGCCTTTTCCCATTAGAGAGAATCTGTAATTAAACAGAATGCAAAGGCAAAACTAAAAGAAATACAAAAGTTGTTATAAACCTAAATAAAAAAACAAACAAACAAAAAACATAAAATACTGACAAAGGCAGTTAATGAGATCAACAATACTGTTAAGTTGAAAAGGGCAAAAGTGACAAGAAGATGTTAGGTCTCTTCAACCTAACTACAGTGAAGGAACTGGGGACATTTTCTTTTGTACAGAAAAAGCAGTTGGGCTTATAAGATGGACCAAGACAAAAGAGGGCAAATTCTGCCAATATTGGAAAAAAAGAAGTTATGCACTCACCATAATGTTCCATCTGAGTTGTTGCTTTCTATTTGTCTTCAACCTGTGGAACACAGATCAGGGATGGCACCAACTTGGCCGCATTTTCCAGCATTGGATTCAAGCTCCAAGCTCTTCCCCTATCCATAATGCCCCTGTCTCCCTTCTCCCCTCAGATCGAGTTTGCTGCCAACCATAGCATCCCAGCCTGACTCAAGGCCTTACTCCTTGGAAAAAATACCCAGAGAGTACCACAGGAAAGAACAAGTTATGCCAAAGTAAAGGCTATGTCTCTTCTGGCCAGTCAACCACACAGCCCACATAAGGCAGGGGGAAGGAGAGACAAAAAGCAACAACTCCGATGGAACGTTATGGTGAGTACATAACTTCTTTATCTGAAGTTGTTTTCATTTGCTCTTCAACCTGTGGACAGAGACCCCAGCTACCAAAATCCTGGGAGGCTCTCATGGAAGGATATTCTGGAGCACGGCGGAACAAAAGGATGCCCTGCTTCTGGACAGAAGATCCAACTTGTAGTGTGAGATGAAAGTATGCAAAGATGTCCAAGTAGCCACAGAGCAAATGTCATCCAAAGAAACTCTGGACCAGAAGGCAGCTGAAGTAGCCATAGACCTAGTAGAATGTGCCTTGACTTGACCTGATGGAGATAGTCCTTTGGCTGAATATGCCAGAACTATGCACTGAGAGATCCAACGAGCAATGGTGACTTTCGATACAGGTTTCCCTAAAAAGGCTTAAAGTAGGAAATGAAAAGTTAATCAGACTTACGAAAGGACTTTGTTCTGTGCAAATAAAAACGTAATTGCCTATGAATATCCAGCAGGTGCAATTTATACTCTCCCTTATTCTGAAAATTCGTAAACAAAACAGGGAGATTGATAACCTGATTTATGTTTGATTCTGAAGCCACTTTTGGAAGAAAAGAAGGATTAGTGCGTAAGGACACCCTGTCTCTATGGAAAACCATATAAGGAGGCTTAACCAATAAGGTTTGAAGCTCCGATACTCTTTTGGCTGAAGTAATGGCAATCAGGAAGGGTGTTTTCCAAGACAGAAACTGCAGATCCACCAAAGCTCCAGGTTAAAAGGGGGAAGAAACTAAGGCTTGAAGGACCAAAGTAAGATCCCAAGGCGGCATTGGGTCCTTGATTGGAGGCCTAAGTAAAAAGGTACCTTTCAAAAAGGCTTTACAAAGTTTAGAAGAAGCCAGGGAAGCCGAATTATCTCCTATATGGAAGTTAGAGATAGCTGCCAGCTGAACCTTAATGGTAGAAAAGCTGGCACCTTGTTGAAAAATACCTGCCAGAAACTCAAAGATAGCAGGAACTGGGGCAGTAAAGGGATCCCAGTCACATTGAGACGCCCAAATCGAAAAACGTTTCCACTTAATAGAATAAACCTTGCTAGTGGAAGATTTATGAGCCGCTACCAAAATCTTCTTAACTGGAGAAGATAGCCCAGGAGTCCTAACTATCATAGGAACTGGAGCAGCCAAGCTGTAAGCTTCAGACTGGCCAGATCTGGGTGTGGAATCCCTCAGGGATGTGAAATCAGATCCAGAACCGGATCCAACGTCCAGGGAGGACACACTGCATGAGACTACAGAGAAGGGAATCATACTTGACGAGGCCAGAATGGGGCAATGACGATGACTTAGCTCCCCAGCAGTTGAGCTTTCTGAATGAACTTTAGAATTAGAGGAAGTTGGGATAAGCATACAGAAGACCAGAGGGCCATGCATGAACCAGAGCATCTCTGGGGGACTCCCCCGGTGGAGGGTTCAGAGCTAAAAACTCACTGCACTTCACATTGGAAGGAGAGGCAAAGAGATTGCAGCAAGGCTGACCCCCACTTTCGAAAGTTTTGTTTCGCTACTGAAGGATTCAGAGACCACTCATAAGGCATCAGGATAGACCTGCTGAGCCTGTCCACCAGAATGCTGGACCTCCTTGGAATGTGCGTTGCAACCAGAAAATGGCCGGTGGAGATTGCCCACTCCTACAATCTCATGGCTTTGCGACAAAGGCGATAAGACCTGGTTCCCCCCTGTTTGTTGATGTACCAGACTACAGACATGTGGTCTGGCTGGATGACAATTGTCTCTAGGGGAAGATGGGCAAGAAGAGCTTGCAATGCCAATAGCACCACCCTCATCTCCAGGATGTTGATATGCAGATGGGTCTCCAGGGAAGACCATGTGCCTTGGACTGTCCTTCCAGAACAGTGCCCCCTACCTGCATAGGGAGGCATCCGTGGTCACTGTGGTCATTGGGGTAGGAAGAATGAAAGGATTACCCCAATGCATGTCCGGGGAATGAAGCCACCAGAGAAGGGAATCCCTGCAGGCTCAAGACAGATGAATAGGGTGGGACAATGGAAGATCTAGTAATGACCACTGGACCGCCAGGGTCCACTGAAGCAGCCTCATGTGCAACTGAGCTGTGGGAATGAGAGTGATCATGGTTGCCATGGACCCCAATGCCCATAGGACATATTCTCTCAGGGGAGTTTGGACTTGAAGAATGCACAGGACATGATGCTTGAGTGATAGAAGCCTGTCTGAAGTTAGAAAAAGCTTGGTCTGAATGGTGTCTCACTGTGCTCCAATAAAATTCAAAATCTGACTTGTTGAGATTTATGGTGATGCCCAACTGGTGGGCGGTCTGGAGAAGGAGATCTCTGGCTTAGTAGAGTTGATGCCTGGAGGGAGCGGAAAGGAGCCAATCTTCCAGGTAGGTGAAGACCTGCTACCACTGCCATCACTTTGGTGAACACCCTGGGGGCTGTGGTGAGACCAAAGAGTTGCACTCTGAACTGGTAATGATTGGACCCCAGCCAGAAGCAGAGGAACCTCTGAGAGTGCCTGTCCATTTTTATGTAATAGTATGCATCCTGCAGATCCATCAAGCACATCCAGTCATTTTCCTGCAGGAAGGGCAGGCCAGACTGGAGAGTGACCATCCGGAATTTCGTCTTGGCAACTGACAGGTTTAGGGTTGAAAGATCCAGGATGGGTCTTAAGTCCCCTGTTTTCTTTGGCACCAAAAAGAACCTGGAATAGATGCCTAATCTGGACTGGTCTGGGGGGACAGGTTTGCCGACTCACTTTTCAAGCAGCTTTCCACTGCTGCATCCTTCCTTTGAGCAGATGGAATATCCAGGAGGTGTCTGGGAGGAAGTGGTATTCAAGTGAAGAGAACTGAATATCCTCTGGATATGATTTGCAACACCCAGCGATCATTGGTGATTGACTCCCAGGCTGTTGGGTGTAGTGAAAGTTAGTCAAAAGGCAACCACGAAACAAAACAATCGCCACCAGGAAGTCAGCCAAAGCTCTTTATTCCAAAACCAAGCAGACAAGGCTGTCACCAGCCACGAAAAAACATGTAAACGCCTTAATCCTCTGATAACGGACAGTATGCGTTTTCGTCAGATTCTCGACTTCTTCAGACAATCAGTACATTCAATTAACACAGTATATATAACGTTGACCATCAATTGATTAATTGAAATTATTCTAAAATTTAAAGAGACATTTAAAATTAAAATTAAGAAAGTCATTTCAAAATACCATTTAAAATATTACACATATGACTGTTTGTTACATTTAATTTGATGTATAAATATAGATCTTTATCTATTGAAAATGAATATTTAAAGGAATGTGTTGCTAAGGAAATTGTACCTAAAGGTTTAAGGGTGTTCAAGTTTCCTAACAATGTTGTGTATGGCACTAGTTATTACAAAGATTTAGTAGACATTTTCAATAAATGTGGATTGGAAGTTCTTAGAGTCATGATTAAAGAAAATACAAAAATACAGGACAGTATTAAAAAAGGACATAAGTA
>NC_056728.1:1967446853-1967548407 GCF_019279795.1 Protopterus annectens
AAAAAAAACGAATTTCATTAAAACATTTACCTTCAACTAAATGCAAATACACCACAAAGGCTTTTGAGTATAGTGAAGGAAAGAAAAGTTATAGAATGGGGGATGGCGGGTGGGTAACCCGGACTGCAACAGTGAATACACTCAAACATCTACATTTATGGTAAGTGTACACAACTGTACTATGTTCTTCGTGTTTCACTGTTGCAGTCATTACATTTGGGTAGAATCCCAAATCTATGGATGGGAGGATGGAACTAAACAGCATTAGGAGCAGCTATAAGGTCCTGCAGGACTGCAGTGGCAAAGCCTGTCCTAGATTTAGAGAAGAGAGGTAAATGATAATGCTTTGTGAATGTATGAACAGAGCTCCAAGTAGCAGCTTCTAGAATGTCTTTGGTTGGGACCCCTCTGAGAAAAGCTGCTGAAGTAGAGGCATCCCTGGTGGAATGGGATCTGATCCCCTTGGGCACTAGTTTACCATGGTGCAAATAGCAGAAACGAATACAGTGGCTTATCCATTTAGAAATAGTCTGCTTTGATATAGCCTTCCCCATTGATCCTGCAGCAAATGCTACCAGTAGTTGCTCAGACTTTCTTAGAGATTTTGTCCTGTTTAAGTAGAAAGTACAGTTGTGTACACTTACCATAAATGTAGATGTTTGAGTGTATTCACTGTTGCAGTCATTACATTTGGGTAATCTGCTGGCAGATTGCCCTCAGTCGGCTTGAATTCCAAAGTCTTGGGTCCTGCGTCGGTTGCTGTCTCTTCTTCCAAGACGTCAGGGGGTATAAAACAAGCAGTCGACGCCATTTTCTTTAGTTTTTCTTGCCCCATATTTCAGGTGCCCCCCAAATGGGGAGCAAAAATATATATAAAAATATATAAAACTATATATACATGCAACAACATAAACTTTACCTTCATCTAAAAGCAAATACACTACAAAGGCTGTAGAATATAGTGAAGGAAAGAGAAGCTCCAGAATAAAAGGGGGATGGTGGGCAGGGAACCCGGACTGCAACAGTGAATACACTCGAACATCTACATTTATGGTAAGTGTACACAACTGTACTATGTTCTTCATGTTTCACTGTTGCAGTCATTACATTTGGGTAGAATCTCAAAGCTATGGATGGGAGACTGGAGATAAATAGCATTAGGGGCGGCTATAAGGCCCTGCAGAACTGCAGTGGCAAAACCTGCCCTGGACTTAGAGTAGAGGCAAATGATAATGCTTTGTAAAAGTGTGAACAGAACTCCAAGTAGCAGCCTCTAGAATGTCTTTGGTTGGTACTCCTCTGAGAAAGGCTGCTGACATAGCTGCAGCTCTGTTGGAATGAGACCTAATGCCCTTGGGCACAGGTTTACCATGGTGTAAGTAGCAGAAACGTATGCAGTGGCTTATCCACTTTGAAATAATCTGCTTTGAAATAGCCTTTCCTTCTGATCCTGCAGCATATGTCACTAGTAATTGCTCAGTTTTTCTTAGAGCTTTAGTCCTGCTCAAGTAGAATCTTAGCTGTCTGTGTATGTCCAAGGAATGCAGAATTCTCTCCCCCTTGTTCTGCGGATTTGGATAAAAGTTTGGCAGATGAATAGTTTGGTTAAGAGCCACACTGGAAACCACCTTAGGCATAAATGTTGGATTTGTCCTCAGACACCCTGTCTGGGTAAAATATGATAAAAGGCTCCACAGCCATGAGGGCCTGTAGCTCTGAGACTCTTCTTGCTGAAGTAATTGCTTGTAGCAGAACTGTTTTCCATGATAAGAACTTTATATCAGCAGTAGCAGTTGGTTAAAAATGGAGGCAGGGTGAGCTTTTCCAACACATAATTGAGGTCCCATGCAGGTACTGGTGATCTAGGAGGCCTTAAATTTTTGGCTCCTCTAAGATACTGCTTTAGTAAAGGATGAGAAAAGATTGGTGGCTCTGTATTGTAATGAGCCAAAATGGCACAGGCATGGATTTTAATTCATGAGAAAGATAGGCCTTTGTCAAGCATCTCAGTCAAGTATTGTAATATCTGAGGAATATTTGGTTCTGCTGTATCAGTTCCTTGTGCTCGATTCCAAGCACAGAATCTCTTCCATTTATCAGCATAAGATTTTCTAGTACTAGGCCTTCTGACTTCCAAAATGACATCCATCACAGCTTTACTGAGAGGTGTTGTTTGTATAACTACATGATCAGCCATGCTGCCAGGTTCAGTGTCTGGAGTTGATTATTTTGCTGGGACAGTAACTGAGTTCTTTGAGGTAAGGTCCAAGCTGGGTATTGAGACAAGTTCCTTAGGATTGAGCGGGGCCGGTCCGGGCAATTAGTATCATCTTTGGTTTCGCTTGTCTGACTTTTAGGAGGACCTTGGGAAGAAGAGGCAGTATATGAAAGGCGTAAACTGAAAGGTTTTTCCAACTTAAGGATAGGGCGTCCACTTTCCATGCTTGCCTGTGATAAGTCCTTGTGCAGAATCTTTTCAATTGATAATTTTGAGGGGGGTGAATAGATCTATGTCTGGGCTCCCCCATTTCTTTATCATCATGCTGAAGACTTGTGGATTTAGTTTCCACTCGTGAGGATCCATAAGGTTTCTGCTTAAATCGTCTGCCAAGAGCATTTTGCTTTCCTGGCAGGAATTGAGCTTGAAGATGTATTTGGTAAGTCAAAGCTGTGTCCCACAGTGCCATGGTTAATCTGCAAAGGGGGTATGAGTGCATGCCCCCCTGCTTGTTTATATACCACATGACCGTGGTGTTGTCCGTCTTTATCAGTAGTTGTCCTGGATGAAGTAAATCCTTGAAGGCTGTCAGGACATTTTGAACAGATAGCATTCTCTTTCAGGTTGATATGTAGATGCATTTGTTTTGGGGCCCATATGCCCTGAATGCATCTCCCCACCATGTGGGCCCCCCAGGCATAATCTGATGCATCTGTTGTTAAGGTTTGGCTGGCAGGGGGTAGAGTGAAGGCCCGTCCCATGTTTTGGTGACATGCCTTTGTCCACCATAGAAACTCCTGTTGTAGTCAGTGAATGAGAGGAATCATTGTTTCCAGACTGTGACAATGTTGACTCCATCCAAATGAACTCTCCACACTTCCTTCACTACCCTGTTTCAAAAACAAATTGAAGGTATTCCTCAAAACTCATTGGTTATGCCCATGTTCTAAACCTGACTAGTCTGTCTTTTATATACTCTGATCTTCCAAACCCATTAACGCATTAAAAGCAACTCCTTCCTTATTAAACTATGTTACTAATTATCTCTTGAATACCTTGATTGTATTTGCATTCCTTTATTATGCCTGTATTTCTGCATTGTAAACTATAGATTGTACTTGCATCCTTTATTATGCCTGTATTCTGCGCTGTAAATTTTACGGTGATAACCTGTTATACATACTGTAAATAGCTTTTATCTATCTCATGTATCCTAAGATGTGTTAATTGCATTGTCCTAGCTTTGGAGCTTAACTCCTCGGGCCTCTACTGAAAATGGACATGTATCCAGTTGGACTAGCCCGGTCAACAAATGTAAAATAAAAAATAAACTTTTTATGTACCATTGCAGTTTCCTCATATGCAGTCTTGCATATGGAATCAGTAGGATGCCAGGAAGCCCAAAGCCTGCAGAATTTGTCTTGTAGATAACTGGGTTTTTGTTGCCATCAGTTTGAAGTAAGTAGTCAGTTGCCTCTGCTTGTCTGGAGTGAGGTAAGCAATCAGGGCAGTTGTATTCAAGCTTGCACCCAGGAATGTTCTCTTTTGAGAGGGTACCAGTTGTGATTTCTTTTTGTTTATTGTGTACCCTAGGCATGTTAGCAGCCTTTTCACAAATGCCAGGTGTTGAAGAAGAATGTCCTTGTTCTCTGCTTGAATGAGACAGTCGTCCAAGTAAGGATATATTCAAGCACTTCTTTGCCTGCAAAATGCAATTACTGGTGCCAGGCACTTTGTAAAGACCCTGGGCACAGTAGATAAGCCAAAGGGCAGTGCAGACAATTGTAATGCATTAAGCCAGCCATGAATCTGAGGTATCTTCTGCACGATTGCCTTATTGTGACATGCAGGTATGACTCTTTTAGGTCTAATATCACCAGCCACACATTCTTACCCAGCATGAGCAGAAGCTGCTGCAAAGTCAGCATTTTGAAATGTGGAATGTCCAGGTATGTGTTCAAAATCGATAAATCCAGTATTGGCTGCCAGGCCTTGTCCTTTCTGGGTACCAAGAACAGTCGAGTAAAAACCTTGTCCTTTTTCCTGTTCTGGTACTGGCTGAATGGCCCCCATTATCCATGAGGGATGTAACCTGTTTTGGTCCCTCTGCCCATTGATTTTTTGGCAGATCTGGCCAACCATTTGCCATTGGCAGAGTATGGAAATGGAATCTGTATCCCTGTGATACTATGCTTAGCACCCATTTGTCCTGGGTTATTAACTGCCAATTCTGAGCAAAAAGTGCTAATTTTCCCCCTAAGGGTGATGGCCAAAAGATAAGTGCTTGGTGAAGGCAGAGGGAAGTCATTGGGAGGGTTTTCTGTAGGTTTGCGCTTTATCTCCTCCGGATTTGGAGGGAGAAGTGCCCCATTGCTTTGACCAGCAATTCTTTATTTTCTGCACATTCAGAAATCAACATTTTCTGTTTCAGCAATCCCATAACCATGTTGTTGATACTTCAGCATATGAAACTGGCAGTTTAAGGCCCTAATTGCCAAGGTTGTAGATGTATAAACCTGTTTTCCCCCATCTATCCAGTGCCCTTTAATCTCTGTCAGAGGGGGTAGGATTTTTTGCTGTTGAGGCCTTAACTCCCTTTGGACCCTGTTAAATAGTTTCAGGGTCAGCAGCAGGGTTTTTAAATAAAATTTTGTGAGAGTCAGGGACCCTGTAATATCTGTCAGGCTTGCTGGGAGCCAGAGATAAGGAGTCAGGGGTCAGGCTTGACTCCGAAAACACATCATCCACAATGTCTAAAACAGGGGGTATGGCTAAACGCCTGTGCTGAGGGAGAAGGAAATCCCTGAGCCTCTTTTTTGATTCTGAGAAATCTTGACTCTCCCTCAAAGTATGCAAGGTTTCTCCAAAGGAAAAATCCTCAAGAGGTAATGCAGATGGTATGGCCTCCTCAGCATCAGAATCCTCATAGGGAGGAATAGATAATTCCTGAGCAGAAGAAATAGAAACCTGATCTGAAGATTCATAATCAGTGTCTTGTCTAGGCCTCTTATCTGGAGGGGGATGGGAACCCCTGATCAAGGTAATAAGGTCTTCAGCCATTTTGATCATCTTTTTTTTTAGGCATAGAAGCCTGTGGCATGTGGCTCATGCGTCATTTTTTTTAGTTTTAGAAGTTACTTTTGTCTTTGGATTTGCAGCTGTCGTCGGTTTGATATAAAAATGTTGAGGTGTGAATACACACTCAGAAGCTGGTGCCTGCACAGCGGCTTCGGACCCATCTGAGGGAGATACATCTGTGGGTCCAATAATTTGAGTATCTAGCGGCATGGGTGTCGGTAGGGGCCTGCAACTCGAATGTAGCGGGCATCAGGGGCTGCGAAAGCGCCTCACTGAGTACTGGTGACGGGTTTGGAGAAGCTTAGTCGTCTGTTTTGGACCTCGGCTGTCTGTCTCTGTCCTTTTCTTTGTGTTTTTTATGTACTCCAGTAGTCGGATTGCTATCCGATGACATTTCTGGGTAGTTAAATCTGTTTCGAAAATACTTTGAGGCAAAACTGTACCGACGCTTAATAGTGCGTTCGTTGAATTTAGCATAAAACCGACAGCCAGGCACATTGTGATCACTGCCTAGGCAAGGAATACAGTATAAATGGAAATCCTTATGAGGTATTTGCTTCCCACAAGTAATACAGTTATTAACTTTTTCTGACATCTGTATGGAGCAAGAAAAAAAGTTTCCCCAACGGGGTACTTAGCTTTAGTGAAGACTTCGGTTCTGAAACTCAAACTCTAATATCTCAGGAGTCGGCCGACCAGCACTTGCGAAATGCTTCTGCTTCGGGCACCGCGCGGCAAGAAAGACTAAAGAAAATGGCGTCGGCTGCTTGTTTTACACCCCTGACGTCATGGAAGAGGAGACAACAACCGACTCAGGGCCCAAGACTTTGGAATTCAGGGCAACCTGCCAGCAGATTACCCAAATGTAATGACTGCAACAGTGAAACACGAAGAACATCGGAGGTATCTTCTGCATGATTCCCTTATTGGGATACGCAGGTATGCCTCTTTTAAGTCTAAAGTCACTAGCCAAGCGTTCTTGCACAGCATGGGCAGAAGCTGCTGCAAATTTAGCATTTTGAATTTTGGAATGTCCAAGAATGTGTTCAAAATTGATACAGTATTGGGCGCCAGGCCTTGTCTTTTCTGGGTACCAAGAACAGTCTTGAGTAAAACCCTTGTCCTTTTTCCTTTTCTGACACTGGCTGAATAGCCCCCATATCCAAGAGGGACATAACTTGTTTCTGTGCCTCTGCCCATTGATTTTTTGGCAGATCTGGCCAACCGTTTGGAATTGGCAGTGTGTGGAAATGAAATCTGTATCCCTGGGATGCTGTTGAATACCCACTTGTCCTGGTGTTGAATACCCACTTGTCATGGGTTAACTGCCAATTTTGAGCATAAAGTGCTAATTTTCCCCTTAAGGGAGCTGCCAAAAGATAAGTGCTTGGTGATGGCAGAGGGAAGTCATCGAGACTGTTTACTGTAGGGTTGCGCTTTATTTCCTCCAGATTTGGAGGTAGAGGCACCTCATTGCTTTGACCTGTAAGAATCCTGTGACTGGTATCTAGAGCCTTTATGGCACGTGGATTTGCCCCGTGAAGCTCTGTCGGATAAAGGAAAGGACCAATTTTTTTGTAGGCCAGTATCTACTGAATCTTGGTGGCTGCACTTGTAAGAAGTCTTACAGTTTGCATAGACTTAGCTTTGTCTTCCATTTTCTTTAAAACGTCTTCTGCCTTAATACTAGAGTATCATGCTGTAAAGGTGCATCCAGCAATTTAGCTTTAACATGATCAGGCAAATTTTGCTCTTTTAGCCAGGCATGCCTTCTAATCACAGATCCAGTAACTGCAGCCCTGCAGGAGGCCTCTAAGGAATCAAAACCACATTGCAAAGTATGCTTTCTAACTTGTTCTGCTGCATGCAATAATTCCTGTATTTTTTTTTTTATTTTCGACACATTCAGAAATTAACATAATTTTCTGTTTCAGTAATCCCATAACATGCTGTTGATATTTAAAGGCCCACTACATGAAAATAATTCAAAAATGTATATTTTTTTTCACTATTCCTAAGTTTGTCTCTTTGCAAACCTGCATGTACCACAATGAAGTAGTAAATACTAATTTTATTTTGTTTGTACTCCTGACTGCCCTCCTGGGGGCAGACATCCTGATGAAAATTAGTTCTGTTCTAAAAGAAAATCTAGCCCATAATACACTGCAAGTCCACTGTATTTGAGATTTTAGTGCCCATAGCTGTACTGTCACAGTACTGTTCCATTCATTTAGAATGGAAGAACTGAGATGAGAAGCTATTTTTCAGAGGCCTCAGTAAAAGTATAATTCACCGTCATGTAGTGCATCTCACAAATGTGTTTGCTGCTGATGTGTTACACATTCTGTGAAAAAAGCTTCCAGAAATAGTGGCTCTTTGCTGAGATATCAGCCTTTTATTTAGGCATTTAACTTTGATATGGCTCAGTTTCTTCTTCAGTAACTTCTTCCATATACCAACCCCCTGCTAGCAAGAGTATCACATTTCCTGCCCTGCAAGGATCAGCTATTCAGTCAGCTTTGCATGACAATACACATCAAACAGATTTGCTTGCTGTCTGCCTGGTGTGACAGTAAAAATGTTCCCTCATCTCTCTTACTCCTATCATCTTGAATAGCACTTTTACAGTAAATCATGTTACAAAAATGCTTTTTCTCAATCCTTCATATAAAGGAGTTTGAGTATTCCTTTACAAATGCCTGTAACTTACACTGATTACCATTCATCTTGGCCAATGACAATTTGGGTTGCTTGCAAAAATAAATAAAATAAAATAAAAAAACACAACTCTAAGAATATAGGCATTTGCCTTGCATAGAATTTCAGTCCTTGGCGTCATTTTCCCTTACGCATACCACTGAGTTCTCCTCCTATTTCTGTGTACTGCTATTGTCTGCTCATATTCAGTTTTTTTTTTTTAATTCAAATTAAAATATTTCCTTCATGCTATGCACTGCCTACTCCTAATGCTGTGAACAGTGTGCATACTGTTAGTCCTCAATGTCAACTGATGTCTATTGCAAGCTGTCAGTACAAGTTTATCTATTCACTGATATCCAGAATTTCACACATTTCCTCAACAAGCTAAATAAATCAGACTACCGCCAACAATATGTTTCATACTACTGTCATGTTTTATGTACATGTAACTGTTGCATTTCTATAAATATATGAATATACTTCTTACAGCAAGGATCAAGCATAAAAAGCCATTTAGCTATGAACATCAATGAAACAAATGTGATGACAGCAATTATTAGAATTATACATACACATCAACTCGCATCTACCACAGGGATGGGCTATGGCTTCAGAAAAAACAAAAGGGTGCAAAGTTAAAACTTTGGGTGTTGAACATCTGCTCTGTAACTTCAAAGTACAGGCAAGCCAGATAATGTTCAATTTGCCTATGGACTCAACACTGCTTGAAGACAATCATAACAGCTTCTATACGGTTAGAAACAAGAGCAATCATGTAGATAAGACACCTTTCAGTTATGCTTGCCTCAACAAGTGCATAATTTGTGAAGTCACATGAATAACAAAAGCTTGCCTTTCAGTACATCAAGGGACCAGCTCAGCTGACAGGTGGTATGCTGAGAGAGCATTCCATTATGGCGACATCACCACTCCTCGGAGTAACTGCAATTCACTGTTTAGCAACATAAGATGGAGGTGTGATGCATATGCTTGTGAACCCTAAGTCACAGGCAATGGATTATCATTTGCACATGGAACCCTAGCAATAGTATCAGATGAAGCTAGAGGACCACCACAGAGGAAACCTGGTTTTAAACTGACGACACAACTTAATATTCAAATGGTACCGGTGTCACAAAACTGTTACATTTCAACATGGACTGCACACAATCTATTAGTGTAATAAATTGTACATCCACATTTGTGCAGACATTACTCCAATGTAACATCTTACTATAATTTACTTGTTTCCATACTAGAATACCCTGCTGACTGCTTCTGCAAGTCATATCAAAAAAGGCACATCCGCAAATGGGAAAACAGTCATAATTGGTGATACTGTCTCTTGTTAACACCATATTGTGGCATTTACATGCAACTGTGAATTAACCTGCAACACATTAAATGGAATACTCCACTCCCTGCCGCAGGTTGCACAACATTATCTTTCTGGCTTCCTAGTACAGTTTAAAACACTATGTAATCTAACTGGTTGGTGAGAAACTCATGTTCCAGAAATTCAATACACACATGCCTGACATCAGAACATATTTGACAAAGTGAAGGCACTGCTGTGTTCAGGAATTATAATCACCTCTAATGCATATCTCACAACATAGGAAGCACCATTGTGAACCCCAATCTTCAGAGAATCTGACTCTTAGAGTGCTAGGTAGCTAAGTGACACAATGCCCCTTACATACCCATCCTGGCATCCACTCTTCATTGATTGTCAGTGTTCCATGCTGTCCATTCTGAAACCTCCACACTAGTCTATTGCTGAGATGGTTTGTGTAGTTTATGGCAGTAGTAAAAAGGAGCAAAATAACCTTTGGACAATCTGGACAGAGGATCCAACTCGGAGAGCTTCCCAGTCTATCAAATGAACCCACTCATCACATTTTTGATAAACGTTCAAGAGCTGGGACAAAAATTCCATTTCCAGACGTGATTTTAAATGGCATTTTTATATCCTGTATGACTCTCTGCAAATGATGTCAGGCAAACCACCTAGCAGTATTAGCTAGTGCAAGGGGAATGCACTGACTCCAGGGGTTCCAGTAAGTGCTTTCCTGTCAGTCCTGCCAGGCTATATCACTCTGTTTCACATCACCCATGCTAAACATATATACTGGTGAACCATGCTGCTTTTCCCATCTATTCACAAGACACAGACTACACATAAGCTGGCGATGTCAGCTCTGGCCACCTCTTAGTACTCCATTTAAGAGGGTTGGTCTCATCCATGCCATGCTACGTCATTCTCTTTTGACACATCCAATACTAAAACACACACACAGAGAAAATGTACTGGTGAACCATGCGGCATTGCCCACCTCTCCACAAAACAGTGCTGCAACAACTATGGGCCACTCTTTTTGCAGTTAATGTCAGTTCAGACCACCCAACAGTTGTTGCAATAAGTCCACTGCACTGACATCATGTCATTCCTAAACAGGGTTGGTGCCAGTGCAGCTCAAGCTACATTGTTCAACGTTACACCTTTCACTCACTCACCTCACACACACACCCACCTCACACACACACGCACCACTCTCACACTCACCTCACACACACGCACCACTCTCATGACACTCAGACATATATATATATATATATATATATATACACACACACATTCACAAAGGCAGACTTGCAAGCTAACATTAATTTCACACAATTCCCCCAACTCGTCTGAAAATAGTGATGTAAAACTTGTGTGCAATCACTGTTCCGATGCCTCAAGCTCAGTGCAGCTACATTCAGTTGAAGCAAGCACAGTGCAATATCCCCCTCTGTTTACCTAACTGGGCTGCCATTGACCCAACTAGTCTTCATCAGTCTTGATTTGCAGCACAGAAGGCTACAGACAGATAACCACAGTGTGTCATTCAACTCTGTTGACTTCTCAACTCTCCACAAAGTGATGAAGAAAAAGCTATGGGTGACCCTAGATGCTGATCATGTCTACTTTAGGTACCCACTATGTCCTGAATCAAGCCAACTTAACAGATTCTAGATGCTGCAACCAAAAGTTACGTGCCAGTCCATCTCGGACCCAGTTCTCCCATAAACCCATAAGCTTCCTAGATGGACACGGAGACACTATCACAATACAGCAGTATACTCTGCCTGTTTCCCAACCCTTCTCAAACACATTTGCAAGAGAGTTCCATCTAGGATTCTAAAAAAAAAAACATTACATCGTTCATAAAAGCACAGTAGCTATGTTCCTCTGCCTACCTCTCTTTACAATATGACATCCAAGGTCAACTAAGGTATTGATGACCTAACCCCAAGATTGCCATCTCTTGTTGCAGCAAGCCCTCTGGATGTGAACCTAAACACTCAACATGCTGTTGGCAGTCTAAATATGCAGCATCGAGCAATAGATAGAACCGAATTGGTCATCAGCTTTCACCCTCAATCCAAATTATATAAATATATAAAATTAATGTAACACCACCCACACCTATGCAATACATGTACCCAAACAAAGGAGTCCTCCAGGACAAACACACTCGCGATCTCCACAACCCTCCACACCACATACAGTCCTCACACCTGTGCCTCACAAACACTGAGTATTCACCGTAAACCAAACATATTAGTCATGGGAGACTCCATTGTCAGACACGCATATGTGCCTCGCACCACACTGGATATGGAGAAAGTCGCAGTTTTCTGTCAGGTGCCAGAACCCACCATATCATACATTAACTCAATTCTCTCAATAACAGGTACTGTTAGGACTGGCATAGTCCATGTTGGTGTGAATGACTTCAGACATACCTCTGTGGACTATATGAAGAGAAACAAGACTGTGCTTCACTGATTATGTGCCCCAGGCATGTATGTCCCTATCCTTAAGCAGCATTCTGCTGTCACTCAGAATTATGCCTCAAAAACGTTCAGAAAGATGACTTACTCTAACAATTGGCTTATTTTCTGGTGTCTTTCCAGGTGGATCTAGTACCTGATCGACAGACCACAATGGATTGCAGAGCTAGCCTGCCTCTCTCTCACCTGGGCAGCTTCAGGCTTCTGGCAAAGGCTCTTGCCTCCCCCTATATTGACAGTTTTAGGAAAAGTGTTGATGTTAAAACTAACGACATGAAAATTTAAACCAAACAAAAATTACAGATCATGCTGCTAAATGCTAGTAGTCTACTCTCGAAGCACTCCTTAAAATGGAGAGCATCAACATTTGTGCTGTAACACTGGCCTTGCTCAAGGCAGCAGAAAGCACTCCTGCACTACCAGGCTATAACTCACTCCATAACTTTCGGTCCCAGAACTTGGACCACAGCTCCAAAGGTGTTGCTGTTTCCATATTCATAAAGGTTGTGCACACCTCCAGACTGGTAGCCCGACATAATGCATCAGAGAGACTTTAGGTGCAGCTAACACTGGGTAAGAGAGCGATTCATCTGGTAGCCTGGTATAGTTCCCCAACCATGTCCTTAGACAACCACTCCACATTCCTAAGCACCCTGGAGAATATTAGGGACCAACCTAACACAGTCATACTGGGTGACTTCAACTACCCCTCCATTAACTGTGGAAAGCTACTCATGTACCAATACACTTGCCCAACCTTTCCTGGAATTCATTAATTCCAATGCACTGGACCACCTCGTGCTTACCCCCACTAGGAGGTAGCAACATCTGTCATCTGGTCATTACTAACATGTGCGACAATTGCTCTATACCAATACTCAACTCCTACCTGGTTAGATCCGACCGCAAATTAATCACCTTGGACATCCTTGTCGTCCCCCCCGCAAAGGTAACCACCATGAAAAACACCACCAAAGCTAACTTTGGGCTCCTAAGAACACAGATGGCTAACTTCATAGCACCCAGACAAATGTAGCACTGTACGAACACATACACAAATGCATGGATCTCGCCAGACCCAATAGAACCAAGATGCTCTCCTCAAAAAAAAAAAGCAAGCCAATCTGATGGTCCAGCTGCCATAAACAAACTCTACAGCACAAGGAGGCAACTGATGCGCAATAAAGTGAATTCCAAGGACTGTAAAAAAATCCCTTATCAGCCTCAACAAAAAGTTGAGATCCCTCATCAGATCCTCTAAAGCTAGCTATGAAAACCGAATTGCAGCAGATAGTAAAGACAACCACAAGGACTTGTATAGTTATATAAAGAAGCTCCATGGCAATACACAGATTTGGTCTGAGCTACTGCACAATGGTACCTCCTATACTGAGCCAACACATATTGCCAATATACTGGCCGACAATCAGTGCCAAATGACCATCTTGTATGGGACCTGACAATATTCCTGGCTGTGCTCTTTGTGAACTGGTACCTCACCTGTGTGCCTTGTTCAATCACAGTCTCACCTCAGGCTTTGTTCCTACCGAATGTCACACTTCTATAGTCATCCCTCTACACAACGGAGGAGCGACTTCAGACCCTGGGAAATATTGCCCCATTAGCCTGACAAGTCCTATAAGCAGAGCTATGGAATGCATCATCATGGACCTAATAAACAAGGATATAGGGAATCTCCAAACTATGGATCCTACACAGTTTAGTTTTGTGAAGGTTAGATCATGCCTGCTCAACTCAGTTGAATTCTTTGATTCAGTCAACAGAGCTGTGGATGAAGGCAAGGTGGTTCCATACGACCTACCTTGTTCTGGCCAAGGCCTTTGATAACATTCCCCAATCAGGAATCATAGAAAAACTCACTAATCTATGCATCAACCCCCATATCAGTAGATGTGTTGCAAACTGGCTCACATATACAAACCACAGTGTGACAGTAGCTGACTCCAAGTCAAACTGCCGACCAGTCAGGAGTGTAGTCCCACAGGGATTGGTCTTGGGTTCTCTCTGGATTGGTATCTACTTCTCAGAAGTCCGGTCCAACATGAAGGTACTCTGGCTGACAAAGTGCACAGATCATTGTACATTGGGAGCCATTATTAACTCCCCAAGTGATGTTGGCATCCTACAGTCAGGCCTCAGTGAGACCAACGACTGGTGTCAGAACCATGGCCTTAAGCTCAATGCCAAAAAATGTGTTGTCACTCCCTTTGGGAAAAACCCCAGTTCCCAATAACTACCATATCGATAGTAGTCCACTGAACACAGAAGGCATTATAAGAGATCTGCGAACACAGGTTAACAGCAATCTCTCCTTTGACCACCATACTGCCACTGTGGTCAGAAAGTCCTTCTATGTGGCACATCTCATTACTAAGGGTTTTGCATCCAGGAAGAAAGAGGTCATGGTTTCCCTCTACTCTTCCCTCATTAGGCCAATCATTGAGTACAATGCCCCATTTGGCATGCACATTACTAGACACCTGCATCAACTGGAGAGGCCACAAAAGTACCTCACAAAGAGTACCCTAGGCCTTAAACACTTGTCCTTTATGGGCACACTCAAAGTCCAAATATTCTTGTTCTCATATCTCCTACTTAGAGGTGATCTCTGCTTGCCTTACCAAGCCATATCTGACCCAGCCATGTTAGAAATGCTACATCAATAGAATTCACAATCCAGCCGCACCATACGCTCCAGAGTCCTCAACCTCATTTACCACAATCAACAGAACACGCTGGCAGGACAGGTTCATAATCCAGAGACTGCCCATGCTATGGAACATACTTCCCATACATGTCAAACAGAACACCTCAATGGCACTCGAGAAATCTTGATGAGTCGATGGGGAAATAGAAAATTCACCCAGGGGATCACTCCAGTCACTCTAATCGACAGATGCACTGGAAACTAAGGTCAGGTGGCATGATGCCTGGCTAATCTTATGGGCTAGGCTTGTGTAGGCACATCTATGAAACTATGAACATATAAACATAACTAACCCTGGAAAATGCTGACATCTGTGCAGTTACAGAAACCTGGTTCAAAGTTGTGCAGAGCACCCCAGCCTTACCTGGTTACTCATCCTATCAAACACAAAGGAGGTGGATTTTCAATATACATTACAGACATACTCTTTAGCCAGCCTGGAGGTGTGTATCACACACTCGAGACATTCCAGGTGCAGTTAACCATTGACAAGACCACTACTATAATCATAGTTAGCTACCTGCCCACAAATCTCACTCATCTTATTTGTACCTGTTCGAATCTATCAAGATTAAACCCTCTACCCTGATCCTGGGTGAAAAACTTTACAAACACAGACTGGAAGAACTACTCATGCCAGAACACAAATGTCAATGCCTTGAAACAGCTAGTTCATAGCCCCCACAAGGGGTGGCGATATCTTTGACTTGGTATTAACCAACATGAATCAACACTGCAGCATCCCTATAGTGTCTTCCTCTCTAAGATCCCACCACAAAGCGGTTACTTTAGAAGTCACCATCTCACTCAATCCCCCTCTAGCTAGTATCAAACATACAAACATCTCCAAAGCTGATTACAGCCTCCAGAGGGAAGTTATACACAACTTCACAGATGCATCCCCCTATGTTGGAACTGGCACCAATATCCAAAAATACAAAAAGGCACTATGCGAGCACTTATATAGATGCATAGAATCAGGAATACCCTACTGGACTAAGTTGGAATTGATCATGAATTGAATTGACCATGGAACTGATCAGGCACGTCATTAACAAGGTTATTGTCTTCCTCAAAACACTATTACACACAGTTTTGCTTCATCTAGGTGAGAGGTCATGTCTGCTAAATTTGGCTGAGTTCTTTGAGACAGTCAACAAAGCCATGGATGAGGCGAAGACAGCGCACCCAGACTACCTTCACTGAGCAAAAGCCTTTGACACTATTTATTTATTGACATTTGTTAACCGGGTTTGTCCAACTGGGCTTGTGGCCCATTTTCAGTGGAGACCCGAGGAGAAAAGCTCCAGTAATACATTTTAAAACGAGTACAATTTTAAACAATATTGATATAATAGCAGTTATAGAAAAACAATTCACATATGTTGGGTTACATGCATAAAGTTAAAGTTGCATTAAAAAGAAGCTAAGTAACAATTTTACATTGATATAGTTCAATAGGTCAACAATAAACATTTTTTGTTTGTATAAAATTGTGCAAATGCATAGTAGACACATTGGCGAGAGAGGTGTAATGAGGTACTAAGTATGGTCCTTTTGAGGATACATAAAGGGAAGGAAGACTAGGTAGGGTCGCGGCAAGGGCAGGTTCTGGAATTGAGAAAATAAGCTTTTAGTTCATTTTTACTCAGCCATAACACACACACACTCTCTCAACTAGGCATCAATCCAGATGTTACCAGATGGGTAGCAAACTTGCTCACTGAGAACACACGTACTCAAAATAGGGGAAGAGACCAGAAATAGTAGACCCGTAACAAGCGGCATACCCCATGGTTCGGTCTTGTAGCCTCTGTTACTTGGGATATACTTTTCTGAGGTGCCGGGCTAAACCAGTGAGCTATGGCTGACCAAGTTTGCATATGACTACAAGTTGGGTGCGGTCATCAATTCCCCTAGTGATGTGGACATCCTCCAAAAGTGTCTCACTCAGAGAAATGACTGGTGCCACAAACATGGCCTCAAGATCAATACCAAAAAAAAAATCATCCCCTTTGGGAAGAGTGATGTCCCCAGAAATTATCATATTAATAACAATGTCATAAGCACTCAATCATTTGAGAGTGATTTTGGAACCCAGGTTGATAGCAACTTTATTTTTGACCGCCGTGTTGCTTCCATGGTATCGAAAGACTTCTACATGGCCCACCTTATAAGTAAGGGTATCTCATCCTGAGACAAGGGCATCATAGCATCCCTGTATTCTTCCCTGATAAGGCCCATTATGGAGTACAACTCACCTTTCAGCATGTACCTTGCAAAGTACATGCAGCAGCTGGAGAGACCAGAGTTTCCTCACCAGGACAATCCAGGGCCTCAAAATATCTTACATACAGAGATAGGCTAAAAGCCCAATCTCTCCACTTAGTTTCATACAGACTCCTCAGAGGTGACCTCTATCTGGCATACAAGGTGATCATGGACCACACCTTGATGGGACTGCTGCATATCCACAAGACAAGCTCCAATCGAGTAACCTGCAGGCGTGGCCTCAACATGGTCTGAGATATCAACAAGACTTGTTGGTGGGACAGAATTGTGTCCCAGAGACTCCCTCCTCTATGGAACAGGCTGCCTTTCCAAGTCAGAGTACCTCTTTACCCTTTTGTAATCACAACCTGGATACCTGGGTGGGAAACAAAGTAGACCCCTGGGATTCCACCCATGTCCCAGCTGGACAGAGGCATTGGGTCATTTGTCTAAACATGGGCTAAACTCTTGGCTAGGGTTACAAGGGGCTCAGGCCCAATAGCCCAGTAACATACTATCATCCCACTATACACACACTTATTAAAATTATATATATATATATATATATATATATATATATATATATATATATATATATATATATATGTGTATAGATAGATTTATTTGTTAACTGGGTTTGTCCAACTGGGCTTGTGGCCCATTTTCAGTGGAGACTCCAGGAGAAAAGCTCCATTAGTATATTTTTAAACAAGTACAATTTTAAACAATATAGATATAATAGCAGTTATAGCAAAAAAAAAATCACATATGTTGGGTTACATGCATAAAGTTAAAGTTGCATTAAAAAAGAAGCTAAGTAACCACATTTTACATTGATATAGTTCAATAGTTCAACAATAAAACTTTTGTTTGGATAAAATTATGCAAATGCATAGTTGACACATTGCAGAGATAGGTGTAATGAGGTACTAAGTATGGTCCTTTTGAGGGTACATAAAGGGAAGGAAGACTAGGTGCGGTTTTGGCAAGGGCAGGTTCTGCAACTGAGAAAATAAGCTTTTAGTTCATTTTTAAAGTGTGAGGTGTGGGAGATTAAACATAAGTCAAGGGGAAGTTTGTTACAAGCATGGGCATATATATATATATATATATATATATATATATATATATATAGATATATATAGATATATATACATACACACATTATATATCTATATATATATATATATATATATATATATATATATATATATATATATATATATATATATATATACACACACAAAGTGGACATGCAGAAATACACACTCTATATACATACATACATATATATATATATATATATATACATAGAGAGAGAGAGAGAGAGGAAAAGATAAGAGTGAGGGATTTATATAAAGACCTTTTTGCATAGGAACACCACACATAGTAGGATTATACACAAACATCAACGATGCTGCACCACAAAGAAGGCCCATGGCTTCATCCAAAGGAAAGGGTACAGAATGTAAAATTTTTACTTTAAACAACTCATCTGTAACGTCAAAGTACAGTCAAGACAGCAAATGCACAAACTGCCCTTGGCAACAGCAATGCACAAAGACACATCATCATAAGACATTCTCTCATGTGAAGGACAGATCAGTTATGCAGATAAGACTGCTTTAATGTGTCTCAGCATCTACAGGTGGCTAACCTGTGAAGCCAGATGAATAACAAAGACTGATGCTCAGAACAGGAAAGGGTAAGCTGAGCAAACAGGTATCATGCTGAGAAGGTGAATTGACTATGCAGATATTGCGACTCCTCAGTATAACTTAAATTCACTATTCATCCACAAAAAATTAAGGAGGTGTTATGCATATTCATATGAACTGTAAGTGAGAACTGATTAGCACATTCACAGGAATCGAAACAATAGCATCAGATGAGACATGAGAAGTACCACAGCTGAAAGCATATTTTTAAACTAAAAGACAGATTTATATTCAAGTCATACTTGGTTCACAATACATAATTTTCCACTAGCCTAGATAACAGCCATGTTGCCCACAAGGATATGTGACGTTGTTCTGAGATCCAGAAGTGGTCTATAGGCACACTACTTTTTAGGATTTTTTTTTAATGATGGTTAAATAGAACTAGTCATATAAGCACTCCCAAAGAGAAATGTTGCAGGACAGTAGGGAACACTGTGGTTATATCCCTGGATGTCAAATACGGTACTTTACAAGACTAATCTCTTATCACTGAGTCAATCTCAAGCAAGTTATCTGAAACAATCGGTTGCCAAAAAGGCAGAAACAGAGAATCGGACTCTTACAGTAGTGTAACACAGTACCAGGAAGAGAAGTTACACAATGACCCTTACCATTCACATCCTGACATCATTCACTCTCCATTGATTGTCAGGGGTTCCATGTCATCCGTTCTACAACCTCCCCACTACTCTGTCAATGTCTCCTGACCAACATCTTCCTGAGATGGTTTGCTGGGTTTGATGCAGTGGAAAAAGGAGCACAATAACAGTAGGAAGGTGTGGACAGACAGGGAACTTATCAGAGTTGCATCCTGTCTATCAACTGACCCCTCTCATCACATTTTCCATAAACTTTACAGCACTGGCACTAAAATTCCATTTCCAAAAGTGATTTTAAAATGACATTTTTACATCCTCTGAGTCTCTGAAAATTAAGACTGGCAAACTAGCTCACTGCAGTAGATGATGCAAGTGGAATGCACTGACTCCACTGGTTACAATAACTGGTTTGCCCTCAGTCCTGCCAGGCTATATCACTCGATTTCACAACACCCTTGTGAAACTTGTATGCTGTTGTACCATGCTGATATGTCCATGTCTTCGTAAGACACGGATTACACATAAGGCAAGGTCAGCTCTGGTCACCTGACAGTCACTTCTTTTAAGATGGTTGGGCTCATCCATGCCATGCTAAGTGAATCTCTTTGACCCAACCCATGCTAAAACATACACAATGACACAAAATGTACTAGTGAATTATGTGGGATTTGCCTCCTCTCCACAAGACAGTGCCACAGCAGCGGTGGGCCACCCAACCTGCAGTCAATGTCATTTTTGGGAAATTAGGTGTTACAGCAAGCCTACTGCACTGACATCATGTCATCCCTAAACAGGGTCAGTGCCAGAGAAGCTCAGCTACATTGTTTAACGTTACACTGTGCAATGCACACACACTCACAGACACACAAACACACTTCCAGTTGAGCTTGCTGCTTTGTCAACTTTGGTCTGGTTAAGAACCACACTGGGTACCACCTTAGGCATAAAGGAAGGGTTGGGTCCTGAGGGCCACCCTGTCCAGGTAAAATATAATGAAAGGCTCCACTGCCATGAGAGCCTGTAGTTCTGAAACCCTTCTAGCTGAAGTGACTGCCAAAAGAAAAGCTGTCTTCCAAGATGGAAATTTTATATCCGCAGTAGCTGCTGTTTCAAAAGGAGGCAGGGCGAGTTTTTCCAGCACAAAATTGAGGTCCCATGCAGGAGTTGGTGCGCTCCTGGGAGGCCTTAAAATTTTGGCCCCTCTGAGATACTGTTTTAGCAGTGGATGAGAAAAGAGGGGAGGCTCTGTGTTGTAATGAGCCGAGATGGCAGAGGCATGGATTTTTACTGAAGAAACGGACAGGTCCTTGTCAAGCATCTCAGTTAAGTATTTTAAAATCTGAGGAATATTGGGCCTTGCTGTGTCTATTCCTTGTGCTTGGTTCCAAGCACAGAATCCCTTCCATTTATCAGCATAAGATTTTCTAGTACTAGGCCTTCTGGCTTCCAAAATGACATCCATCACAGGCTTACTAAGAGATGTGGTTTGAATAACTAGTTGATTAGCCATGCTGCAAGATTCAGAGTTTGGAGCGGAGTGTGCAGAATTTGATAGTTGTGCTGAGACAGTAGATGATGTGTTTGAGGCAAGTACCACGGAGGAAGGTGGGACATTCCTTAGAAGCAGGTACCAGTGTTGGTGAGGCCAGTCCGGAGCAATTAAAATCATTTTTGCTTTTTCCTGTCTGACTTTTAGTAAGACCTTGGAGAGTAGAGAGAGAGGGAAAGGCATAGACTGATAGTTTTTCCAGCTGAAGGATAGAGTATCCACTTTCCATGCCTTTTTGTGATGGGTTCTTGTTCAGACTTTGTCCAACTGATAGTTTTGGGGAGAGGCAAATAGATCTATGTCTGGGCTTCCCCATTTCTGTGTTAACATGCTGAAGATTTGTGGATCCAGTTTCCATTCGTGTGGGTCCATAAGATTTCTGCTTAGATCGTCTGCCAAAATATTTTGCTTTCCTGGCAGGAATTGAGCTTGAAGATGTATTTGGTAAGTCAAGGCTGTGTTCCACAAGGCCATGGCTAGTCTGCAAAGGGGGTAGGAATGGGCACCCCCCCCTGCTTGTTTATGTACCACAACTGTGGTGTTGTCAGTCTTTTATCAGTAATTGTGCTGGATGAATTAAGTCTTTGAAGGCTGTCAGAGCACTAACAGCTAGCATTTCTTTCTGGTTGATATGCAGATGCATTTGGTTTGGGCTCCATCTCCCTGCCAGGTGGTCCCCCCCAAGCATAGTCTGATGCATCTGCAGTAAGGGTTTGGGTGGCAGGGGGTACAGTGAATGACAGTCCCTTGTTTTGGTGACATGTCTTTGCCCACCAAAGAAACTCCTGTTGTAGGCAGGGAATGAGAGGAATCATTGTTTCCAGGCTGTGACAATGTTGACTCCATAAACTTTTTAGGTACCATTGAAGTTTCCTCATATGCAGTCTCGCATATGGAATTAGTAGAATGCAGGATGCCATGAACCCCAAAGCCTGCAGAATTTGTCTTGCAGATAACTGGGTTTTTGTTGCCATTTGATTAAAGTATGTCGTCAATTGTATTTGTCTGGCGTGAGGTAAGCCATCTGGGCAGTTGTATTCAAGCTTGCACCCAGGAATGTAAATATTTGAGAGAGTACCAGTTGTGATTTCTTTTCGCTTATGGTGTACCCTAGGCATGCCAGAAGCCTTTTTACAAATGCCAGATGTTGAAGAAGTGTCCTTGTCCTCTGCCTGAATGAGACAATCGTCCAGACAAGGATAAATTTGAATGTTTGTCTGCAGAATGCAATCACTGGTGCCAGGCACTTTTTAAAGACCCTGGGCGCAGTAGATAAGCCAAAGGGCAGTGCAGAGAATTGGTAATGCAAAAAAACCTGCTTTGAAGTGGTGGTATCTTCTGCAAGATTCCCTTATTGGGATATGCAGGTATGCCTTTTTTTAAGTCTAGAGTTACTAACCAAGCATTCTTGCCGAGCATAGGCAGTAGCTACTGTAAAGTCAACATTTTGAATTTTGGAATGTCCAGGAACGTGTTCATAATTGATAAAGTCCAGTACTGGACGCCATGAATTGTCTTTTTCTGGGTACCAGGAACAGTCTTGAATAAAATCCTTGTCCTTTTTCCTTTCTGGTACCGGTTGAATAGCCCCCATATCCATGAGGGACATGACTTGTTTCTGGGCCTCTGCCCACTGGTTTTGTGGCAGATCCGGCCATCCATTTGGAATTGGCAAAGTATGGAAATTAAATCTGTACCCCTGGGATACTATGTTTAATACCCACTTGTCCTGGCTTATTAACTGCCAATTTTGAGCATGAAGTGCTTGTTTTCTCCCTAAGGGTGCTGCCAAAAGATAAGTGCTTGGAGATGGTAGAGGAAAGTCATTGTGACTGCTTACTGTAGGGTTGTGCTTTGTTACCTCCAAATTTGGAGGTGGAGGTACCCCATTGCTTTGACCTGTAAGATCCCTGTGATCGATATCCGGAGCCTTTCGAGTGCCTGGGTTTGCCCTGAGTGGCTCTGTTGGACGCAGGAAAGGACCAATTTTGAGTAGGCCAGTGCCTACTGAACCTGGGTGGCTGCACTTGCAAGAAACCATTTACAGTTTGCATAGATTTAGCTTAGTCTTCCATTTTCTTTAAAACCTCTTCTGCCTTATTACCAGAGTATCATACTGCAAGTGGCAATAAACAATTTAGCTTTAACATGATCAGGCAGATTTTGCTCCTTACGCCAGGCATGCCTTCTTATCACAGATCCAGTAACGGCAGCCCTACAAGAGGTCTCTAAGGAATCAAAACCACATTGCAAACTATGCTTTCCAACCTGTTCTGCTGAATGCAATAAATCCTGTAACTATTTTCCACACAATGAGAAATCAACATCATTTTCTGTTTCAGTAAGCCCATAACATGCTGTTGATATTTAAGCATATGAAACTGGCAGTTTAAAGCCCTGATTGCCAAGGTTGCAGATGTATAAACCTTCTTACCCCATCTATCCAGCACCCTAGAATCTCTATCAGAAGGGGTAGGATTTTTGGCTGTAGGACCCTTTACACCCTTGGGACCCTGTGAAATAGTCTCAGGATCAGCAGGATTTTTGAAAATAAATTTGTGGGAGTCAGGAACCCTGTAATATCTGTCTGGCTTACTAGGAGCCGGAGGTAGGGAATCAGGAGCCATGCTTGATTCAGAGAACACATGAACAATGTCTAAAATAGGAGGCATTGCCAAAGGCCTATGCTGAGGAAGAAGGAAATCCCTAAGCCTCTTTTTTGATTCAGAGAAGTCCTGACTCTCCCAGTGAAAATGTTCCCTTAAAGTATGCAAAGTCTCTCCAAAAGAGTAATCCTCAGGAGGAGATGCAGATGGGATGGATTCCTCTGCATCAGAATCCTCAATAAAGTGGAATAGAAAATTCCTGATCAGAAGAGGAATCAGAAGAAATGGAAACCTGATCTGAAGATTTATAATCAGTGCCTTGCCTAGGCCTCTTAGCAGGAGGGGGGGGGTTGGGAACCCCTGACCAAGGTAGTTAAATCCTCAGCCATTTTGATAATTTGTTTTTTAGGCATAGGGGCCTGAGCACATGGCTCATGCGTCGTTTTTTTAGACATAGAGGTTTTCGACCTTGTTTTTGTTGATGGCGTCTAATATAAAAATGTTGAGGCCTGAAAACATCCTCAGAAGCCGGTGCCTGCTCAGCGGCTCCGGACCCATCCAAGGAGAGACATCCGCGGGTTCAATACTTTGTGAATCTCGCAGCATACCAGAATCCGAATGGGTCTTGGTAGAGGCCTGCGACTCAAACGTAGCAGGTATCAGGGGCTGCGAAAGCGCCTCACTGAGTACCGGCAACTGGCTTAGGAGAAGCTTAGTCTGTTTTGGACCTCGAAGGTCTTTTTCCTTGCATTTTTTTGTGAACTCCGGTAGTCGGATTGCTAACCGACAACATTTCAGGGTAGTTAAATCTTGAGCCAAAATATTTAGAAGCAAAAATATACAGACGCTTAATAGTGCATTGGTTAAATTTAGCACAAAACTGACAGCAAGGCACGTTGTGATCAGGGCCTAGGCAAGGAATACAGAACAAATGAAAATCCTTATGAGGTATTTGCTTCCAAGTAATGCAATTATTAACTTTTACTGACATCGGAAAAGAGCAAGAAAAAGTTTCCCCAATGGAGTACTTAGCTTTAGTTTGAAGACTTTGGTGCTGAAACTTGAAAATGAAAATTTCAGGAGTCGGCCAACTGGCACAACTGCTTCTGCTTCGGGCACTGCGCGGCAAGAAAGACTGATTAAAATGGCGTCAGCTTCAAGTTTTATACCCCTGACGGGAAGAGGAGACAGCAACTGACGCAGGACCCATGACTTTATTCAGGCCAACAGAGGGCAACCTGCCAGCAGATTACCCAAATGTAATGACTGCAACAGTGAAACATGAAGAACATCTCTGTCTTTATACAAGGAATGATAGGAATCACTGACTCCAGGTCCTGAGAATGTTGACACCACAGGCTTTTTAGATACTAATGCAGTTTCCTCATATGCAGTCTTGCATATGGAATTAGTAGAATGCAAGAGGTCACGAACCCCAGGGCTTGCAGGATTTTCCTTGCAGATAGCTGGGTCTTTGTGGCCAGTAGTTTGAAGTAGGCTGTCAAACTTGTTTCTCTGGCGTGAGGTAAGCCATCTGGGAAGTTGTGTTCAAGCTTGCTCTCAGGAATACAATTTGTTGGCAGGGTACTTGAGATTTCTTTTTATTTATGGTGTACCCCAGTGAGGTTAGAAGTTTCTTTAAAAATGCCAGATGTTTTAGTAGCATGTCCTGGCTTTCTGCCTGAATTAGACAATCGTCCAGGTATGGGTATATTTGAATATTTCTTTGCCTGCAAAATGCAATGGCTGGAGCTAGACACTTTGTAAATACCGAGGGCGTAGTAGATAAGTCAAAGGGAAGTGCAGAGAAAGTACAGCTGTGTACACTTACCATAAATGTAGATGTTAGAGTGTATTCACTGTTGCAGTCATCACATTTGGGTAATCTGCTGGCAGGTTGCCCTCAATCAGCCTGAATTCCAAAGTCTTGGGTCCTGCGTCGGTTGCCGTCTCCTCTTCCATGACGTCAGGTTGTCAGGGGTATAAAACATGCAGCCGATGCCATTTTCTTTAGTTTTTTTTGCCCCAGATGCCAGGTGCCCCCAAAAAGGTAGCAAAAAAAAAAATATATATATATATATATATATACACACACACACACAAATGCATCAATATAAACTTTACCCTCATCTACAAGCAAATACACCACATAGGTTGTAGAAGATAGAGAAGGAAAGATAAACTCCAGAATGACAGGGGGATGGCGGGAGGGTAACATGGACTGCAACAGTGAATACACTCGAACATCTACATTTATGGTTAGTGTACACAACTGTACTATGTTCTTCGTGTTTCACTGTTGCAGTCATTACATTTGGGTAGAATCCCAAAGCTATGGTTGGGAGGCTGGAGCTAAACAGCATTAGGTGCGGCTATAAGGCCCTGCAGAACTGCAGCGGCAAAGCCTGCCCTGGACTTAGAGTAGAGAGGCAAATGATAATGTTTTGTAAAGGTGTAAACAGAACTCCAAGCAACAGCCTCTAGAATGACTTTGGTTGGTACTCCTCTGAGAAAGGCTGCTAAAGTATCTGCAGCTCTGGTGGAATGAGACCCAATGCCCTTGGGCACAGGTTTACCATGGTGTAAGTAGCAGAAACGGATGCAGTGGCTTATCCACTTTGAAATTGTCTGCTGTGAAATTGCCTTTCCTTCTGATCCTGCAGCATATGCCACAAGTAATTGCTCGTTTTTTCTTAGAGCTTTAGTCCTGCTCAAGTAGAACCTTAGCTGTCTGTGTACATCCAAGGAATGCAGAATTCTCTCCCCCTTGTTCTGTGGATTTGGATAAAAGGTTGGCAGATGAATTGTTTGGTTAAGAGCCACACTGGAAACCACCTTAGGCATAAATGTAGGATTTGTCTTCAGAGACACCCTGTCTGGGTAAAATATGATAAAAGGCTCTACAGCCATGAGGGCCTGTAGCTCAGAAACTTTTCTTGCTGAAGTAATTGCTAGTAGCAGAGCTGTTTTCCATGATAAGAACTTTATATCAGTGGTAGCAGCTGGTTCAAATGGAGGCAGGGTGAGCTTTTCCAACACATCATTGAGGTCCCATGCAGGTAATGGTAATTTTCTAGGATGCCTTACATTTTTGGCTCCTCTAAGATACTGCTTTAGTAAAGGATGAGAAAAGATTGGTGGCTCTGTACTGTAATGAGCCGAAACGGCAGAGGCATGGATTTTAATTGATGAGAAAGATAAGCCTTTGTCAAGCATCTCAGTCAATTATTGTAATATCTGAGGAATATTTGGTTCTGCTGTATCAGTTCCTAGTGCTCGATTCCAAGCACAGAACCTCTTCCATTTATCAGCATAAGATTTTCTAGTACTAGGCCTTCTGGCTTCCAAAATGGCATCCATCACAGCTTTACTGAGAGGTGTTTGTATAACTACATGATCAGCCATGCTGCCAGGTTCAGTGTCTGGAGTTGATTGTGCAGGATCTGATTGTTTTGCTGGGACAGTAGTTGAGGTCTTTGAGGTAAGGTCCAAGCTGGGTATTGAGACAAGTTCCTTAGGATTGGGTACCAGTATTGGCGGGGCCAGTCCGGGGCAATTAGTATCATCTTTGGTTTCTCTTGTCTGAATTTTAAGGAGGACCTTGGGAAAAAGAGGCATAGGAAAGGCAAACTGATAGGTTTTTCCAACTGAAGGATAGGGTGCCCACTTTCCATGCTTGCCTGCGATAAGTCCTTGTGCAGAATCTTTTCAATTGATAATTTTGAGGAGAGGCAAATAGATCTATGTCTGGGCTCCCCCATTTCTTTATCATGCTGAAGACTTGTGGATTTAGTTTCCACTCGTGAGGATCCATAAGGTTTCTGCTTAAATCATCTGCCAGAGTATTTTGCTTTCCTGGCAGGAATTGAGCTTGAAGATGTATTTGGTAAGTCAAAGCTGTGTCCCACAGTGCCATGGCTAGTCTGCAAAGGAAGTATGAGTGTGTGCCCCCTTGCTTGCCTATATACCACATGACCATGGTGTTGTCTGTATCAGTAGTTGTCCTGGATGAAGTATGCCCTTGAAGGCTGTTAGGGCATTTTGAACAGCTAGCATCTCTTTCTGGTTGATATGTAGATGCATTTGTTTTGGAGTCCAAATATCTTGAATGCATCTTCCTGCCATGTGGGCCCCCCAGGCATAATCTGATGCATCTGTTAAGGTTTGGCTGGCAGGGGATAGAGTGAAGGTCTGTCCCATGTTTTGGTGACATGCCTTTGCCCACCATAGAAACTCCTGCTGTAGGCAGGGAATGAGAAGAATCATTGTTTCCAGACTGAGAATGTTGACTCCATAAACTTTTTAGGTACCATTGAAGTTTCCTCATATGCAGTCTTGCATATGGAATCAGTAGGATGTAGGATGCCATGAAGCCCAAAGCCTGCAGAATTTGTCTTGCAGATAACTGGGTTTTTGCTGTCATCAGTTTGAAATAAGTAGTCAGTTGCCTTTGCTTGTCTGGCATGAGGTAAACCATCTGGGCAGTTGTATTCAAGCTTGCACCCAGAAAATGTTACCTTTTGAGAGGGTAGCAGTTGTGATTTCTTTTTGTTTATTGTGTACCCTAGGCATATGTTAGAAGCCTTTTCACAAACGTCAGGTGTTGAAGAAGAATGTCCTTGTTCTCTGCTTGGAATGAGACAGTTGTCCAAGTAAGGACGTATTTGTATATTACTTTGTCTGCAAAATGCAGTTACTGGTGCCAAGCACTTTGTAAAGACCCTGGGTGCAGTAGATAAAGCCAAAGGGCAGTGGAGAGAATTGGTAATGCATAAAGCCAGCCTTGAATCTGAGGCATCTTCTGCACGACTGTCTTATTGGGAACATGCAGGTATGCCTCTTTTAGGTCTAATGTCACCAGCCAAGCACTCCTGCCCAGCATGGGCAGAAGCTGCTGCAAAGTCAGCATTTTGAATTTTGGAATGTCCAGGAACGTCTTCAAAATCGATAAATCCAGCATTGGCCGCCAGGCCTGGTCCTTTCTGGGTACCAACAACAGTCTTGAGTAAAAACCTTGCCCTTTTTCCTGTTCTGGTACTGGCTGAATGGCCCCCATATCCATGGGCGACGTAACCTGTTTCTGTGCCTCTGCCCATTGATTTTTTGGCAGATCTGGCCAACCGTTTGCCACTGGCAGAGTGTGGAAATGTAATCTGTATCCCTGTGATACTATGTTTAGTACCCACTTGTCCTGGGTTATTAAATGCCAGTTTTGAGCAAAACAGGTAGTTATGTACTCACCATAACGATCGATGTATGTGGTCCATCTCGCCTCACATTCTTTACTCATGGGTTCGGAGCAGAGAATTGGCTCTGACTCAACCAACTTATTTCTCTAGCATGAAGTCTCTAATTGGCTGGGCTAACCCGGTATCCGAACATGCACCTCGCCCTAACCCCAGATCTAATTTGCAGCCATTCCAGTCACACCCCACACACAACCGCCACCGGAAGGAGCTCCAGCCAGAAAAGAAAGGAAAGAAAAAACAACTGACATTGAAGGGTTCTCAGAGCCAATTTTCCTCCAAATCCTACAGGAAGGGGGCAGGTGGGAGGGTACGTAAGAATGTGAGGCGAGATGGACCACATACGTTGATTGTTATGGTGAGTACATAGCTACCTGATGTTATGTGGTCCTATCTCGCCTACATTCTTTACTCCCGGGACAGCGTCCCCAGCACCTCTATCCTGGGCGGCTCTGCTTTATTGGAAAAGTTTGGAAAGAACACTGGTAACTCAATAGACTGATGAAAATTAATGGTGGATGACACCTTCGGAAGGAAGGACGGGTTACGTCCCAGGGAAACTCTGTCCTTATGAAAGGTCAAATACGGAGGTTTAATGGACAAAGCTTGAATCTCTGATACTCTTCTGGCCAATGTAATGGCTATTAGGAAAGCCGTCTTCCAAGATAGAAATTTTAATTCTCAGGTGGCAGCCGGTTCAAAGGGCGGTGAAGTGATGGCTTGTAACAAGGTTTAGATCCCATGGCATGACAGGTTTTGAAACAGGAAGGCGAAGTAACCAGGCGCCTTTCAAGAAGGCCTTACAAAGTTTATGGCCCATAAGAGAAGGCTCGTAAGATGTATGAAAATTGGAAATTGCAGCCAGCTGCACCTTAATGGTAGCAGGCACAGAGCCCTGTCGGAAAAGCATGGCTAAAAAATCTAAGACAGACAGAATTGGGACTGTGAAGGGGTCCAAACCTTGGGCCTGAGCCCAAATGGAGAATCTCTTCCATTTGCTGGAATAAATCCTTCTGGTGGAAGACTTATGAGACGAAGACAAGATGTGTACCACCTCAGGTGAAAAGGAATGTCGTCTAACTAGTGATGGAAGTGGAGCAGCCAAGCTGTCAACCTGAGGGTTCGCAGGGAGGGATGGAGCTGTCCTGACATGTGAATCAGTAGGTCTGGCACTGGGTCCAGGGTCCAAGGGCCACCCACTGTGTACTGAAGAAAAGGGAACTATACTTGTCGAGGCCACTGTGGAGCAATTAGAATCATCCTGCTTCCCAAGGATATGGCTTTCTGAATCACTCTTGGTAACAGAAAATGGAGGGAAAGCATAGACTAGACCGGAGGGCCAATTGTGGACTAGAGCGTCCCTGGGGGACTCCCTCTGTGGGGGGGGGGGGGATCAGTGTGAAGTACTTGCTGCATTTGGCATTGAGAGGGTTGGCGAAGAGATCACAGCAAGGCTGACCCCACCTGTTGAAAATTTGAACCGCCACTCAGTTGTTCAGGGACCACTCGTAAGGCATCAGAATAGCTCTGCTCAGCCTGTCCGCTATCACGTTGGTCTTTCCCGGAATGTGCGTTGCCACTAAAAACCGTTGGGAAGTCACTGCCCAATGCCACACTAGCATGGCCTCTCTGCAGAGGGGATAAGACTTGGTTCCCCCCTGCTTGTTCAGGTACCACACCACGGACATGCCGTCTGAGTGAATTGCAATTGTTCCCAGAGGAAGAGAGCTTTGGAGTGCCCGCAATGCTAGTAACACCGCTCTCATCTCTAGAACATTGATCTGCAGGTGTACCTCGTGATCTTGCCACGTGCCTTGGACCGTTCTGCCAAGATAATGCCCCCCCCACCCCATCTGGAAGGCGTCTGTGGTCACCGTGGCCACTGGAGACAAAGGAATCAAGCTCCTCCCCTTGTCCAGATTGGTGGAACATAGCCACCAGCGGAGATCCTGTTTGCACCGTTCCTTGAGAAGTATCAAGTGGGAAAGAGGAAGCTTCTTAAAGGACCATTGGGCCAAAAGGAGCCACTGTAGGATCCGCATGTGTAACCTGGCTAGGGGCACCAGCATGATGGTGGCAGCCATGTATCCCAGGAGCTGGAGAACTAACCTGGCCTGAACTCTCTTGAGGGGCAACAATGCATGAATCTGAGACTGCAGCACTCATCCTCTGTGGCAGAAAGGCCCGTATTTGAATAGAGTCTAGCTCTGCGCCTATAAAAACAACACGCTGTGAGGGCAGCAAGTCAGACTTCTCCCAGTTCAAGGTAATTCCTAGTTGTTGACAAAGTGTAATGGCAGCCTCCCTGGCTTGAATGAGGAGATGCCTGGTGGGGGCGGTGAGAAGCCAGTCGTCCAGATATGGAAACACCTGGAATCCCCAACGTCTCAGGTGAGCCATCACCACTGGCAAACACTTGGTAAACACCCTGGGGGCTGTGGTGAGACCAAAGGGCAGGGCACGAAACTGGAAGTGACTGGCACTCAGCCAGAAGCTTAAGTGACTCCTGGATGCCTTGTCCATCTTGATGTGGTAGTAGGCATCATTGAGATTGATGGAGCACATCCATACTCCTTTTTCCAGCAAGGGAAAAATGGACTGAAGAGTGACCAATCGGAACTTGGACTTCAGAACGTAGTGATTCAATCGGCTGAGATCCAGAATGGGCCTCAGGTCCCCTGTTCTTTTCAGCGCCAAAGAGAGTCTTGAGTAAGTTCCTGATCCGATATGGTCTGAGGGGACTGGTTGGATGACTCCTTTTTCTAGCAGCTTTGAAACTTCTAGTGCTGCTTGATCCCGTTGACTGGGTGGAACGTCCGGGATTCTTTTGACTGGAGGCGGTGTTGATAAAAAGGGGATAGTGTAACCTCCGGTAACTATTCGAAGCACCCAACGATCCTGGGTGATGCTTTCGCAGGCTTCCGGATGCAACGAAATTCGGCCCCCGACTGGCACAGCACAGTTGGGCAACGCCTCAGGAACGCTGAAAGGAAGACCCGCGAAAGGAATTGCGGTCTCCCGAATTGCGGGGGCCTCCTCTGCTTCTAGGACGGCGTCTTCCACAATAATTTCCCCCTCCTCTGCCTCTGGAGGGGGACTCACCTTGAGCGGCAGGGAAAGACTTCTGTGACTTCTTGAACCACATTTTCCCTCCTCTCTGAGCCTTGGGGTAAGGCCTAGAAGGAAGAGAGAAACGGGCCCCTATGGCAGATCAGGTCTTCCCCTCCTGTTCACATCTGGTGAGGGTGTCTTTCACTTTGGTCCCTAAGAGTGAGGACACATCAAGACAAAGGCCTCTGCGAAATGACACAGGCGCATCCAGGCTTACCTTCTGAGAGCTACACCTGAGCTAGCTGTCCTACTCGCCCCTTCGGCTGCATAGGATATGAGCCTCACGGACGAGTTGACAATGGAACCAAGGGTAGACAACTGGGCGTTAAAAGTCTGTGCTACCGCCTCAGGCATGTTACCCATCAGAGTGTCTCCTAGCTCCTTGAGAAGATCTCTCTGGAGCTGAGTAAAATGACAGAGAATTCAGCGACCGCAAAGTAAAAATCGCTGAAGACAGGGTACGCTTCCCGTACCGGTCTGTACTCCTGGACTCCTTGTTAGGAGGATGGATGGAAGAAGAAGCCTCTGCAACTTCCTGCTGAGTGGCTGCCACCACCACCAAGGCGTCTACGGAAACCCCTTTGGTCAGGAACTCTTTCCCCCAGGGAGCAGAAAGAAACTTGTCTGGACACCGGTTCCACGGAATCAGGGGTCTCCCACACTCTGACAAATCAAATCCAGGAGTTCATCGAAGGGTGGAGACACCCAGGAGGTGGAGGGTTGAGGTCCGAAGGCCTTGAGGAATACAGACTCCTCCTCAGAGGGGGTCTTGGATGGCCAGTCACCTCTCTGCCTCAAGATCTCCAGGATGTTGGAGAAAGAGACATCGGAGGATGACTTAGAGGACTCCTCTGACTCCTCGAGGTCGGTATCAGAAGTGAGGGACTCGTCCTGGGAGTCTATGTGCTTCCTCTTGCATAAGTTCTTTCTAGGGGGCTCCTCAGGCACCGACACTGAGGGGCCTCTCAAAGTTGGGGACCGCTCATGGGGGTATCCTCAGACCTTCGGGCTCCACCATCCACGGGTAGGGTGGCATCAGAGGCTCCAGCCGGGGTGTAGGGGGAAGGAGTGACCGATCCAGGTGATGTAACTGACTATCTGGCCAGTGTGCTCCTCATGGCCTGGAAGGCAGGTCCCCCCAAATCAGAGGACCGACCCGTCTCAGAGACCACAACCAGAGTCAGGGTTCCCCGAGCCGATGCACTGAGAGGAAGGTTCAGAACTGACAAGAGTCCCGAGGTATCCCCCTCGGGTCCGACTGAGGAAACCAGAGTACCGAAACCAGAGGATGGAACAGACATGGTTGGAGCCAACGTCAGCTCCGATAAACTCGCAAGGGGTATCGGAGCCGACACAAGAACATCACTCGGTGCGGAGCACTCCGGCTCAGATGACACAGGGGTGCTAGGAGGAGGAATAATCGGTACAAGAATAGGGACTGGCTCCAGAGCAGACTGGGTCAGAGCAGAGAACAATTTTGCTAACACCAGTGACTGCAGGAGCCTCTGGACCACCCTATCCACATCCAAATCAGACAGCCTAGAGGATTTGGAGGAAATAGATCGGGATCTCCTACCCGGAGACTCATGCCTAACACTGGGTGACTGGCTCCGAATAGGCTCCAATAATATCGGGGCCGAGGTAGACTCCTGTACAACAGATACCTCCTGCGGCCCCGAGGACAAGGGAGCCAAGGAGGCAGTATCCACTTTCGAAACCTTCTCCGGGGGCTCCGATGAGACAGATGGAGCCGGAGATCTTTTCTTGGCCTTGGAAGTCTTAGATTTAGTACTAGAAGAAGAGTCTAAGGACTCCTCAAAAGAAGGCTTAACCTGGCCCTTCAAAATCAGCTTATTTTTTCTTTCCTGCAAGTACCCCCGGGCTAAAAGTGTGGCAAAAACTTCAGGGCTCTTGCAGGTGAATAGCACCAAGACAAACACAGATAGAATGCCCATCTGTAATGGACATCTTGTAGCCACATTTTGAGCATTTTTTAAACCCAGAGGGTTTATGCTCTTTCTGCTCTTTAGACATAGTAGTTCACAGCACCCACTCAACAGATGACAGAGACAAGAGGAAGGCGGGAAAAAAACAAACTACGAACAACCAAGGAAACTCTAATTTAAACGTTTCTTTGGTGCAGCAAGGAAATCTAACTACCGACCAAACAAAACACAAGTTTACACAGAAAACAACACAGGAGAGGACTAGGTCCTCTAATTTAAACGGGCCTAGCCCGCCAAAACAGAGGGATACCACAAAAAAAAAAAAAAAAAAAATTCGCTTACACAGTGCACTAACAAAGAAACTAGCTATTAAAATAGCTTTTTACAAGAAACAGACTGCTAAAGACTTATGAAAAGTTTTGAAAAAAGGGTACTTAGCCACAGCTAAGCGAGACCACGTCCTAACTACGAGCGGCAAACGAGATCTGGGGCTAGGACGAGGTGCATCTTGGGATACCGGGTTAGCCCAGCCAATTAGAGACTTCGTGCTAGAGAAATAAGTTGGCCGAGTCGGAGCCGATTCTCTGCTCTGAACCCGTGAGTAAAGAATGTAGGCGAGATAGGACCACATAACATAGTGCTAATTTCCCTCCTAAGGGTGCTACCAAAAGATAAGTGCTTGGTGTTGGCAGAGGGAAGTCATTGGGACTGTTTTCTGTAGGTTTGCGCTTTATTTCCTGCAGATTTGGAGGTAGAAGCACCCCATTGCTTTGACCTGTATGAATCTTGCGCCTGGTATCTGGAACCCTTAGGGCGTCTGGATTTGCCCCTTTGAGCTCTGTCTGACACAGGAAAGGACCAATTTTTTGCAGGCCAGTGTCTACTGAATCTTGGTGGCTGCACTTGTAAGAAGTCTTTTACAGTTTGCATAGACTTAGCTTTGTCTTCCATTTTCTTTAAAACCTCTTCTGCCTTAATACCAGAGTATTTTTCTGTAAAGGTGCATCTAGTAATTTAGCTTTAACATGATCAGGCAAATTGTGTTCCTTTAGCCAGGCATGCCTCCTAATCACAGATCCTGTAACTGCGGCCCTGCAGGAGGCATCGGAGTCAAAATCACATTGCAAAGTATGCTTTCCAACCTGTTCAGCTGCATGCAAAAATTCCTGCAATTCTTTATTTTATGCACATTCAGAAATCAACATTTTCTGTTTCAGCAATCCCATAACATGTTGATACTTAAGCATATCAAATTGACAGTTTAAGGCCCTGATTGCCAAGGTTGCAGATGTATAAACCTTTTTTCCCCCATCTGTCCAGTGCCCTGGAATCTGTCAGAGGGGGTAAGATTTTTTGCTGTTGAGGCCTTAACTCCCTTTGGACCCTGTGAAATAGTTTCAGGATCAGCAGCAGGGTTTCTAAATAAAAATTGTGAGTCAGGGCCCCTGTAATATCTGTCAGGCTTACTGGGAGCCGGAGGTAAGGAGTCAGGGGTCAAGGTTGACTCCTAAAACACATCATCCACAAGGTCTAAAACGGGAAATGGCTAAAGGCCTGTGCTGAGGGAGAAGGAAATCCCTGAGCCACTTTGATTGAGAAATCTTCTCTCCCAGTGAAAATGCTCCCTCAAAGCATGCAAGGTTTCTCCAAATGAATAATCCTCAGGACATGATGCAGATGGGATAGACTCCTCTGCCTTAGAATCCTCATAGAGAGGTATAGATAATTCCTGATCAGAAGAGGAATCAGAAGAAATAGAAACCTGAAGATTAATAATCAGTGTCTTGCCTAGGCCTCGTATCTTGAGGGGGATGGGAACCCCTGATCAAAATAACAAGGTCTTCAGCCATTTTGATCATTTGTTTTTTTAGGCATAGAGGCGTGTGCACGTGGCTCATGCGTCAGTTTTTTAGTTTTAGAGGTTGCTTTTGTCTTTGGTTTTGCAGCTGTCAGTTTGATAAACAAATGTTGAGACCAGAAAACCCACTCAGAAGCCGGTGCCTGCTCAGCGGCTCCAGACCCATCAGAGGGAGATACATCCGTGGGTCCAATACTTTGAGTATCTCGTGGCATGCCGGACTCCACATGGGTGTCGGTAGAGGCCTGCGACTTTAAAGTAGCGGGTATCACGGGCTGTGAAAGAGCCTCACTGTGTACTGCGACTGGCTTAGAAGCTTCGTCGTCGGTTTTGGACCTTGACTGTCTCTCTCTGTCCTTTTTCTTGCATTTTTTTATGTACTCCGGTAGTCTGATTGCTATCCGACATTTTTGGGTAGTTAAATCTGCTTCCAAAATACTTTGAGACAAAAATATACAGACGCTTAATAGTGCATTGGTTAAATCTAGCACAAAACCGACAGCCAGGCACGTTGTGATCAGGGCCTAGGCAAGAAAGACTAAAGAAAATGGCGTTGGCTGCATGTTTTATACCCCTGACGGCCTGACGTAATGGAAGAGCAGACAGCAACCGACACAGGACCCAAGACTTTGGGATTCAGGCAGACTAAGGGGGAACCTGCCAGCAGATTACCCCAATGTAATGACTGCAACAGTGAAACACAAAGAACATCTGATAGTGCATGGAGCCTGCTCTGAAGTGTAGGTATTTCCTGCAAGATTCCCTTATTGGAATGTGCAGGCAAGCTTCCTTTAAGTCTAAGGTTGCCAACCAGGCATCTTTGCTTAGCATAGGAAGCAGCTGTTGAAGTGTTAGCATTTTGAATTTTGGGGTTACCAAAAAGGTGTTCAGAATAGAGAGATCCAAGATAGTATGCCAGGAGCTGTCTTTTCTGGAAACCAGAAAAAGTCTTGAGTAAAAACCTTGTCCCCTTTCTTCTGCTGGGACAGGTTGAATAGCCCTGATACTTAGAAGAGACAGAACCTGCTGTTGAGCCTCTGCCCACTGATTTGGGGGTAGGTCTGGCCAACCATTTAGGGTTGGTAAGGTGGGGAAGTGGGATCTGTATCCTTGGAAAACTATATTTAAAACCCATTTGTCTTTGGTAATGAGTTCCTAGTTTTTTACATGCAGGGCGATCCTTCCCCCTAAGGGAGCAGGCAGTTGAGCAGGGCTTGGAAAGTTTAAGGTTAAGTCATTGTGACATAGGGTGGTGTCTTACTACTTTTCAGCTTTTGAAGTGGGAGCTCCCCACTGCTTAGGCCTGTGAGTACCTTGAGACTGTAGCCTAGGTGGTCAGCTGTTTCTGGGTTTGGACTGAGAAGGCCTGGAAGAGACAGGAAAGGACCAATTCTTAGAAGGCCAATGCCTACTAAATCTGGGATGCTGTACTTGCAGGAAATCTTTAACAGTTTCCATAGATTTAGCTTTTTCCTCCATCTTTTTAAGGACAACTTCTGCTTTGTTGCCAAACAGGTGGTCTTGGTTTAAGGGAGCCTCCAGTAATTTAGCTTTAACATGATCTAGCAAATTTTGCTCCATTAAGCCAAGCATGCCTTCTAAATACAGACCCAGTGACAGCAGCCCTGCAAGATGCTTCTAAAGAGTCAAAACCACATTGCAAAGTATGTTTAACAACTTGTTCAGCAGACTGCATTAAATCCTGTAGTTCCTTACTTTCAGCACAGTCAGGAATCATCATTTTCTGTTTTAGTAGACTCATAATATGCTGCTACTTTAACATATGAAACTGGCAGTTTAAGGCCCTAATGGCCAAAGTAGCAGAAGTCTATACCTTCTTACCCCATCTGTCCAAGGCCCTGGAATCTCTATCAGAGGGGGTAGGGGGTTTGGCAGTAGTAGCCTTAATGCCTATAGGTAGTTGGGAAATGGACTCTGGGTCCGCAATAGGATTCTTGAAGAGGAACTTGAGAGTCGGGTACTCTAAAACCTGTCAGGTTTCCTGGGAGCTGGAGATAGTGTCTGGGGCCAGGCTAGATTCCAAAAAGACATCATCTACAATGTCCAGGACAGGAAGGATAGCTAAAGGCCTTGTTGAGGGAGGAGAAAGAATTCCCTAAGCCTCTTTTTGGAGTCAAGAGTAATCATGGCTTTCCCAGCAGAAATGCTCCCTATGAGCGTGCAAAGTTTCACCAACAGAAAAATCTTCTGGCGGGGAAGCAGAGGGAATGGAATTCTCTGCATCAGAATCCTCATAGGTAGATAAGGGCAAATCCTGGTAATAAGAAGAAACAGAAATATCAGAATCCTGATCAGAAGAATCAGAAGAAAAATCAGTTCTCGGTCTCAGAGGGTGAAGGCTAGCTTCCCCTAATTAAAGTAATAAGGTCTTCAGCCACTCATTTGCTTTTTAGGCATATGGACCTAAAACTGCGGTTTAGACATCAGTTTTCTAGTTGTGGGTCGAGTTTTAGGCCTTAAAGAAGAAGGTTTGAAATGCAAGTCAGTAGGCCTGAATACACCCTAAGAAGCCAGTGCCTGCACAGCGGCTCCGGACCCATCCAAGGTAGACACATCCGCAGGTTTCATAGTCGAAGCATCTCGCAGCATACCTGATTCCGAATGGGTCTCAGTAGAGGTCTGCAAATCTGAACTAGCAGGTATTGGGCTGCAAAAGCGTCAGAGTACTGGCAGACTGGCGACTAGCTTAACTGAAGTGTTGTCGGCAGCTTTGGACATACGCGGTCTGTCTCAGTCTATCTTTACATTTTTTCGGAATGTCGGTATTCGGATGGCTTACTGAAGCCATTTCTGGATAGTTAAGAGTACCAAAATAATTTGCTGCAAAATTAAACAGACAACAAATAGTTCGGGGGTTGAATAAGGCACAAAACCGACAGTGAGGGATGTCATGGCCTGGGCGTAAGCAAGGAATGCTGTATGAATGAAAATCTTTATGAGGTATGCGCTTTCCACAGGCAATACAGCTTCCTGACTGGCAGGCCTTTACTCAAGGCCTTCTAAACACTTTCCTTGCCTTACACCAGGCTCCTGCTCCGGTCCAGGTCCCTACTTCATCTACTCCTAAGGGTAAACTTGTTTCCAATGTCTCAACTGAAGATTCATCAGGTGACCAATCTCACTTCACAAATTGCTTCCCCAAAGGAGGAATCCAATGACGGAGTCCCCAGGGGAAGACATTACTTTCGGGGAAAATACTGCTAAGATGAAAGACTATTTTAAGTGAGACAGCAGGCAAGTCTCCAAACCCCAAAAGAGGTATTAAGACCTTTTACAAATGGAGTCTCCTAACCCATCTGCTGTACCTCCAAGTGCACCTTGCTTTCTTGGATGCTTTCCTGGCTGCTTCAAGCAGGAATCAAAATCAAACCAGAAGTAGATAAAAAATCAGGCAGCAACTTAATGTGCCAAAAAAAAAAAAAAACAAAACAAAAGAATATAAGGTAAAGGACCAGATGAAAAGGCAAGAAATGTGGAAAATGCATAAAAATAGTTGCAAGTGCAGGAAAACTTCTGGAAGAACCTCTTGTTAATCAGGATCAAATGCAGGAATAGTTAAGGAGAGAGAAATTCAATCCAAGAGATGAAAGGGTAATATTGGCGGCCCAAGATGATTGGTTTACAAAGTCCATTGAACATGTGGGAGAAACAAATGTAGGTTTTGTAAAACAGAATTGGAAGCAGTTGCACACCTCGTTGCTGGGTGTGACATGCTAATGGCAGGACGACCGTATAACGTGGCAAGACTGTTCAGACATCATGGTACTGAACTGACAAACATCTGCCACAAAGCATCACAGAATATGATCAAGTATAAATCACTTGGGATCACCCATTACCAACAGTTCAAAAGACAGAAGCTAGAAAACTGGACATAGTGGTCCATGAAAAGAAGACAAATGTAGCATTGATGACTGAAATTGTCACACCCAGTGACCACAGTATCTTGCGCACAAAGTCATAAAATATCAGGATTTGCAGGCAGAAACAAGAGTAGTGTGGAAGAACGTTACTCAGATCCAATAGTAGTAGGAGCAATGGGTCTTACAAAAAACAATCTATAATTGTACTTGGATATGCACCATTAAGGGTGCTGTGAAAAGCACTTCTGGGTGACAAAGATGGAAAAGTACAGTTGTGTACACTTAGCATAAATGTAGATGTTAAGAGTGTATTCCCTTGTTGCAGTCATCACATTTGGGTTATCTGCCTGCAGGTAACCCTAAGCCTGCCTGAATACAGAGTCTTCAGATTTCTGCGTCGGATGCTGTCGCTTCTTCCTTGACATCAGGTCATCAGGGGTATAAACATGCAGCCAACGCCATTACATCAGTTTTTCTTGCCCCAAATGTCAGGTGCCCCCCCAATAGGAAGCAATTATATGGTATGGTACACCCCCAGTAAAAAGCAAATACACATGATATAATATATGCCAAACAAGAAGGAAAGGTAGAGGCAAGAGAGAAGTCAGGGGGCTGGAGGGAGGGTAACCAGGAGTTTAACAGTGAATACACTTGAACATCTACATTTATCGTAAGTGCACACAACTGTACTATGTTCTTCGTGTTTCACTGTTGCAGTCATCACATTTGGGTTGATTCCCAAAGCTAAGGAAGGGAGGAGGAAGTTAAAGAGCATTAGGGCCAGCTATTAATCCCTGCAAGACTGTAGTGGCAAATCCAGCTCTGGATTTAGAAAAGTTAGGCAAGTAGTAATGCTTGGTGAAGGTATGTACAGAGCTCCAGGTAGCAGCTTCTAGAATGTCCCTGGTAGGGACCCCTCTCAGAAATGCTGCAGAGGTAGATGCAGCCCTGGTGGAATGTGATTTTATCCCGTGTGGTAGGTTTTCCATGGTGCTTGTAGCAGAAATGGATGCAATGGGCTATCCATTTGGAAATTGTTTGCTTTGAAATAGCCTTCCCCTCTGCCCCTGCAGCAAAGCTAACTAGCAGCTGTTTAGATTTTCTGATAGGCTCAGTCCTGTCCAAATAGGATCTAAGTAGTCTGAGCACGTCCAGGAAGTGCAGTATTCATTCACCTTTGTTTTGCGGATTAGGGAAAAAAGTAGGCAAATGAATGGACTGATTTAGGGCCACAGAAGACACCACCTTGGACATAAAGGAAAGATTAGTCCTGAGGGAAACCGTCTGCATGGAAGATGAAGGGTTCCACTGCCGTGAGGGGCCTGTAATTCAGACACTCTTCTAGCTGAAGTAATGGCTAGAAGGATGTTTACAAGGAAAGGAATTCCAACTCTGCTGTAGCAGCTGGTTCAAAGGGGGCAGGAGGGGGGGGTGAGCTTTTCAAATACAAAGTTAAGGTCCCAGGCAGGAGTGGGAGCTCTCCTGGGGGAATCAATTTTTTTGGCCCGTCTAAGGAATTGCTTTAGCAAGGGGTGAGAGAAGAAGGGTGGCTCAGTATTATAATGTGCTGAAATGGCAGAGACATGAATTTTAATCGACTAGGATAAGCCCTTGTGGAGCATTTCTGTTAAGTACTGCAGAATATGAGGTAAGCTGGGCATCACTGTGCCCATCCCCTGATCTAGGCTCCAGGAACAGTATCTTTTCCACTTTTCAGCATAGGATTTTCTAGTACTAGGCCTCCTTAATGACATCCAGTACCTGCTTACTGACGGATGCTAGGGGAGAGCTCAAGGAATTAGCCAGGCTGCAAGGTTCAGGGTTTGAAGCAGAGTATGCAGAATCTGGCTCACCTGCTGGGACAGCAGGGAAGGGGCCTGAGGCAGCTGCTATGGTTGTAGCAGTGTCATACTGCCCAAGACGGGGTACCAGTGCTGGTGTGGCCCAGTCTGGTGCAATCAGTATTGTCTTTGGCTTGTCCTGTTTGACCGTTAAGTAGGACCGCAGAATTTGCGCAATTGGTAGTTTTGAGGGGAAGGCAAACAAGTCTACCTCTGGAGTCCCCCATTTGTTCCTCAAGAGACTGAATATTTTGGGTTCTAGTTTCCATTCGTGTGGGTCCATGAGATTTCTACTTAGGTCGTCTGCCAGTGAATTTAGTCTGCCTGACAGGAATTGAGCTTGCAGGTGTACTTGGTAGCTTCAAGGCCATGTTCCACAGAGCCATGGCTAGTCTGCAGAGAGAGTATGAGTGGGTCCCCCCCTGCTTATGTACCACATAACTGTGGTGTTGTCTGTCTTTACCAATAGTTGTCCTGGAAGACTACGGTCTTTGAAGGCTGTCAGAGCATGCTGTACAGCTAACATTTCTTTTTGATTGATATGCATGTGCATCTATCTCAAGTTCCATCTGCCCTGAAAGAACTGCCATGTGAGCCTCCCATGCATAGTCTGATGCATCTGTTAGGGTTTGGGTAGCAGGGGGTAGAGTGAAAGGGAGTCCCTTGTTGTGGTAGCAGGCCTCTGCCCACCAAAGGAACTCTTGTCTTCATACAAGGAATGATAGAAATCATTGTTTCCAGGTCCTGAGAATGTTGACACCATAGGCTTTTTAGATACCATTAGAGTTTCCTCATATGCAGTCTTGCATATGGAATTAGTACAATACAAGAAGCCATGAACCCCAGGGCTTGCAGTATTTTACCTTGCAGATAGCTGGGGTTTTGTGGCCAATAGTTTGAAGTAGGTTGTCAAATAAATTTGTTTCTACGGAGTGAGGAATGCCATCTGGGAAGTTGTGATCAAGCTTGCTCCCAGGAATACAATCTGTTGGCAAAGTACTAGGTGAGATTTATTTTCGTTGATCGTGTACCCCAGAGATGTTAGAAGTTTCTTTACAAATGCTAGGTGTTGTTATAGCAAGTCCTGGCTTTCTGCTTGAATAAGAATCGTCCAAGTATGGGTAAACTTGAATATTTCTCTGCCTGCAAAATGCAATAGGTGGAGCTAGACACTTTGTGAATACCCCGGGTGCAGTAGATAAGCCAAAGGAAGAGCAAAGAGTGCATGCAGCATGCCCTGAAGCATAAGTATTTCCTGCAAGATTCCCTTATTGGGACGTGGAGGTAAGCTTCTTTTAAGTCTAGGGTTGCCAGCCAGGCATCCTTGGCTAGCATGGGAAGAAGCTGTTACAGAGTTAGAATTTTGGAACTACCAGAAAGGTGTTGAGAAAAGAAAGGTCCAGGATAAGATGCCAGGAGTTGCCTTCTCAGTACTAGAAAAAGTCTTGAATAAAAACCTTGCCCCCTTTGTTTTGCCGGGACAGGTTGAATAGCCCTGATATTGAGGAGAGAGAGAACCTGCTGTTGGGCCTCCGCCCATTGACTTGGGGGTAGATCTGGCCAACCACTTGGGGTTGATAGTGTGTGGAAGTGAAATCTGTATCCTTGGGAAACTATGTTCAAAACCCATTTGTCCTGGGTAATGAGTTCCCAGTTTTTTGCATGCAGGGCAAGCTTTCCTCTCAAGGGAGCAGGTAGTTGAGCAGGGCTTGGAAGGGTTAAGTCATTGTGCCATTTTTCCGTAGGAGGGTGGCTTACTACTCCCTGCTTTGGAAGTGGGAGCCTCCAACTGCTTAGGTCTGTGTGTAGCCTAGGTGGTCTGCTGTTCCTGGGTTAGGACCGGAAAGGACCAGTTCTTTGAAGGCCAATGCCTACTGAATCTGGGAGGCTGCACTTGTAGGAAATCTTTAACAGTTTACATAGATTTAGCTTTTTCTTCCATCCTTTTGAGGACTTCTGCTTTGTTGCCAAAAAGACGGTCTTGGTTTAAGGGAGCATCCAATAATTTAGCTTTTACATGATCTGGCAAGTCTTGTTCCTTAAGCCAAGCATGCCTTCTAATTACAGACTCGGTGACAGCAGCCCCGCAAGATTCTTTTTAAGCATCAAAACCACATTGCAAAGTATGTTTACCAACTCGCTCTGCAGAATGCATTAAATCCTGTAATTCTTTGTGATCAGTACAGTCAGGAACCAACATCATTTTCTGTTTAAGTAGTCCCATAACATGCTGGTGATACTTTTAACATATGAAACTGACAATTTAAAGCCCTAATAGCCAAAGTAGCAGAAGTGTATACCTTCTTACCCCATCTGTCTAAGGCTCCAGAATCTCTCTCCGAAGGGGTAGGATTTTTGGCAGCAGTAGCCTTAATGCCTTTTGGTCCTTGGGAAATGGTCTCTGGATCCACAGGAGGATTCTTGAAGAGGAATTTGAGAGAGTCAGGTACTCTGTAGTACCGGTCAGGTTTTATGGGAGCTGGAGGTAAAGTGTCTGGGGTAAGGCTAGATTCCAAGAAGGCATCATTTACAATGTCCAGAACAGGAGGGATCGCTAAAGGCCTGTGTTGAGGTAGTAGTAAGAATTTCCCATGTCTCTTTTTGGACTCAGAGTAATCCTGGCTTTCCCAGCGGAAATACTCCCTAAGAGTCTGCAAGGTTTCATCAAAAGAAAAATCCTCTGGAGGGGAAGCCTCTGTATCAGAATCCTCATAAGTAGATAAGGGCAAATCCTGGTAAGCAGAAGGAGCAGCAATATCAGATTACTGATCAGAAGAATCAGAAAGAAAATCAGTTCTAGGTCTCAGAGGGGGGGGGGGGGGGGAGGCTGGCTTTCCCTAATTAAGGCAATGAGGTTTTCAGCCATTCTAAGCATTTGTTTTTTAGGCATATGGGCCTGAGCCTGCGGTTTGGTTGTCTGTTTTCTAGGCGCGGTGAGAGTTTTTGGCCTGGATGAAAACGATGGCGATTTAATATGAATGCCTGTAGTCCTGAATACACCCTCAGAAGCCGGTGCCTGCAAATCGGCTCCGGACCCATCCAAGATAGAGACATCCGCGTCATAGTCGAAGAAGCATCTCGCGGCATACCGGACTCTGAATCTGTCTCAGTAGAGGCCTGCGAATCAGAAGTAGCAGGTATCAGGGGCTGCGAAAGCGCCTGAGTACTGGCGACTAGCTTAACAGGAGCATCGTAGGCAGTCTAGGACCTATGCAGTCTGTCTCTATCCTTACGTTTTTTCCGAATATCGGTAGTCTGATGGTTTGAGGAAGCCATTTCAGAGTACAAAAAACGAGTACAAAGTACTTAGCTACAAAAATAGCCAGACGACGAATAGTTCGGGCATTGAAAAAGGCACAAAACTGACGAGGGACATTGCGGTCTGGGCCTAAACAAGGGATGCAGTAAGAATGAAAATCTCTATGAGGTATTTGCTTTCCACAGGTAAGACAATTGTTAACTTTTACTGACATAGGATAGAGCAAGAAAAAAAGATCCCCAATGGTGTACTTAGCTTTCTGGAAGACTTCTGGTCAAACTCGGAAACGTGAATTTCAGGAGTTGGCTGACTGGCACTTGCAAACTGTTTTTGCTTCGGGCACTGCACAGCAAGAAAGACTGATGCAATGGCGTCAGCTGTATGTTTTATACCCCTGACGACCTGATGTCAAGGAAGAAGCGACAGCATCTGACGCAGAAATCCTAAGACACTGGTATTCAGGCCGACTGAGGGCTACCTGCAGGCAGATAACCCAAATGTGATGACTGCAACAGTAAAACACGAAGATCAATACCAATTTAATGAACTTTAATCATACTTTGAATGAGGTCCATTCCCGACATGGTATTAGAAACCCAAAAGACTGGGGGGGGGGGGTTAAGCTCTTACCTTAAGGCAGTTTGCATCAACTGACGGATCCGGTGCCTCAAGCATTCATTACAGGATTTCTTAAGTCATGTCCCCTACCTTCTTGAAGTGTCTGCAGCAAACCATGTGTATTTTAGCAATTAACAGTCCTGAAAAGTAAGAAAGGTTAAGCATCAACCTTTTCTCTCATCAGTACAACAAAGCCAGTTTGCCTTCCCTTGTAGTACTTAGGGAATGCCACTAGCACAACTACAGAATTTATGCAAAAACTGAGGGTAATGCTACTCAATGCTAGAAGTCTAAATCTCAAAAAGCACTCACTTGAGGCACTCCTTAAAATGGAGAACATTGATATCTGTGCAGTGACTGAGACCTGGTTCAAGGCTCCAGAGAGCACCCTTGCACTACCAGGCTACAACTCATACCACACTTTTCGGCCATGTAACTTGAACGAAAAAACAAAGGTGGAGGTGTGTCCATATTCATTAAGGATATTCACACCTCCAGGCTAGTTGCTCAGCATAATGCATCCGAGGTTATCCAAGTGCAACTAACTCTGGGCAAAACTGAAATCCAAATTGTAGCTTGCTATAGATCCCCCACCACGCCCCAGGATTCCCACTCCTCTTTTCTTGATGTACTGGAAAATATTAGGGTTCAACCAAACACCCTAATAATGGGCAACTTCAACTACCCCACCATTAACTGGGAAAACTATTCATGTACCAACTCCTTAGCTCAATGTTTTCTGGAATTCAAACTCCAATGCCCTGGATCAACTTATCCACATCCCCACCAGGGGCAACAATATCCTAGACCTTTTCATTACCAACATGAGTGACCGGTGTTCCACACCTGAAGTCAACTCCTTGTTGGTTCGATCTGACCATAAGCTAATCACCTTTGATATCCACATCCCGCCCCCACTCCCCATTAAGGAAACCACGGTAAAACATTTTTTCAAAGCCAACTTCATGCTTCTTAAGACAGAAGTGGTGAACTTCACGACACCCATGCAGATGGGCAATACAATTACAACTGCTGAATCCTACACAAATGCACTCTATAAGCACTTACACGAGTGCATGGATCATGCTATCCCAAACAGAACCAAGATGCTATCCTCCAAAAAAAGGAAGCCAATCTGGTGGTCCCCTGCCATAAACAAACTGTACAACAGAAGGAAGAAACTGTTGCAAAAGAGAGTAAAATCCCATGAGTGGAGGAGCTCCCTCCCTGGTCAGCCTCAGTAAGAAGCTGAGATTCCCTTATAAGATCCTCCCAAAGCTAGCTACGAAAACAAAATCGCCATTAATTCTAAGGACAACCACAAAGCATTCTATAGCTATGTCAAGAATCTCAATAGCAACACGCAAATCTGCTCTGAGTTACAGCACAACGGCACGAAAATTACAGAACCACAACTGATACTGCCAACATCCTGGCAGATAGGTTCAGTACTAAATTTATCCCACCACCCCCTAAACGGCCCATATCTATACAGGAAGAATGCAGAGTCCCTATAATCACAACTACGCAGGTAAAAGCTACACTCTCTAAAGCAAAAAACACAACACCCATGGGACCTGACAACATCCCAGGCTGCGTTTTACATGAACTTCAGAACGAACTGGCTCCCCACCTAAGCACCATGTTGAATAATAGCCTTTCATCAGGCTTTGTGCCCACTGAATGGCGCACAGCAACGGTTATCCCACTCCACAAAGGGGGAGCCACCACTGATCCTGGGAACTATCGCCCTATTAGCCTGACAAGCCTAGTCTGCAAGGCAATGGAACGTATCATCATGGAACTCAAAGACATTGGTAACCTCCAAATTCTGGATCCTACCCAATTCGGGTTTGTGAAAGGCAGATCATGCCTCCTGAATCTGATTTGACTTCTTTGAGACAGTCACCAAAGCCGTAGATGAGGGTAAGGTTGTTCATACAGCCTATCCTGACCTCACCAAGGCTTCTGACACCATCCCCCATTCTGAAATAATAGCCAAACTTACTAAACTACGTATAAATCCCTACGTCACAAGATGGGTTGCCAACTGGCTCACTGACAGAACCCACACTGTAAAAACTGCAGACTCCAAATCTGACCTCAAACCAGTGACAAGTGGAGTACCACAGGGTTAAGTCCTGGGACCTCTCCTGTTTGGTATCTACTTCTCTGAAGTACAGGCTAACATAGAAGGCCTCTGGCTAACGAAGTTTCAGATGACTGCAAACTAGGAGCAATAGTCAAGTCCCCAAATGATGTGGACATCCTACAGAAGGGCCTCGCTGAGAAAGATGCCTGGTGTCAGAGCCATGGCCTCAAGCTCAATGCCAAAAAGTGCAGTGTCATCCCCTTTGGTAAAAACTCTGTACCCATGAACTACCACATAGGCAATCTACTTAACACCGAATGTGTGATGAGACCTTGGGACCCAGGTGGACAGTAGTTTCCTTTGATAGTCACATCGCCTCAGAAGTCCTTCTACGTGGCGCACATCATAAAAGGGTTCTCATCCAGGAAAAAAGAGGTCATTGTTCCCCTCTACTCGACACTTAGACCCATTATAGAGTACAATGCCCCTTTTGGAATGTACCTCAAGACATCTGCAGCAGCTGGAAAGACCACAGAAGTATCTCACAAAGAGGATTACTGGCCTCAAACAAATGCCCTACACCGACAGTCTCAAAAAAACTCCAGCTTTACTCTAGCATATCGCCTACTCCGAGGTGATCTCTGACTAACATATAAAGCTATGTCAAACTCAGAGCTGTCGGACATACTACACCTAAAGAAATCCCAATCCCTCTGAGCTACAAAGCTCTAGGGACCTAAACCTTGTCACCACAATAAACAGGACATGCTGGAGGGATAGATTCATGTCCCAGAGACTTCCCATACTCTGGAACAAGCTACCATTTATGTCAAGCAAAGCTCATTAGCATTCTTCAAGAAAAATCTTGATGAGTGGATAGGAAATACACCCCAGGGATCACTTCTGTGTCTCTGCTTGACAGTGGCACAGGAAAATAACATTCTTGGGTGGCTAAGCCAGGGAACCTTCTTGGCTAGGCTTACGTAGGCCCTTGGGCTGACAGCCTGGTACCTACCTATGCATGGGTATTTGAGTGCTGGAGGCTGGGAGCTAATTTTTATGGACAGAGTTCTGAAATATTCTTCTGAAGTCGAGAAGACCAGGGGACAGCTAATGACAATGCAGCCCAACAAATCAAGGTACCTCATGCACCTCCAAATAATTCTGAGACACATTGAAAATGCTCCTTCATAAAACTTGGGATTTTGAGGAAAAATCTTCTACAAGGGACCCTGAGACGTTTTTATCTAGGACCTAGTTCAGACTCTGAGGCAAGGTGGTGTGTCAAAGCAAATCTTCCTCATCCAGGTCTGACTCCAAGAAACATGGAAAAAAATTCCCCACTTCCTTTTCACCAGGGAAACCAGCATCTAAAAATGCAAATGAACTACCTGGGGACTGATTTTATGAACGCCAGTCACGGAACCTCTGCAGATTCCCTATAATCAAATGTGACAGTGTATGGGGCAGGTAGCTAACCCTCAGACATCAAGCCACTGTGGAAGAAGGTAGAAAAAGGATTTTTTTGGGGGGGGGGGGCACGGAAAGTACAGTTTTGTACCTACCATAAATGTAGATGTTCGAGTGCTAATACAGCTGCAGTAATCACAGATGGGTTCTCTGCCGTCAGGCGGGTCCTCGGTCGGCCGAATTCCAAAGTCTAGGTCCGGCGTCGGTTGGTGTCACTTTCTCTCTTGACGTCAGTGAGGCCAGAGTATATAAGACACAGCAGACGCCATGTTCTTCAGTCTTTCTTGCCCCAGATGTCAGGTGCCCCCAGAAGGAAGGTAATACATAAATTATATATATATATATATATATATATATATATATATATATATATACACACACACAAATAATGCAATATAATCCAAAATCAGTAGTTGCAAATAAACCATAGAAGGATAACCCAGTCAGGTTGTATGAAGAGGGGGTTAGGCCCTATGCTTTTACCAAGTGGGGAAGGCGGAGGACTTGTACTGCAGCTGTATTAGCACTCGAACATCTACATTTATGGTAGGTACAAAACTGTACTATGTTCATCGTGCATACAGCTGCAGTAATCACAGATGGGTAGAGTCCCAAAGCTACACACAGGGTGGTAGGTACTAGTTGGAACTGGGATGAGCCAGAATGCCCTGCAACATAGCAGTGGCAAAGCCTGCTCTAGTTTTGGAATATAAAGGCAGGTGGTAGTGTTCTGTGAAGGTATGTACAGAACTCCAAGTGGCGGCCTCCAAAATGTCTTTGGTAGGAACTCCTCTGAGGAAGGCTGTAGAGGTAGCTGTGGCCCTGGTGGAGTGGGATCTGATGCCTGTGGGAACAGATTTCCCATGATATGAAAAACAGAACCGTATGCAGTGGCCTATCCACTTAGAAATTGTCTGCTTGGTCACTGGCTTCCCTTGAGCCCCTACAGCATAGGACACAAAGTTGTTCTGATTTCCTGAAGGACTTTGTTCTGTCCAAATAATAGCGTAGCTGTCTATGGATGTCTAAAGAATGTAGCAACCTTTCCCCTTGGTTTTGAGGATTGGGGTAAAAGGTGGGTAAGTGTATGGCTTGGTTTAAAGCTACCCTGGATACCACTTTAGGCATAAATGACGGGTTGGTACGAAGGGAAACCCTGTCCTGATGGAAGATGAGGAAGGGCTGCACCGCCATGAGGGCCTGTAGTTCCGAAACCCTACGAGCTGAAGTGATGGCCAGAAGGAAGGCTGTTTTCCAGGACAAATATTGCAAATCTGTTGATGCAGCTGGTTCAAAAGGAGGCAATGTTAATTTTTCTAGAATGTAATTAAGATCCCAGGCTGGTATTGGTTGTTTCCTTGGAGGTCTTATATTCTTAGCCCCTCTGAGGAACTGTCGTAAGAGTGGGTGGGAAAATAAAGGTGGATCCGAGTTGAATTCTGCAGAAATGGCTGAGGCATGGATTTTTATAGAAGAAAATGAAAGTCCACTGTTCAGTAGCTCTGCTAAATACTGTAATATCTGAGGCAAATTCAGCTTTTTAGGGTCCTGGCCTTTTTTCTCATTCCAAGAGCAGAACCGTTTCCATTTTGCGGTGTAAGCCTTTCTAGTAGATGGTCTTCTGGCCTCAAAAATGACATCCTGCACCTCCTTGGAAAGTAGGGTCTGTTGTGGTGTTAAGGAATTTTCCATGCAGCAAGATTGAGTGTTTTCAGCTGACCGTGAAGCGTTTTGTAGCTGTGCTGAGTCAGTAGAAGAGGCATTAGAGGTAGGGACCAGGGAGGAGTATGTGTTAGACTCCTCAGGAGTGGATACTACTGTTGCCTTGGCCAATCTGGAGCAATCAGTATCATCTTCGGTCTGTCTGCTCTTGCTTTCAAGAGCACCTTGGGCAGAAGAGGCAGAGGTGGGAAAGCGTAAACTGTCCATGCTGTCCAACTGAATGAAAGGGCGTCCACTCTCCAGGCCTATGGGTGAAAGGTCCTTGAACAAAACTTTTCCAATTGATGATTCCTGTGGGAGGCAAAAAGATCTATGTCTGGCCTCCCCCACTCTTGTATTATCTCTGTAGACACCTGAGGATGCAACTTCCATTCGTGTGGATCTGTCATATTTCTGCTTAGATTGTCTGCCAGCGTGTTTTCCAATCCTGGCAAGTACTGTGCTTGAAGTTCGATTTGCCATTCCAGAGCCAAGTTCCAAAGAGTCATGGCTAGTCTGCACAAGGGGTATGAATGTGTTCCGCCTTGTTTATGTTCCACATTACTGTGGTGTTGTCTATTCTTATCAGTAATTGTCCTGGATGCAGGAGGTCCTTGAAAGCTATAATTGCATTTATTACTGCTAGCATTTCTTTTTGATTGATGTGAAGGTGCTTTTCCTTTTGGGACCATTTGCCCTGAATGCACCTGTCATGTGTGCCCCCCAGGCGTAGTCTGAGGCGTCTGTTGTGATGACTTGGTTTGCTTGAGGCTTGCAGAAAGGGAGGCCTGTGTTTGCTTGACATGCTTGGGCCCACCATAGAAATTCCTTTTGCAAACATGGAATTATTGGTATTATTGTTTCCAAATTGTGACTGTGTTGAGACCATAGGTTTTTTAGGTACCATTGAAGTTTCCTGATATGCAGCTTTGCACATGGGATTAAAAGAATGCAAGATGCCATGAAGCCCAGAGCCTGCAGGATTTTCCTTGCAGTAAGCCTGGTACATTTTGCTAGTATTTTGAAGTACTGAGTTAGCTGCCCCTGTTTTTCTAGCATTAGATAGGCCATCTGGGTGTTTGTGTCCAAGTTGGCACCCAGGAAAGTTATTTTCTGAGATGGTGTTAGCCTGGATTTCTTTTTGTTGATTGTATATCCCAGAGAATGCATTAACCGTGTTACATAAGCCAGATGTTCCAGAAGTATGCATTTGCTGTCCGCTTGGATCAGGCAGTCGTCCAAATAAGGGTAAATTTGTATCCCTTGAAGTCTGCAGTAAGCAATCACTGATGCCAGGCACTTTGTGAATACTCTGGGTGCAGTAGATAAGCCAAAGGGCAATGCAGAGAATTGATAGTGGAATGAACCTGCAAGAAATCTGAGGTATCTTCTGCAACTTTGTCTGATTGGGACATGCAGGTATGCCTCCTTGAGGTCCAATGTTACCAGCCAAAACTCCTTGCCCAGCATGGGAAGAAGCTGCTGTAATGTGAGCATCTTGAATTTTGCACGAGTAAAAATGTGTTTAGGATGGATAAGTCCAAAATGGGTCTCCAGTCGGTTCCTTTCCTTGGTACCAGAAAAAGTCTTGAATAAAAACCTTGCCCTTGTTCGCGAGTAGGTACCTCTTGTATGGCTCTCATGCTTATGAGCTTTAAAATTTGTAGTTGTGCCTCTGCCCTTTGATTGTGTGGCAGGTTTGGCATGCCTCCCATTTTTGGAAGAGTGTGGAATAGAAATTTGTAGCCTCTGTTTATAACATCCAGGATCCATTTGTCTGTTGTGACAATATGCCAATTTCTTGCAAATAATGCTAGCTTTCCTCCCAAAGGTGCTGCCAGCTGAGACCTGCTTGGCATGGAAATGAGGGAGTCAATGGGTTTGTTTTCTGTATTGTTGTGCACTGTTTTCGCCACCTCTTGGTGCTGGACCTTGCCATTGTTGGCCTCTATATGACCCTTGTGATTGCCCTCTGCCCCTTGTGCGTCTGTATCTACCTCTTTGGGGCTTGTCAGTGGCTGGAAAGTACCAGTTTTAAGAAGGCCAATTTCTGCTAAAACGTGGTGGTTGGACCTGTAAAAAAGCTTTGACAGTTTGCATAGATTTGGCTTTTTCTTCCATTTTCCATAATATCTCCTCAGCGTTAGTACCAAACAGCACATCCTTTTGTAAAGGAGCATCTAGAAGTTTAGCTTTCACATGATCAGGCAAGCTTTGTTCCCTAAGCCAGGCATGTCTACGAATGACTGATCCTGTAGCAGCCGCTCTACTTGAGGCCTCTAGGGCATCATAGCCGCATTGTAAGGTGTGTTTACCCACTTGCTCTGCACTATGCATCATATCCTGCAACTCCTTTAAATCTGGCTGTTCAGGTTGAGACATTTTATTCCTTAATTCTGATAACAGGAACTGTTGATATTTAAGCATATGAAACTGACAATTTAAGGCCCTCATGGCAAGGGTGGCCGAGGTATATACCTTTTTTCCCCACCTTTCTAAAGATCTTGACTCTCTTTCGGCAGGAAGTGGATTCTTGGCAGTAGAGGCCTTCAATCCCTTGGGGCCTTGAGAAATGGTCTCAGAGTCAGCATTATGGCTTTTGTAGAGGAATTGGTGAGAGTTAGGAACTCTGTAGTACCTATCAGGTTTGACTGGTGCAGGAGGCAGGGAATCCGGGTTAAGGCAAGCCTCCGAATAAACATCAAGTATGTCCAAAACAGGAGGTATCGCCAGAGGCCTGTGTTGAGGTAACAAAAGAAATTCCCTAAGTCTTTTCTTGGAATCAGAAAAGTCTTGGCCTTCCCAATGGAAGTGTTCCCTTAAAGTGTGCAAGGTTTCCCCAAAGGAAAAATCCTCAGGAGGAGATACAGAAGGAATGGACTGCTCTGCATCCAAATCTTCAAAAGAGGAGTAAGAGTGTTCCTCTACATCAGAATGTTCTGATAAAATGGAGCCCTGATCAGAAGAGGGAGAATCTTCCTCTACTCTGGGTCTCTTGTCTGGAGGGGGTTGAGAACCCCTGATAAGAGTAATCAAATCCTCAGCCATTTTCAGCATCTGTTTTTTAGGCATGGGGCCTGGAGAAGGGCCTTGTGCAACAGGCCTCTTGGGATGCCTGGCTGCTTTGGATTTAGTAAAGGCCTTAATAGAAAAAGAAGATGAGGGTCTAAAGACACCATGGGTGGAAGTGGACCTGTCCACATTAGGAGGCTCAACATTAGCAATGGCTTCGGTTGTAGTCTGGGAAAGGGCCGAAGTACCTGAGGTCTCGGGTACAGAGGACACCGCCAAAGAAGTGTCGTCTGTAGTCAGGGACTGCAAAGGCGTCTCGCTGAGAACCGGACCACGTGTAGCCGGTTTTGGCGTGGTGTCGGTGGGGACCGTCGGTCCTTGTCCTTGCATTTTTTTGGACAAAACGGTAGTCGGAGTCTCCGACGACATTTTATAATCAAAGGCTTTTCCAAAAAAGTGTTGGGCGAACTCCGCCCGACGCTTAATAGTGCGTTTATTGAAGGTAGCGCAAAAGCGACAGCCCGAGACGTCGTGGTCTGGACCTAAACAAGGTATGCAGAGGGAATGGAAATCCTTATGCGGTATTTGCTTCCCACAAGCAATACAATTATTAACTTTTTCTGACATCGGTCTGAGGCAAGAAAAGTTTCAACGGGTACTTAGCTTTAATGAAGACTTCGGTTTCCAATTTTTTTCGTAATTCAGGAGCTGGCCGACCGGCACTTGCGAACTGCTTCTGCTTCGGGCAACGTGCGGCAAAAAATACTGGAGAACATGGCGTCGGCTGTGTCTTATATACTCTGGCCTCACTGACGTCAAGAGAGAAAGCGACACCAACCGACGCCGGACCTAGACTTTGGAATTCGGCCGACCGAGGACCCGCCTGACGGCAGAGAACCCATCTGTGATTACTGCAGCTGTATGCACGATGAACATCTTTGCACCAAGGTCAAAAGCTGCCTGCATGTTGTGAGCTTGGTGAAGAACAGTCTTCTTGAGAAAGGTAGTAAAGACCAAGCGGATTTCCACCTGTGGTAACTTCCTATAGATAAGAGAGTGAAGCAGTAATCTTTATAAGCAGCCAGAAATTATCCAGCTTCCTACAATACATGGTCAACTATCTGACTGACCTATGCACTTCCTAAAAGTCACATAGTTCCCCTTGCCTTCTTGCAAAGGGTGTAAGTAAAGTATCTGGAAAGACTTCGTAGACACACAAAAAATGGATGAGAGCTAGACTTCTCTGCTTCCTTACGGCCCTTCTAGCTTCTAATTGGAATCAAAGGATTAACTCCAACAAATTCTTAATGTTTTACAAATTGCAAGTGATGGAATACACCAGAAACTTCTCATTATTTTTCCTCAACTATCCAGGCAGACACAACCACTTTCTATAGGTTTTCATGTTGTGACCCTAAGCACAAATGACTGATTGTCAGCTGATGAAAGGTGTAACAACTTGGATGGCTTGGGTATTCATGCAATGAACCTTTCCACAAAAAATGACAAGAAGATCTCTGAACTATACATATGGAAAAACGTGAAGTGCATGGGGTTGGGTCAGACCCTCCCTACAGCAATGCAGGGAGGGCAGGTGTGTGCTAGCACAATCTTTGAAATGAAATGGCTTGAAATAAGACAGCTTTCAGGACAGAGATCCCAGGTGAATACCAGATGCTGAGGAGCTCCTCAAAGACCAACAACTTTTGAGTCACCAGTTAGAATCTTGTACCCTAGAAGTTTTAATCGACAAAAGTATACAGGGACCAAGGATTTTTTTTTTTTTTTTGAGGGGAATGGAGGGTACAAAGCAGGATCCCACAGTGCAAGATTAGTAACTTGGGTGCAGAACTGGATTTTTGGCAGTTATGCTATGCAGAACATTCTCCTCTACGGTTGTTATCTTTGATTTACACTTCTCAGCTGAAAAAATATGACTTCAAAACTTGGTCTCTACATTCCTCTTAGTCTTCAATTTTAGTCAAGAGAAAATTCTGAGACTTATTCTTGAAATTTCACTGAAAGGTCAGCAATGGCAACTGGCTACAGTGCTATCCTTGGCATCTAAGTAAAGGCAGTGTGACCACTATATACAAGAATTAGTTTTCCCTCAAAAGCAAAATTCTTTCCGAGAGGAAACACTATCACAAAGATAGACGATAGTTTTCCAATGCAAAAGCTTTCTGAAGTGTTACTGACAAAAAAGCATACACTACTGCTTGCGACAAAGCAACACAAGACCATAAGGAAATTTAAAAGTACACAAACATTGCAGTTCAATGCCATGGTTTTAACACAGGGATCCAATCAACAGACTATGCCAATGCAAAACTGTACCCATACAAAACTATGCCCATTTCAATGTAGTCACAAATATGCCAGCTCATACTCCAGAGCTGTCAATGTAATGGCATATGTCAGCAGTCAGTATATGCTACAAAGTAAAACAAAACCAATTTTTCCAAATTTTTAAATCTTTTTTAATTTTCTCTTTTTTTTATAAGCACTTAAGTGCTTAGCAACAGAATCAAGACATTAACAAAGATTGGCTTCTCTGCATAAAGAAAAGCTTTTCTATACAACCAGAACAGCTATAGCCTGTGTCGCCATTACACAGCCTGAAAGGAAAAATATTTACAAAATACAACTTTATACAACGCTAAAGGGGTTATTCATAATCTTCAACACTTTTTAACAAGCAGAGGAAAACTATGCATAGGATACAACGCCAAGTTGCTTGCTTAAAAAAGTGAAATGCAAGGAAGTGGGGCAGCTTAAAAGTATTCTGCTTTTGGTGTGATAATGTTGAAAGTTGTGAAAACCCCCCCAACCATTAAGCAGTTTAGCTACTATTTTCATACAATTACAAAAAGAAAACATTTTTACAATTCTTGTGTCTTTTTGGAGATGATAACTGTACACACATTAGACAGGCACAATGCTAACAATAAAATAGCTTTTATGACACCATGAGGAACAATGAGGTTACAAGTAGAAACAGTACGTTCTGGAAAAAAGTGTAATGGAAAGCAGCTGAAACTTGACTGGAAACATTCAAGAAAATTTGTTGGAACAGTTTCTGATTTTACATCTCAGCCTGTCACAGTGGAGTCTTTACATGGTGAAAAATACAAATCAGGTGATCATTTGTAACTCTGGTTCTTTCAACAGCCTACTGTACACAATAGCTCATGCAGCCCCTTTGAAATCTTTCTGTACTGAACTTCTCTCTTCATGACTAAAGCAGGCTTAAATATCGGCACACATGCTACATATTCTCAACCAGTTGAGAGAGAGAATGAGGGTAGGTAAGACTACATGTCAAATGCCCACTACACCTGTGCATGTGATTAAAGGATTTACAGATGCACTCCAATCACAAATTTGCTGGATGCTACTTCACTGAACCTAAAACCATGCACACAACTGCATCCCTCAAAAATCTACAACTCTTGTAGGATAGGCTTTAAATTAATAAAACTCCAAAGCTGTAGCAACGCCAAATAGTATCTAAACATTTAGTTATGGTCAGAGAACATTTTTAATTTTGGTAAACTGGGATTCAGTTACACTGCAATTAGCAGTGCACCTACAACAACTTCACAACATGTAGTCAAACATACCTCTTACTCTGAAACTCTAGTTTTAAAGATGCAAACACATGCAAACAAATATACCAGACAGTTAAAAGCACCCCAGATTTCTTAGATCTTGGCAGTTTTTTTTCCCTTTTGGCTTTTTTCAAACAATCCCAACCTTTTTACTGGACTGCATTAGTCTAAACTAGGATTACCACATTTTAAGATGAGAGTTAACACTACTTAGAAACTGCCTGCACCTACCTCACCCTCCTAAACACCTGTCGTAGTTTCAGAGGTTTTATACAGACAAGTTGAGAAAGATGAGTGCATACTTCTACATTTCTCCACGAGTTTCAGATTACTCTAGTCAACTATCCACACTGGCTGTGTACTGTCAAAAAAGCAGTAACCTGAGGAACTGACCAAGTTGTCTCATTTTAGTTCCTGAAATAACGTGTTGGTCTGCCTGTGCAAACCAGATGTACATGTTTCTCCTTCAAAAACTGACATTTTCTACTGCTTCTTTAAATACATTTAAAAGGAAAACTTGGCTGTTCTGACTAAAGTTTTATAGTCTTGTTAATCTCAGTCTGGTTCTCAAGACACCATATTATGTTTTCAAGGAAATCTACTTTGTCAGGGTCTTTAAGAAAGACAGCACAACAGCAAAGGTAGAAGGAACATCTCATACATACCTGCAAATATGCACAAATCATATGAATTTAATGCAGAACACTTAAAACAGTTATACAATTACTTCCTCACATTACTTAGCTGCTACTTTAAAGTCGACGCACTGGTGAAAACAATGTGGGATAATACCTTTTCAGCCCTTTTTTGCCACAGTTTTACCCAATTTCTGTACTTCAAGACACTTTTATTTATGTTGAATTATGAAGGACAACACTGTGTGTGTGTGTATATGGCATTTTTCCTGGAATATTTAAGTCAAGACCCACAATATTCAATCTCATTTTACCTGTGACAGAGTCTTTTCCATTACAATTAACTACATATGTTCAGAAAGCCTCCTTACTTGTTTCTATGGGATTTGTAGCCCTGGTTGAGGATACTCATCTACTAATAGGGTCATCCACACCATAAGGATAAGTCAGTTCCTATATCTGAATTTTGTCCAATTAAATACAAAATATCTTTGAAGTACTAAATAGGTATTTTAGTATGTGACATTTTAACTGCAAAAACGTCCAACATTGTTTTACTACATATCTCTTCCCACTCCAGTAGCACATCCCTCCCTGTATTTCCACTCCAGTAGCAAATCCCTTCATGTGGTTACCCCCTACATGTTCAGATTGCATGCCTGACACAGAGCCATGAGGAAAGTTGCTAAGACTAATTTCTATACTAATTTAACCATGTACTAGTTCAACCAATCAAACCTTTTTCCATAAGATGTTCACAAGAAAAAATGATAGAAAATACCCAAGGTCTAAGTGAAGAGATGTTGACCAAGAAGCATCCATCCACAGTGGTAGCACTTCTAAACTAGTGGCTGTAGTGAAACTAACCACTGACACAATCCTACACCAACAACAAGCTGGTTCACTCAAAACTAATTTTAGAATACCATATCCATCTGTGACACAGCTAACAAAGGCAATAGTGTTAGTCTGGGGCAAATATCAAAAATAACTGAATTCTCAGCAGTGAAACAGGTCCTGGTTTTCCCCTGCATCTCTTTTCATGCAGAAAAGGATATGGAATGGATGCATACAATTTTGGTAAATTTTGGAAAGCTCTCGTATGCAAGTTTTAATTTCAAGAAAAATGAAATATATATATAATTTAACACAACTGAACATGCACATTACCTGTGCTGCAGTGAAGGTGTTTATATAATAAAAATGCTGATAAAAATCTGGTTTGAGTAAATGCAGGACACACTACGGGTGTGAAGCAGTCTGCATCTTATGTACAACATACACTTACACTACAACTTTAATATTTCACAAAACAGTTCTTATAAAAGGCCAGGTTAATGTGACAGGTGTACAATACATTTCACTTAGGGAGTCCTTACAGTTTAAGCCTTGCTGAACTTACTACACTTCTCAACATGCATATAGAAATTCCAGAGATGAAAAATGGTTGGGAAAGGTTTTCACACAATCTAAACATAAGCCAAATTAATCTTGCAGATTAAAATGGCATTTCAACTTTGGTTTAAAACGCTGCTTGAAATGGTAGCCTTCCCCTTAAAAAAAAAAAAAAAAAAAAAAAAAAAAAAAAAAAAAGGCAAGCAGCAGTATGCTTTACAATTTACACTTACTCCAGGTTTCACACATATTTTAATGTACTTGTGATGTTTCTTTCGAAATGAATAACTGCATACAGGTCAGGTTTCTTAATTTCCTGGTCGTCACAATAATTTTGCTTTCTTTTAGGATTCCCTTGCTGATGCTAGTTCTTCTGCATGAGGTATAAAATGCTCGAGAGACTGCAAAATGCCATGATACTCAAAAGTGGGCACAGACTTTCAGAATACTTCACGCAAGTTTGTTTAAATGGTATCAGATTCATCAGTACTTAAAGCAGTCACAGTATTGCACAGGGAAAAACATCAACAAAAGATGCTAAAACGGGAATTTTTAAAATTAACTATCAACATTTCAGTAGTTAGAACAAACTACATGACATACCCAAGTTTTAGTTCAATTTAAAAGGTCATGTTTAGTGCAATGATGCTTGAAATATATATAAAATTATATTTTATATAATCACCACTGATTATACTCCACTGAAGACAAGAACTGGGGAAAAGCAGAAAAGTGGTAAAAATATTTTCTGCAAGCCAAGTCCAAAACAATAAACTTACTATATAATGTGCTATATCATATACCTATATATGAACACACAAGTATATGCAGTAAGTGACAGGCATTGTTATACTCTGAGGACATGTTTTGAAGGGGAAAAAAAAAAGGGGAAAAACAGTTTCTAAACTCCTTAAGTTCACTAAAAATTGTGAAAATTTTGAATGATGTTTGAATATCAAACAAATTTCTGAAGCTTAACAATTTCCACCACTTATTTCATCTGTGTGCTGGCCGCAGTACTGTTGGATGTCTGGGTTTAGCTTCATTAAGGAGAGATGATGCTAACAGTGTCTCTGTCTCCTTGGATGGTTTGTTTCCAGATATGCGTCGTGTACTGCGACCTGGTCGTTCCTGGTTTTCCAATTGGTCCTCACTTTCAATCTTGGGGTCGAAAGAAAGGGGAAAAGAGCGCCTCTCCCATGGCTGCACAGTCTGTCAAAGTTAAAAATATAAAAGAAACATAACATTTATACACTGCAGGATAGCTTACACAAGTTCAGAGATGTATGCCACAATGCACATTACTAATGAAGAATATCAAGCACATCTGTACGAAAGAACTCCATTTCAGTCCGATAACCATAAAGTATCCTTTTAAGTTACTAACATTTTTTTCAAGGGAAGAGAAAGTACAGTTGTGTACACTTACCATAAATGTAGATGTTCAAGTGTATTCACTGTTGCAGTCATCACACTTGGGTTATCTACCTGCAGGGAGCCCTCAGCCCAAATACCAGAAACTTAGTATTTCTGCGTCAGATACTGTCGCTCCAGGAGTGACGTCAGGGTCATCAGGGGTATAAAAACAGGCAGCAGACTCAATTACATCAGTTTTTCTTGCCCTAAATGTCAGGAGCCCCCCAAATAGGGAGCTAGGTTATGGTGCGGAACACACCACCAATAACAAGTAAATACCAATACCCTAGAAGTGGTTACTAATAGCCACAGATAGGAGAGAGAGAAAGAGAGAGAGAACCAGGGGGCTGGAGGGAGGGAAACCAGGACAGCAACAGTGAATACACTCGAACATCTTCGTTTATGGTAAGTGTACACAACTGTAATACGTTCGTGTTTCACCGCTGCAGTCATCACACTTGGGTGGATTCCCAAAGTTGAAGGGTGGAGAGGCAGTCAAGAAGAGTTGGGGCTGGCTAGTATGCCTTACAGGACTGCTGTGGCAAATCCTGTACTGAATTTTGGAAAAGATAGGCAGGTGGTAATGCTTGGTGAAGGTGTGTACAGGACTTCAGGTAGCAGCCTCCAGTATATCCCTGGTAGGGACTCCCCTGAGAAATGCAGTAGAAGTAGATGTTGCCCTAGTGGAATGTGTTCCGACCCCCTGAGGGGTTGGTTTCCCATGGTGCTTGTAGTAGAAATGGATACAGTGTGGTATCCATTTGGAAATTGTTTGTTTTGAAATGGCCTTGCCCTCTGCCCCTTTTGCAAAGCTGACTAGTAACTGGTCAGATTTTCTGAAGGGCTTAGTCCTATCAAGGCAGAATCTGAGCTGTCTGTGCACGTCCAAGGAGTGCAGGATTCTTTCCCCTTTATTTTGAGGATTAGGGAAGAAGGTTGGCAAATGGATGGATTGAGAACCACACTGGACACCACTTTGGGCATAAAGGAAGGTTAGCCCGGAGGGAAACCCTGTCAGCATGGAAAACAATGAAGGTTTCCATAGCCATGAGTACTTGTAGCTCAGACACTCTTCTAGCTGAATGGATAGAAGCAAGGCTGTTTTCTAAGAGAGGAATTTTAACTCTGCTGATGCAGCAGGTTTCGGGGGTGGGGGAGTGGGGGGTGGGGAGCTTTTCCAGTACAAAGTTAAAGGTCCCAAGCAGGGGTGGGTGCTCTCTTTGGTGGCCATAAATTGTTTTCCCCTCTCAGGAACGGTTTGTTAAGTGAGTTCGAGAAGAGAGGTGGCTCAGTGTTGCAATGAGCAGAAATGGCTGAGCCATGTATCTTAATGAAGGAGGACAGGCCTTTGGTGCAGCAGATCTGCTAGGTAATCCAGGATAAGAGGCAGAGAGGACAGTGTGTTCTCTCCTTTAGATAGAAACCATGAGCAGAACCTTTTCCACTTATCAGCATAGGATTTTCTTGTACTTGGTCTTCTGGCTTCAAGAATGATGTCCAGCACCTGTTTGCTTAAGGTTGCTGGGGGCGAATTCAAGGTACAAGCCAGACTGCAAGATTCAGGGTTTGCAGTTGTGGATGCAGAATCTGTCCCTCCTGCTGAGAGAGGAGGGTTGGATTCTGGTGTAGGTGCCAGGATGGCATCGATGTCAGGCTGCGCAGGAGTGGGTATCAGTGCTGGTGTGGCCAAGTCCAGGACAATCAGAATTGTCCTTGGTCTGTCCTGCTTTATCTCGAGTAATACTCTTGAAAGGAGGGGCAGAGGGGAAAGGCATAGATTGAGAGATTTACCCACTGAAAAGATAGGGCGTCCATTTTCCACGCCCTGCTGTGAGGATTCCTAGCGCAGAATTTGCTGAGCTGGTGGTTGTAGACAGAGGCAAAGAGATCCACCTCTGGGGTCCCCCATTTCTGAATCAAAGGTTGAAGGTGGTGTGCTCCAATTGCCACTCGTGTTGGTCTAAAGGATTTTTGCTCAAGTCATCTGCCAATAAGTTTTGTATGCCTGGCATGAATTGAGCTTGCAGACGGACTTGAAAGTCCAAGGCAGTGTCTCACAGGGCCATGGCTAGCTTGCAGAGTGGGTAGGAATGGGTTCTCCCCTGCTTATTGATGTATCACAACTGTGGTGTCTGTTTTTATTAGCAGTTGTCCTGGAAAGAGTATGGATCTGAAAGCGGTCAGGGCATTCTGTACAGCTAGAATATCTTTTTGGATGATGTGTAGATGAATTTGACTTGGGCTCCAGCACCCAATTTGTTTGATGTAGTCTGTTAGATAGACTTAATTTTCTGAGGTGAGGAATGCCATCTGGGAATTTGTGTCCAAGCTTGTTCCCAGGAATACAATCTTTTGACTGGGTACCAGTTTTGATTTCTTTTCGTTGGTGTAACCCCGAGTTGAGGTTTTTCACAAATGTCAGGTGCTGCAGCAGCAATTCCTGACTGTCCGCCTAAATTAGGCAGTCCAAGTACGGGTAAATTTGGATATTTCTCGGCCTGCAGTATGCAATGGCTGGAGCCAGGCATTTTGTGAATACTCTGGGCGCAGTAGATAAGCCAAAGGGAAGTGCAGAGAAAGTACAGTTGTGTACACTTAGCATAAATGTAGATGTTAGAGTGTATTCACTGTTGCAGTCATCACATTTGGGTTATCTGCTTGCAGTAGCCCTCAGTCGGCCTGATTAACAAAATCGTGGGTCCTGCGTCGGTTGCTGTCCCTTCTTCCATAATTATATATATATATATATATATATATATATATATATATGTATATAATTAGAAACACAAAAATATACCTCCAAACAAAAGCAAATACACCAAAAAGGCTTTTAAGCATAGTAAAAGAAAGAAGATGTATAGTAAAAGAAAAACGGGGCTGGAGGGAGGGTAACCAGGACTGCAACAGTGAATACACTCCGACGTCTACATTTATGCTAAGTGTACACAACTGTACTATGTTCGTGTTTCACTGTTGCAGTCATTACATTTGGGCAGATTCCCAAAGCTAAGGTTGGGAGGATGGATTTATACAGCATTAGGACCAGCTATAAGGCCCTGTAAAACAGCAGTGGCAAAGCCAGCTCTGGATTTAGAGAAAATTGGTAAGTGATGATGCTTGGTGAAAGTATGAACTGAACTCCAGGTAGCAGCTTCTAGAATATCCCTGGTAGAACACCTCTGAGAAAGGCTGCTGAAGAAGATGCCGCCCAGGTGGAATGAGATCTGATCCCCTAGGGGATAGGTTTTTCCATGGTGCTTATAACAGAAATGAATACAATGGCTAATCCATTTAGAAATGGTTTGCTTTGAAATAGCCTTCCCCTCTGCCCCTGCAGCAAATGCTACCAGCAGTTGTTCAGACAGAGATTTAGTCCTGTCCAAGTAAAATCTAAGTTGTCTGTGTACATCCAATGAATGCAGAATCCGCTCTCCCTTGTTCTGTGGATTGGGAAAGAAAGTTGGCAAATTAATGGACTGATTAAGAGCCACACTGGATACTACCTTAGGCATGAATGATGGATTGGTCCTGAGCGACACCCTGTCCAGATGAAAGAGGATGAAAGGCTCCACTGCCATAAGGTCCTGTAATTCAGGTATCCTTCAGATATTGCTAAAAGGAAGGCTGTTTTCCAGGAAAGAAATTTTAGGTCTGCAGTTGCAGCTGGCCCGAAAGGATGTAGAGTGAGTTTCTCCAATACAAAGTTAAGGTCCCATACAGGAGTTGGAGCTCTCCTGGGTGGTCTCATGTTTTTGGCCCCTCTGAGACACTGCTTTAGAAGGGGAAGGGGGTGGGGGTGGGGGTCCGTGTTGTAATGAGCTGAAATGGCGGAGTCATGGATTTTTATGGAAGAAAAAGACAGGCTCTTGTGAAGCATCTCAGTTAAGTATTGCAAAATCTGAGGTAAATTGGGCACTGCTGTGCTCATCCCTTGAGATTGATTCCAGGCAACAAATCTTTTCCATTTGTCAGCATAAGATTTTCTAGTACTAGGTCTTCTCGCCTCCAAAATGACATCCATCACAGGTTTGCTGAGGGATGCTAAGGGTGAATTTAAGTGATTAGCCAGGCTGCAAGATTCAATGGTTGGAGCTGAGGGTACAGAATTTGGTTCTCTGGTTGAGACAGTAAGGAAGGTGTCTGAGGCAGGTGCCACTGCGAAATGTGTGATACACTGCGCAGGAGTGGGTACCAGTGTTGGCGAGGCCAGTCTGGAGCAATCAAAATAATTTTTGGTTTGTCCTGTTTGACTTTTAGTAGAACTTTGGTGAGCAAAGGCAGAGGGGGAAGGCGTAGACTGATAGGTTTTTCCAGCTGAAGGACAGAGCATCCAATTTCCAGGCTTTTTTGTGATGAGTTCTTGTGCAAAATTTGTCCAAATGGTAGTTTTGGGTTGAGGCAGAAAGATCTATGACTGGGCTCCCCCATTTGCGTGTCAACATGTTGAAAATCTGTGGTTCCAGTTTCCATTCGTGAGGGTCCATGAGATTTCTGCTTAGTTCATCTGCCAGAACATTTTGCTTTCCTGGCAGGAATTGAGCTTGTAGTTGTACTTGGTAGCTCAAGGCCGTGTTCCACAAAGCCATGGCTAGTTTGCAGTGGGGGTAGGAATGTGTACACCCCTGCTTGTTTATGTACCACATAACCGTGGTGTTGTCCGTCTATCAGCAATTGCCCTGGATGAAGGTGATCCTTGAAGGCTGTCAGTGCATTCTGTACAGCTAGCATTTATTTTTGATTGATATGAAGTGCATTTGATTTGGGCTCCATTTGCCTGAATGCACTTCCCTGCCAGATGATCCCCCCATACATAATCTGATGCGTCTGTAGTTATGGTCTGGGTGGCAGGGTGTGGTGTGAATGGCAGTCCCTTGTTTTGGTGGCAGGCCTCTGCCCACCATAGGAACTCTACACACAGGCAAGATATGATAGGAATCATCGTTTCCAGGCTGTGACAATGTTGACTCCATAAACTTTTTAAGTACCACTGAAGTTTCCTCATCTGCAGTCTTGCATATGGAATTAGAAGAATGCAGGAGGCCATGCACCTCAAAGGCTTGCAGTATTTGCCTTGCAGATATAGCAGGGATTTTGGCCACCTGTTTGAAGTCAGTCACCACAAGAATTTGCTTTTCTGGCGTAAGGAAAGCCATCTGGGCAGTTGTATTCAAGCTTGCACCCAGGAATGTAATTTTTTGAGAGGGTACTAGTTGAGATTTCTTTTAGTTTATGGTGTACCCTATGTAGGTTAGAAAAAGAAGTTATGTCTTACCATAATGTTCCATCTGTATTGTTGATCCTCGTTCAGTCATTACATAAGGGTATCGGTTCCGACCTCGGAACTGAGCCGGCTATCTTCCAAGCCACAAACTCTTGAGCTAAAACTCTTACCCAGAATTCCCATCTCCCCGTTACCTCAGATTGAGTTTGCAAGTCAAAGGAAGGTAGAAGCTACCTCTGGTCAAATGCCCTAAAAGAAATGGATGGTGAGATCCACTAGAAGCCACAGGAGGGGGAAGGAAGGAGGGTCGTAATGACTGAACGAGGATCAACAACACTGATGGAACGTTATGGTAAGACAACTTCTTTATTTGACATTGTTAATCCTCGTTCATTCCTTATGTATGGGACAGAGTCCCCAGCTACCTCTATTCCTGGGAGGCTCTCATGGAAGGACATTCCTGAGCATCACAGAACCAACAGATGCTCTTCCCCTGGAGGCCAAATCCAATTTGTAATGATTGATGAAGGTATGAGGCGTAGCCCAAATTGCAGCTGTACAGATGTCATGTAAAGAAGCTCTGGCATGGAAGGCAGCAGAAGTTGCCACCGACCTTCTCGAATGAGCCTTGATGGTGGTCGGTAATGGAATATTACGTTGTGTATAAATGAAGGTCACAAGGTCTTTCAACCATCTAGCCAATGTGACCTTAGCAACAATACATCCTAATCTAGGTCCAGAATAGGCCAAAAATAACTGGTCTGATTTACGAGAGGCCTTAGTCCTATTCAAGTAGAAGCGGAATTGCCTGTGAATATCTAGGGTATGCAAGCAATACTCTCCTTTGTTTGAATGATTGGGGAAGAAAACTGGCAATTCAATGGTTTGATTAATGGACATTTCAGAGATCACTTTTGGCAGAAAGGAAGGATTAGTTCTCAAAGACACTATCTCTATGAAAAATCAAGTATGGACTCTTGATGCATAAGGCTTGAAGCTCATAGATACGTCTGGCAGAAGTAATGGCGACCAAAAACAAGGCTTTCCATGACAAATATTTGAGGTCGCATGAAGAAGCTGGTTCGAAATGAGGTATTGTCAGCTTGTAGAACTAACAGGTCCCATGGTTGAATAGGTTCTCTTAAAGGGGGCTTCAGATGATTTATACCTTTTATGAAGGTCTTGCATAATTTGAGAAACATAAGAGGAGTCATGGACACCCTCATGGAAATTAGATATTGCAGGAAATTAACTCTTAATGGTAGAGGCCGTTAGACCCGATTGAAATAGATCGGCTAGAAACTGTAGAACTATCGACACTGGTGCTGAAAAAGGATCTACTTGCTTTTCTGTCAGCCAACAGGTAAATCTTTTCCACTTGCTTAGATAAGTTATTCCAGTGGAAGACTTATGAGATGCAATAAGAATGTCCCGTCCTAGTAAAGATCATTCTGCCTGGTAATCAAGGGAACTGGAGGAGCCAAGCTGTGAGCTTCAGGCTGTCCAAGTTGGGATGAATCGGATTCTGCGGATGGGAGATCAACCCCGTGGTTGGATGCAGAATCCATGGTTGATCTATCAGGTGAGGCCAAAGAAAGGGGAACCAAATCTGACAAGGCCAATATGGTGCTATGAGGATCACCTTGCTCTTCAACAGACGGGCTTTCTTCAGAAACTGGGGGATGAGAGGAAGAGGTGGAAAAGCATAAAGAAGACCCGAGGGCCACTCTTCGACTAGAGCGTCCCTGGGTGACTGCCCCAGAGGGGGAATCAGGGCGAAGTAGTTGCTGCATTAGTAGTTGGTCGGGGATGCAAAGAGGTTGCAGCAAGGACGGCCCCAGCAGTGGAAGATCTCCGCCGCTATCAAGGAATTCAGGGACCACTCATGAGGTTGTAGAATGCACCTGCTGAGTCTGTCTGCTAATAAGTTGGAACTCCTGGGAATGTGTGCTGCTAGAAGAAAATGGTTGGCAGCCATCGCCCATTGCCATATCCTCATGGCCTCTCGACAAAGGGGGTAAGATTTGGTTCCAACCTGTTTGCTGATGTACCAGACCACTGCCATATTTTCTGACTATCGCAAAAGTCCCGGATGGCAGCAGAGGATGGAATGCTTGCAATGCCAGGAGCACCGCCCTTCAGCTCCAGAACATTTATATGCAGTTGGGCCTCCAATTCGGACCAAGTGCCTTGGACTGTCTGACCCTGACATAGCTCCCCCCCCCACCCATCAGGGAGGCATCTGTGGTCAATGTAGCCGTGGGCTACTGGGGAGCGAAAGGGCAAGACCATTGTGACGGGTTGTGGGTCACACACCAATTTAAATCCTGTTTGCACCTGTGGGTTACTCGAATCTTGGCTGAAAGAGGATGCTGAAAAGGATACCATTGGGTGAGCAGTAGCCATTGTAGAAACCTCATACGAAACCTGGCCAGGGGGACAACTGCGATAAGAGGCTGCCATGGAACCAAACAGCTGTAGGACAGAGTGAGCTGTGGATTTCTCCCTTGAAAGGATTGGGATCAGTTGTTGCTTTATCCTTAGAATTCCGTGCTCTGGAATGGATGCTCTGCAATTCCTTGTATCCAATATGACCCCTATGAATTCGGTGGACTGAGATGGGGGTGAGACTGGATTTCTGCAAGTTTATAGTTATGCCTAGCCTTTTTGAAACGAGGAGAGAATATGCCAGTGCTTCTTCCAATAGATGTCTGGTGGGGGCAGAAATGAGCCAGTCTAGGTATGGAAACATCTGGAATCCTTGTAGTTGCAAGTGAGCTGTGACTGCCATGCACTTTGTGAACACTCTGGGGGTTGTAGAGTCCAAAGGGCAGAACTGGTAGTGACAGGCTCCCACACAGAAGCGCAGAAATCTTCTTGATGGCCTGTCCACTTATGTGGTAGTATGCTAGGAGCGACTTGTGTACATAGCGGGCCAGAGGAAGGTGGGGAGATTGACAGTACAGTATCGCCAGCAGAAGCCAAAGCCTTCTCCATTAGTTGGAAGGCCGGTCTACCTGAAGAGGGGCGAGTTTCCTGGACAGGGGACATCCCTCCCCTAAGTGGCTCAGCCTGCTGACTGAGTCGTCCCTAGATGGCTGTGAAAAACCAAATTATGTACACCACAGCTGACATCCTGGGTCGTAGCAAAACTCTCCTGCTACAAAGGCAACTGTGGATCCTTAGTGAGGTCCATGAAGGGAACCGTAGAGGATGAAGATTGTGCTATATCAAAGGGCTTCAAAGGCAATGAAGGAGGAGAATAAGTAGGGGTCTTTGGCAAAGGATGATCACCTCCCAAGGAAGGATAGGTGCTGGGGGCCGGGATACCTCTGGCCAAAAGCACTTGATCCCACAAGACGCAACACATCGTGTTCAGAGAGGCTTCTAGTGGATTTCACGGACAGGGCTGAGGGGGAGTCAGGTCTATCCACAGATGGGACAAGCTCGATGCCCACATCACCAGTCTGCACTGAAAACAATGGTGCCGTAAAGGACTGTACTACAGTTGCCTGGACCGAGGAAATCATTGGTGCCAAAGTCATGGTCTGCACAGACAGTAAGGTCGGTGCCAAAGCTGGGACTGAAAAAATCTGTGTCAATAACTGAGTTGCCGGTTCCGGGCAAGGTATCGGAGCCGATGTGATTAGTCTGCGCCGACAGGATAGTCAGTGCCGGTAGAGAGGTCTGAACCAAGGAGCACCTCTGTACCAATATGGTAAGGGGCACGCTAGTCGGTGCCGAAGTCACAGATGGCACCAGCCTCTGTGCCGAAGTCACAGGTGGCCCCGATGGCCTTGGTGCCAAAGGTCTAGGCACCGAAAGCGTTGGAGCCGAAAGTCAGATCCGAAGTAGAAAGTTTAGCCTTCTTGGTTCTCAGTTGATGGGAGTCCCCAGCTGGGGACGAAGGAAGAGATTTTCCCTTTGAAAGGTCATCAGTTTTTTTCTTATGGGATCTAGGAGGGGTTGAGGCCTCTGACCCAGAAATAGCCTCTGAAAAGGGAGATTTGAGTAGTCCCTTCAGCAACAATTTATTTTTCCTCTCAATCAACGTCCTGTTAGAGAAGTTCTTACAAATTGCACAGGCGGATCAACTGATAGATGAGGCACACCCAAACAATAGACAGAGAATGTGCATCTGAACTAGGTAATTTATGTCCACAATCTGAACATTTCAAATCCTGGACTACCTTTTTTATCCATGACAGAGAAGGATGAAACAAAGAATACAAGCAATGGTACAAGAAATGTCTGAAGGTAATGAAGAAAAGGGTCTACCCACGATGGTACAGAAGAAAATACCTCGCGGTAAAAAGATTGGAAAAAATTTAAGAAAAGATAGTTTAGAAATGGAGAGAAAAAGTTGTTTTAGACTAGAAAGACAACAAATATTGTACTTGGCTCAAGAGAAGTAGCTTGACACGACCGAATGGCGATGCGGCAAACGAAATCTGAGTTAACAGGGAGAGGGGAATTCTGGGTAAGAGTTTTAGCTCAAGAGTTTGTGGCTGACGCGAGCTTGGAAGATGGCCGGCTCAGTTCCGAGGTCAGAACAGATACCCATACGTAATGAAAGAACGAGGATTGACAATATCATATCTCTTTTTACAAACGCCAGAAGTTTTAGAAGAATGGCCTGGTTTTCTGCCTGAATTAGACAATCGTCCAGGTAAGGATGTGTTTGAATATTCCTTTGCCTGCAAAATGCAATGACTGGGGCTAGGCACTTTGGCTTATCTGCTGCGCCCAGGGTATTCACAAAGGGCAGTGCAGAGAACTGGTAGTGATTGCAGCCTACTTTGAAGCTAGGTATCTTCTGCAAGACTCCATGATTGGGATGTGCAGGTATACTTCCTTTAAATCGAGTGTTACCATCCAGGCATCTTTTCCTAGCATAGGAAGCAACTGGTGAAAAGTCAGCATCTTGAATTTTGGAATCACCAAAAAGGTGTTTAGAATAGACAGGTCCAGAATGGGACACCATGAAATGTCTTTTCTGGGTACCAGGAAATGTCTTGAGTAGAAACCTTGTCCTTTTTCCACTTCTGGTATAGTTTGAATAGCCTTTATGTGTAAAAGAGAGAGTATTTGCTTTTGAGCCTCTGCCCACTGATTTGGGCGTAGATCTGGCCAACCGTTTGGCATTGGTAATGTGTGGAAGTGAAGTCTGTATCCTTGGGACACTATTTAAAACTCATTTGTCCTGGGTAATGAGTTCCCAGTTTTTGACCTGCAGACCAATCTTTCCCCCTAAAGGAGCATTCAGTTGAGAAGTACTTGGAAGTTTTAAAATCAAGTCATTGAGACAGTTTTCCATTTGGGGGGGGGGTCTTATCACTCCCAGATTTGGAAGCGGAAGCCCCCCACTGCTTAGTCTTTGTGCATACCCTGGGACTGAAATTTGGGTTTCTGCTGTGCCTGGGTTTGGATTGAGCAGGCCTGGAAGGGGCTGGAAAGGACCAATTCTTAGAGGGCCAATGCCTACTAAATCTTGGAGGCTGAACTTGTAAGAAATCCTTAACAGTTTGCATAGATTTACCTTTATCTTCCTTTTTAAGAACTTCCTCAGCTTTGTTGCCAAACAGGCAGTCCTGATTTAAGGGAGCATCCAACAATTTAGCTTTAACATGATCAGGCAAAGATTGCTCCTTAAGCCAAGCATGCCTTCTGAGTGCAGACCCAGTGATAGCAGCCCTGCAAGAGGCCTCTAATGAATCAAACCCACATTGCAAAGTATGTTTTCCAACCTGTTCAGCAGAATGCATTAAATCCCGTAATTCCTTATTTTCAGCACAGTCAGGAACCAAGATTATTTTCTGTTTAAGCAATCCAAAAATATGTTGTTGATATTTTAACATATGAAACTGACAGTTTAAGGCCCTAATGGCCAAGGTTGCAGAAGTGTAAACCTTCTTACCCCATCTATCCAGCACCCTGGAGTCTCTATCAGAAGGGGTAGGGTTTTTGGCAGTAGAAGCCTTAATTCCCTTGGGTCCCTGTGAAATAGTCTCGGGATCCGCAGTAGGATTTTTAAAAATGAACTTGTGAGAATCAGGAACCCTGTAATATCGGTCAAGTTTTCTGGAAGAAGGAGGCAAAGAATCAGGGGCCAAACTAGATTCCGAAAAGACATCAACAATGTCTAGTACAGGAGGTATAGCTAAAGGCCTACGCTGAGGCAGGAGTAAGAAATCCCTAAGTCTCTTTTTAATCAGAAAAAACCTGGCTTTACCAGTGGAAATGCTCCCTTAGTGTGTGCAAGGTTTCACCAAAAGAAAAAATCATCTGGAGGGGAAACAGAGGGAACAGAGTCCTCTGCATCAGAATTCTCATAACTAGATGAGGGTAAATCCAGATCAGAAGAATCAGAAAAATTAGAATCCTGGTCAGAAGATTCATAAACAAATTCAGTCCTAGGTCTCTTAGGAGAGGGTGGTTGGCTTTCCCTGACTAAAATTATAAGATTTTCAGCCATTCTTATCTGTTTTTTAGGCATAGAGGCCTGAGCATGCGGCCTGGGCGTCGGTTTTCTAGGCATGGTTCGAGGTTTAGGCCTTAAAGAAGGAGGTGTCGGTTTAATATGAAAGTCCGTAGGCCTGAATACACCCTCAGAAGCCAGTTCCTGCACAGCAGCTCTGGACTCATCCAAGGTAGAGAAATCCGCAGGTTCCACAGTTGAAGCATCTCGCAGCATACCGGACTCCACTGGCGAGACTGTCTTAGGAGAAGCGTCGTCGGCAGCTTTGGACCTAGGCCCTGTCTCCGTCTTTATCTTTGCATTTTTCTGGAATGCCGGTAGTCTGATGGCTTAACGACGACATTTTTGGATAACTGAACCAAGAACCGAAATATTTAGAGGAGAATATATACAGACGATGGATAGTGCATTGATTAAATAAGGCACAAAACCGACAGCAAGATACGTTGGTGGCCAGGGCCTAGGCAAGGAAAACAGTACGAATGAAAATTTTTGTGAGGTATTTGCTTTCCGCAAGAAATGCAATTAACTTTTACTGACATCGGTAAGGAGCAAGAAAAAGTTTCCTCAACGGGGTACTTAGCTTTAGTTGAAGACTTCGGTTCTGAAACTCTAAAACGAAAATTTCAGGAGTCGGATGACCGGCACTTGCGAACTGCTTCTGCTTTGGGCACCTCACGGCAAGAAAGACTGATGTAATGGCGTCAGCGGCATGTTTCATATCCCTGACATCATGGAAGAAGGGACAGCAACCGACACAAGACCCAAGACTTTGTTAATCAGGCCAACTGAGGGCTACTGCAAGCAGATAACCCAAATGTGATGACTGCAACAGTGAAACATGAACATCTGATAATGCATAGACCCTGCCCTGAAACGTAGATACCTCCTGTATGATTCCCTTATGGGGATTATGCAGATAGACTTCCTTTAAGTCTAGGGTGACTAACCAGGCATCCTTAGCTAGCATAAGAAGAAACTCTTGCAGGGTAAGCAATTTGAATTTTGGTAACACCAGGAAGGCGTTGAGAATGGAAAGATCCAAGATTGAGCGCCAAGAGCCCTCTTTCCTGGGTGCCAGGAAGACTCTGGAGTAGAATCCTTGATCCCTCTGTTCTACTGGAACTGGCTGAATAGCTCTGATATTGAGTAGGGAAAGTACTTGGTTTTGAGCCTCTGCCCACTGGTTTGGAGGAAGGGCTGGAAAACCGCTTGGGTTTGGCAGTGAATAGAGGTAAAATTTGTACCCCTGGGGTGCAAGGTTGTGGACCCACCGGTCCTGAGTGATGGAAATCCAGTTTTTTGCATGAAGGGCAACTTTTCCTCCTAGGGGCACAAGCAATACGACAGGGCTGGAGAGGGGAGTAAAGCAGTTATTGTGAGCTTTTTCTGTAAGGAGGTGACTTACCACTCCCTGCTTTAGGGGTAGGGGCACTCCATTGCTTAGATTTCAGCATACCCTGAAACTGTAGTCTGGGTGGTCTTTCCCCTGGGTCTGGTTTGAGAAGGCCTGGAGGGGGCTGGAAAGGACCAGTGTTTGGAACGGCAATGCCTACTGAATCTAGGGGTTACACTTGTAAGAATTCTTTAACAGTCTGCATAGACTTAGCTTTTTCTTCCATCTTTTTAAGAACCTCTCCTGCTTTGGTGCCAAACAAACAGTCCTTATTCAAAGGAGCATCTAGTAACTTTGATCTGACATGGTCTGGCAAAGTCTGCTCCTTCAGTCAAGCACGTCTTCTCATTAAAGAGCCAGTGACAGATGCCCGGCAAGATGCTTCTAGGGCGTCAAAGCCACACTGCAAAGTATGCTTGCTGACTTGGCTTGCAGAGTGCATAAGCTCTTGTAATTCTTTTCTGCAAAGTCTGAAAATGTTGCCACTTTTTGTTTAAGTTCCATAATATGCTGCTGGTACTTAAGCATGTGAAACTGACAATTCAATGCCCTAATAGCAAGAGTTGCAGAGGTATATACTTTCTTACCCCATCTGTCCAAAGCTCTGGAATCCCTGTCCGAAGGGGTGGGAATTCTTGGCTGTAGTAGCCTTGATACCCTTTAGGCTCTGGGAAATGACATATGGGTCAGCAGTAGGATTCTTGAAAATAAATTTGTGAGTGTCAGGTACTCTGTAGTACCTGTCTGGTTTCTTAGGGGCAGGAAGGTAAGTGTCAGGAGTAAGACTGGTTTCCATAAAAAACATCATCCACAACATCCAAGACGGAATGTATTGCTAAGGACCTGTGTTGAGGCAACTCTAGAAATTCTCTTTTTGGACTGAGGATAGTCTTGGCATTCCCAGTGGAAAAGCACTCGTAAGTTATGCAAGATTTCACCAGAAGAAAAACCCTCAGGAGGGGAGGCAGAGGGAATCGATTCCTCTGCATCCGAATCCTCATAAGCAGATAAGGGCATGTCTTCATACTCAGAAATTTCAGAGTCATGGGACTCCTGGTCTGTAGAAGCTGAAGGGGACTGGACTCTGTCTTTAAGCAGGGGAAGACAGACTTCCCCTAATCAGCGTAATAAGGTCTTCAGCCATTCTAAGCAATTGTTTTTGTGGCACGGGAACAGATGCATGCACTTTAGTCGTCTGTTTTCTAGGCATAGTGCATACTCTGGGCCTAAGAAACTCTGCAGTTTTGGTTAAAAAAAGTTGTTGTCGGTTTGAGTGAATAACTGCCTCAGAAGCCGGTGCCAGCACACAAGCTCTGGACCCATCCAAGGTAGAGACATAGTACAGTTGTGTACACTTACCATAAATGTAGACGTTAGAGTGTATTCACTGTTGCAGTCATTACATTTGGGTTAAGTGCCTGCAGGTAAGCCCTCAGCCAGTCTGAATACCAGTGTCTTGGATTCCTGCATTGGATGCTCTCTCCTTCCATGACGTCAGGGGGTATAAAACATGCAGCCGATGCCATTACATCAGTTTTTCTTGCCCTAGATGTCAGGTGCCTCCACAATGGGAAGCAATTGTGTGTTATGTTACACCTCCATCAAAAAGCAAATAGACCGGAAAGCTTAAAACAAGAAGGAAAGTTAGAGCCAAAACAAGTCAGGGGGCTGGAGGGAGGGTAACCAGGACTGCAACAGTGAATACACTAACGTCTACATTTATGGTAAGTGTACACAACTGTACTATGTTGTGTTTTACTGTTGCAGTCATTACATTTGGGTTGATTCCCAAAGTGAAGGAAGGGAGGAGGAAGTTAGAGAGCATTAGGGCAAGCTATTATGCCCTGCAAGACTGCAGTGGCAAAACCAGCTCTGGATTTAGAAAAAACAGGCATGTGGTAATGCTTGGTAAAGGTATGTACAGAGCTCCAGGTAGCAGCTTCTAGTTTGTCCCTGGTAGGAACTCCTCTGAGACAGGCTGTAGAGGTAGATGCAGCCCTGGTGGAATGTGATCTTACCCCCTGTGGGGTAGTTTTTCCATGGTGCTTACAGCAGAAAGGAATGCAATGGGTTATCCATTTAGAAATGGTTTGCTTTGAAATGGCCTTCGCCTCTGCAGCAAAGCCAACTAGCAGCTGTTCAGATTTTCTGAGAGGCTTAGTCCTGTCCAAGTAAAATCTAAGTTGTCTGTGCAGTATTCATTCTCCTTTGTTTTGTGGATTCGGGAAAAAAGGTAGGCAAATTAATGGACTGATTTAGGGCCACACTAGACACCACCTTGTGCATAAAGGATGGACTGGTCCCGAGGGAAACCCTGTCTGCATGGAAGATAATGAAGGGCTCCATTGCCATGAGGGCCTGTAATTCAGATACTCTTCTTGCTGAAGTGACGGCTAGAAGGAAGGCTGTTTTCCAAGAAAGGAATTTCAACTCTGCAGTGGCAGCTGGTTCAAATGGAGGAGGAGTGAGCTTTTCCAAAAAAAAGTTAAGATCCCAGGCTGGAGTAGGGGGCTTGCCTGGGAGGTCTTAAATTTTTAGCCCCTCTGAGGAATTGCTTTAGAAGCGGGTAAGGAGAAAAGGGGAGGTTCAGTATTATAATGTGCTGAAATGGCAGAGGCATGAATTTTAATTGACGAGAAGGATAGGTCCTTGTGGAGCATTTCTGTTAAGTACTGAAGAATATGAGGTAAGCTGGGCACCGTTGTGCCCATCCCCTGAGTCTTGCTCCAGGATCAGTATCTTTTCCACTTTTCAGCATAGGATTTTCTAGTACTAGGCCTCTGCTTCCAGAATGACATCTAGCACCTGCTTACTGAAGGATGCTATTGGAGAGCTCAAGGAATTAGCCAGGCTGCAAGGTTAAGGGTTTGAAGTTGAGGGTGCAGAATCTGGCCCGTCTGCTGGAAAAGCAGGGAAGGTGTCTGAGGTAGGTGCCATGGCTCCAGCAGTATCATACTGGGGGGGTACCAGTGCTGGCGAGGCCAGTCTGGTGCAATCAGTATTGTCCTTGGCTTGTCCTGTTTGATCTTTAGCAGAACCTTCGAGAGGAGAGGCAGAGGGGGAAAGGCATAAACAGAGAGGCTTTCCCAGGTAAAGGACAGGGCATCCACTTTCCAAGTCTGACTGTGGGAAGTCCTTGTGCAGAATTTGTCCAATTGGTAGTTCTGAAGGGAGGCAAACAGGTTATCTCTGGAGTCCCTCACTTGTTCCTCAAGAGGTTGAATATTTTTGGTTTGAGTTTCCATTCGTCTGGGTCCACAAGATTTCTGCTTAGGTCTGCCAGTGAACTTAGCTTGTCTGGCAGGAATTGAGCTTGGAGGTGCACTTGATAGCTCAAAGCTGTGTTCCACAGAGCCATGGCTAGTCTGCAGAGAGGGTACGAGAGGGTTCCCCCCTGCTTGTTTGTGTACCACATAACTGTGGTGTTGTCTGTCTTTACCAATAATTGTCCTGGAAGGATGTGGTCTTTGAAGGCTGTCAGGGAATTCTGTACGGCTAACATTTCCTTTTGGTTGATATGCAGGTGCATCTGACTCGGGTACCATTTGCATAGTCTGATGCGTCTGTTAGGGTTTGGGCAGCAGGGGGTAGTGTGAATGGGAGGCCCTTGCTGTGGTAGCAGGCCTCTGCCCACCAAAGGAACTCTTGTCATTATACAAGGAATGGTAGGGATTTCATTGACTCCAGGTCCTGAGAATGTTGACACCATAGGCATTTTACATACCATTGCAGTTTCCTCATATGCAGTCTTGCATATGGAATTAGTAGAATGCAAGAGAGGCCATGAACCCAAGGGCTTGCAAAATTTTCCTTGCAGATAGCGGGGTCTTTGTGGCCAGTAGTTTGAAGTAGGTTGTCAAACTTGTTTCTCTGGAGTGAGGTAAGCCATCTGGGTAGTTGTGTTCAAGCTTGCTCCCAGGAATACAATCTGTTGGCACGGTACTAGGTGAGATTTCTTTTCGTTTATGGTGTACCCCAGTGAGGTTAGAAATTTCTTTACGAATGCCAGATGTTTTAATAGCAAGCCTTGGCTTTCTGCCTGAATCAGACAATCGTCCAATTATGGGTATATCTGAATATTTCTCTGCCTGCAAAATGCAATGGCTGGAGCTAGACAATCTGTGAATACCCTGGGCACAGTAGGTAAGCCAAAGGGAAGTGCAGAGAACGGATAGTACATGGAGCCTGCCCTGAAGCATAGGTATTTCCTGCAAGATTCCCTTATTGGAATGTGCAGGTAAGCTTCCTTTAAGTCTAAGGCTGCCAACCAGGCATCTTTGCCTAGCATAGAAAGCAGTTGAAGTGTTAGCATTTTGAATTTTGGGATTACCAAAAAGGTGTTTAGAATAGAGAGATCCAGGATAGGACGCCAAGAGATGTCTTTTCTGGGTACCAGGAAAAGTCGAATAAAAACCTTGTCTCCTTTCTTCTGTTAGGACAGACTGAATAGCCCTGATACTTAGAAGAGAAAACCTGCTGTTGAGCCTTTGCCCACTGATTTAGGGGTAGGTATGGCCAATCGTTTTGGGTTGGTAGGGTGTGGAAGTGGAATCTGTATCCTTGGAAAAAAGAATTTAAAACCCATTTGTCCTGGGTAATGAGTTCCCAGTTTTTTGCATGCAGGGCGAGCTTTCCTATTAAGGGAGCAGGTTGTTGAGCAGGGCTTGGAAGGGTTAAGTTTAAGTCATTGCGACATTTTTTCCATAGGGGGGTGTCTTACTATTTCCTGCTTTGGAAGTGGGAGCCTGCCCCACTACTTAGGCCTGTGCGTAGCCTGAGACTGTAACCTAGGTGGTCTGCTGTTCCTGGGTTTGGACTGAGAAGGCCTGGAAGAGACTGGAAAGGACCAGTTCTTTGAAGGCCAATGCCTACTAAATCTGGGAGGCTGTACTTGCAGGAAATCTATAACAGTTTGCATAGATTTAAGCTTTTTCCTCCATCTTTTTGAGGACTTCTGCTTTGTTGCCAAACAGGTGGTTTTGGTTTAAGGGAGCATCCAGTAATTTAGCTTTAACATGATCTGGCAAATTTTGCTCCTTAAGCCAAGCATGCCTTCTAAGTACAGACCCAGTGACAGCAGCCCTGCAAGATGACTCTAAAGAGTCAAAACCGCACTGCAAATTATGTTTGCCAACTTGTTCAGCAGAATGCATTAAATCCTGTAATTCTGTGTGTTCAGCACAGTCAGGAATCAGCATCATTTTCTGTTTAAGTAGTCCCATAATATGCTGCTGGTACTTTAACATATGAAACTGGCAATTTAAAGCCCTAATGGCCAAAGTAGCAGAAGTGTATACCTTCTTACCACATCTGTCCAAGGCTGTAGAATCTCTATCAGAAGGGGTAGGATTTTTGGCAGCAGTAGCCTTAATGCCCTTTGGTCCTTGGGAAATGGTCTCTGGGATCAGCAGTAGGATTCTTGAAGAGGAACTTGACAGTCAGGTACTCTAATACCTGTCAGGTTTTCTGGGAACTGGAGGTAAAGTGTCTGGGAACAGGCTAGATTCCAAGAAGGCATCATCTACAATGTCCAGAACAGGAGAGATAGCTAAAGGCCTGTGTTGAGGAAGGAGTAAGAATTCCCTAAGCCTCTTTTTGGAGTCAGAGTAATCCTGGCTTTCCCAGCAGAAATGCTCCCTAAGAGTGTGCAAGGTTTCACCAAAAGAAAAATCTTCTGGAGGGGAAGCAGAGGGAATAGAATCCTTTGCATCAGAATCCTCCTAGGTAGATGAAGGTAAATCCTGGTAATCAGAAGAAACAGAAATATCAGAATCCTGATCAGAAGGAAAAATCAGTTCTAGGTCTCTTAGAGGGAGAAGGTTGGCTTCCCCTAATTAAAGTAATGAGGTCTTCAGCCATTCTAAGCATTTATTTTTTAGGCATATGGGCCTAACCATGTTGTTTGGACTTGGGTTTTCTAGGCGTGGGTCGAGTTTTAGGCCTGGATAAAGAAGATGGCGTTGGTTTAAAATGCAAATCTGTAGGCCTGAACACACCCTCATAAGCTGGTGCCTGTACAGCGGCTATGGACCCATCCAAGGTAGAGACATCCACAGGTTCCACAGTCGAAGCATCTCGCGGCATACCGGACTCCTAATGGGTCTCAGCAGAGGCCTGCAAATCTGAAGTGGCAGTTATCAGGGGCTGCGAAAGTGCCTCACTGAGTACCAGCGAACTGGCAACTAGCTTAACGGAAGCGTCGTCGGCAGTGTTGGACCTATGCGGTCTGTCTCTGTCTTTATCCTTACATTTTACGGAATATCGGTAGTTGGATGGCTTACCAAAGCCATTTCTGGATATTTATACAGAGTATCAAAATAATTTGCTGCAAAAATAGACGACGAATAGTTTGGGGGTTGAATAAGGCACAAAACCGACAGTGAGGGACACTGTGGTCTGGGCCTAAGCAAAGAATGCAGTACGAATGAAAATCTTTGAGGTATTTCCTTTCCACAGGTAAGACAATTGTTAACTTTTGCTGACATGGGTTAACAGCAAGAAAAAGGATCCCCAACGGGGTGCTTAGCTTTTTTGAAGACTTCGGTTCTGAAACTCGAAAAAATTTCACGAGTCGGCCGACCAGCATTTGCAAACTGCTTCAGGCACCTCGCGGCAAGAAAGACTGATGTAATGACATCGGCTGCATGTTTTATACACCTGACGTCCTGGAAGAAGAAACAGCATCAGACGCAGGAATCCAAGACTCTGGTATTCAGGCCGGCTGAAGGCTACCTGCAGGCAGATAACCCAAATGTAATGACTGCAACAGTGAAACACGAAGAACATCTGCAGGTTCCATAGTCAAAGAGTCGTCTTGTGGCATACCAGACTCCGAATGGGTCTCAGTAGAAGCCTGCGAATCCACTGAAGCGGGCTTCAGGGGCTGCAAAAGCACCTGAGGACTGGCGTACTGGTGACTAGCTTAGTGTCATCGGCAGTTTTGGACCTATGCGGTCTTGTCTTTATCTTTACATTTTTTCAGAATATCGGTAGTCGGACGGCTTCGGTTAGAGCAAGAAAAATGCATCCCCAACGGGGTATTTAGCTTTAGAAGTCTTAAGGATTATTAATTTCGTAAACGAAAATTCAAGTAGCGGCCGACCGGCACTTGCAAACTGCTTCTGCTTCGGGCTCCTCGGCAAGAAAGACTGATGTAATGGCGTCGGCTGCCTGCTTTTATACCCGACGTCAGTCCTGGAGCGACAACATCCGGCGCAGAAATACAAAGTCTCTGGTAATCGGGCCGACTGAGGGCTACCTGCAGGCAGATAACCCAAGTGTGATGACTGCAACAGTGAAACATGAAGAACATCTAGGAAGCATCCGATTATTATGTTAAAGAAATAATACAGATATACAGACTATTGGCAGGTATATGCTATTATACCTAACACAGTGTTCAAGCAAGGTGAGCACAAGTCCAAGAAAATTGCTGACAGACCGTTGATGCTGGCTGTCAAAAAGCAGAGACAAAAACCACATAACTTTTCACTGGGAAGACCAAGTTCCACAGGGTAAGTAAGGACCAACCGATCTTAAAATCAAACAAGACAGGTAATTCACATTTTACACTGCATATTACTAAGAAAATGGTGACACCTGCAGTATTCTGCAGGTGAATCTTGAGGAATGCAGATATGAAGATTTTTGATGGGACTGTTACAGTTTTATGGATATTTGGCAATTCATTTTGAGAGGTCTGCTTTTCAAGGTTTACAGAAACTAGCACAGTCACCTTTCAGTTGCACATTTCCAGCTGTTCAACTTTGCTTTATTACTTCATGGGAACTGAGAAAAATTATTTTATCAACATACACGTGCAGGCATCAGCAACACAGCACTGCCGAACTTCAGAGGATGCGTCTTGCCAAATTCAAATTTGCTTACCACAAAAACCATATTACCTTATCCCACCCCAACTCCCCTTACAGGACAAGTAATTCACATGCTTTTCTCTACGCTTCACTTTACAGCCTTCTCTCTTGTGTTTTATTTTCTTCCACAATTGGTTTTCTTCTGTGGCTGTGACATGCATTTTTGCTTCCATCACATTTTATAGCCAAACACTTATTTAAATCCACTTAACTTCTTATTTTTGCCCTGCCTGGTCCATCCATACTAGTTCCATTATAAATCAAATGAGATTCCATTCTTTACATCTGAATCCAAGGTAACCACTGGTTAATGAATTTGTGCCTCAACTTATTCATTTTTTTTCGCTGTTAACCAATTCTTTAATGATACTCAACATATCATCTATGCTTGAATTTGTTTTCAATGCTTGGTCATGGAGTTTAGCTGCTAATATCACCACAACCAAAAATGACTTACTAGGCAAATGGCCCAAGGGGCCTAAGCAAAGCCAAGTTTTCCCAAAAGAATAATGTCATGCACCCAAATAGGACACTGAGGGCCAAGCATTTATAAGCTACCCCTGTCCATAAGGGACACAGGTGCCAGGCCTGGTTTAAATTTCCTATTCCCCATCCATTTGTCTAGGTTGTACTTAAAACTGGGTAAGAGATGATCTCCAGGTTACATGGATGGGAAGCCTGTTCCATACGAGGGGTAGTCTCCGTGACACATCTGTCTCTCCTTTAAGTTCTGCTTATGACACACACAAAATTCAGGTCCTTAGACCTTGCATTTTTGGTACACTGACTTATGAATATGTAGGAGATTCGTAAGTGTGGGGTTTGCAGATGTCTTGTAAGCCAGGCATAGATCACCCTTGGCAATCTATAGGAGACCGAGTACAGGGAAAGGGCTTTAAGTCGCTCTGCATACGGCAGGTTTGTTATGCCTTATATTCTTTTGCAAGGAACCTTCTAGGTCGCTTTAGTTGCTGCATATACCTGGTCAAGTAGAAACTACTGTACTCTATGACTGGTCTGATAAGAGTAGAATACAGTGGGATAATGATGACCTCTTTGGACCTACATGCCATGCTCTTGTTTATAAGCTGCACAACATAAAAGGCTTTCCTCAGCACTGTGGTCACTTGGTGGTTGCAGGTAAGGCTGTCTGTGTGTGTACCCAGATCCCTGACCACTGGGTAGACTCTTAAGGGTGTATTATCAACATGGTAATTAGCCGGGATGGTTGATTTCAAAAGGGTGCAATTATGCATTTCTTAGCACTGAGTTTAAGACAATGGCTTTGGCACCATTTACTAGTCAGAGACAGATCTTGAAGAATGCTAGTGTCTGCAGGGGAGTTTATAACCCCTCAGCTTGCAATCAACTGCAAACTTAAGTCAGCCATAAACATTGAGCATTTGCTTCCATTCCAAAAAAGCAGATGACAAAAAGGAGCGGTACCGAGCCCTGAAGGGACTTAGCTAGTTGACTAGCCTCTTGGTGGAGGTGGCCTCACCTACTTTGACCTCCAGGCCTCCAGGCCCTATCAGTGAGCTAGTTGATTATCCAGCCGGTGACAGAAAGGGTTTACACCAACATTAACGAGCTTGTCTAGGTTTTTGGTTATTGTATCAAAAGCCTTCGCCGGGTTAAGTTAAGCTGTGTGCAAGTCTTACCTTCATCCAGTGGTTTGGTAACCATCTCAAAGTCCATCAGATTTAATAGGTAAGACTTTCCTTTTATAAAGTCGAACGGTGATGGGTCCAGCATTTACAGGTTACCTTGGTCCTCATTTATAATGCCATGATTCTTTTCATGGCCTTACATACGAGTCTGGCAAGACTTGCGGGCTGTAGTTGCCCGGATCACTGGTTGGGCCTCCTTTGTGCAGGGGAATGACTGTAGCCATCTTCCACTCCTTGGGCACAAAACCTGACCAAAGGCTCCAGCTGAAAGGTAATTCAAGTGGAACAGACATCATGTATCATGCCATTTACTAAACATCCCGGGATGTTATCAGGGCCTATCGATGCAGTCTTTCAGCATTGAATTGCGATCTTGGAGTTGGTATATTTAAGTAGGGGGGGGGTGTGGGGGGTGCAGGGGCCTGCGTACACTGTTAGTGTTTTTTCTGAGTTTTCTTTTTTCTTTTTTTATGTTCGAACATCCAAATGTCGAACATTTGGTCTCAACCATGTAATGTTCGACATTTTGGATGTTCCAACATTTAACATAGACCCAGTCTTTCACAAAGGTGCGCGGTACATCTGACGTTGGCCATCAGCAGATGGCCATAAAAGGAGACGTACTGCGTGCACCACCCTCAAAACTAAAGCCCCAGGAGGAGACAGTCTAAGGGAATGAGGATCAATGCATCCAAGTAAGCCAGGAAGGCGGGGACAGAGGGAGGGTTGGAATATTGCAACAGAGAAAAACAAATAGCTGTGTAAAACCTTACCATAACCATAGATGTCCTTATCTTCCATGTTGCAGTAACTCGTACGTTGACTCCTATACAAAAGCTTCAGCTTGGCTGTTGCAGCATGCGTGGGACGTCAGACACAAGGCCATAAACCAGGGGCCTTAAATGTGATGTCTGCATGCACAATCCTCATAACTTGAAGGCCAGCAGGTAGAGAATAAGGCCCAGCAGGAGGAATGCCAGTGGGGACAGGTGTGTGACCTTGGTATCCTTCAATATCATAGATAGGTCCAGGTCTTATAGTTGGGACTAAAGGAGAAAGAATTGGGGGTAATGGTGGGTGGGAAGGAATACTGCAACAAGGAAGAGAAGGACGTCTATGGTTATGGTAAGATTTTACACAACTATTCTATGCCCTTCTATTCCTATGTTGCAGTACTCTAGCTGTGGGAGAGGACCACAGCTTAGATGGACTTAATGGTGGTGGATGCAGAAGAGGATTCTACAAAGCCCTATAGTATTGCCCTGGCGAATCCTGCCCATGCTCTGGAAACTTGGTCAAGTTTACAATGTTTGGTGAAAGTGTGGATAGTGGACCATGTGGCTGCTTCCATAATGGATGCCTTTTGTCCAGACCTTTTATGAAAGGCTTGGGAGGCGGCCACAGCCCTAGTGGAACGGGCCTTTACTCCCACTGGGTTTTTTTCTCCATGGTGGGAGTAACAGAGACGGATAGTTTTACTGATCCAGCATGCTATGGTTTGTTTGGAGACTGCCTTGCCCAGGACTCTGGGGTGAAAGGAGACAAAAAGCTGGTTAGACTTCCTAATGGTTTTGCTTTTGTCCAGGTAGAATCTTAGTTGCCTGTGCACATCTAAGGAGTGCAATATTCTCTCCCCTTCATTAGTGGGGGAGGGAAAGAAGGTGGGTAGGTAGATAGATTGGTTTAGAGAAGTCATTGACCACCTTGGGCATAAAGGAGGGATTAGTTAGCAGGGTGACTCTGTCTTTGTGGAAGGTGGTGTAGGGAGGGCAGGCCATTAAGGCCTGCAACTCTGACACCCTTCTGGCTGAAGTGATAGCTACTAGGACAGTTTTCCATGTACACATTTGTAGGGAAGAAATCCCAGCCGGTCGGAAAGGGTGTTTTTCCAGGATGTAGTTAAGGTCCCAGGGCGGAGGGATAGGTTTCTTTGGTGGTCTTGTGTGTAAGACCCCTTTAAGGAAGAGCTTTAGGTCGAGCCTGGCTAGCAAGGAGGGATCAAGGGGCAAGCAGGCTGATCTAGCAGAGAGGTGTAATTTCACTGAAGAGTAGCAAAGTCTGCTTTTAATCAATTGACACACAAGTGCGAACAAGGGTCCCTTAACTTGTCCGAACACCACTTTGTAAACCTTTCCACTTAGCTAAGTAAGATTTTCTGGCGGTAGGTTTCCTTGCCTCCCTCAGGACTGAAAGCACATCCTCAGAGTAGTGGTGTCTGAAGGGGATCAAAAGTTTATCATCCACAGAGTCAGGGATACATCTGCAAGTGTGGGTGAAGGAGAGTTCCTTTGTCTTGTCTCGGTAGATCCACCTTGTAGGGTAACTTGTAGTGATTGCCCTTGGCTAGATTGAGAAGTAGGGGGAACCAGTGCTACCTTGGCCATTAGGGAGTCACTAAAGATTTTTGGTTTGGCCTTTTGGACTTTCAGGAGGACTTTCTGAATCATTGGGAAGGCAGAAAGAAACTTCCCCTCCCAAGAGATGTTGAAAGCATCCACTCTCCATGCTAGAGGGGAGTAGGTCTTCGTGCAGAAGGTCTGCAGTTGCCTGCTCTGGGGGGAGGCACACAGGTCTACTTGTGGAATACCCCACCGATGGACTATGTCTAGGAAGTGCCCCCCCCCCCCCCCCCCAGTCCAGCATCCATTTGTGCTGTGGAGAGGAAGTCCTGCTTAGGAGGTATGCTTGCTTGTTGCCCTGCGAGGGGATGTAGGTCGCTTGCAGGACTAAGTTGTGGAGAGAGGCTAGGTCCCATATCAGCAGTGTCAGCCTGCACAGCTAGTAGGCCTTTGTTCCTCCCTGCATGTTGAGGTACCACATGCCAGTGGTATTGTCTGCCACTATCAGGAGCACCCCTGGTACAAGAAAGGGGAATAAAGGTCTTTAGAGCTAGGAAGACTGCTATCATTTCCCTGACGCTGATGTGCTTGGGAGTGTATAGAAGGGTGCCACTTTTCTTGGTCCCTGTAGGATGCCAGTGTTGCTCCCCAACCTGAATCTGAGACATCTGTATGCACTGTTTGGGTTGGGGTGGGTGGGTTGCAGTGGAGTCCCGGGTTTAGTTGGACTTGCTAGATCCACCAGCTGATTTCTGTCTTTAGACAGGGAAGGAGGGGAATAACTGGTTCTAAGTGATGCAGGTGTTGGGACCAGATTTTTTGAGGTACCACTGTAGCTTGCGCATGTGCATTCTGGCCAGTGGTAGCATGGGGATGGTTGCTGCCATTAAGCCCAGGAGATGAAGAAATTTGCCTTGCCATCACCTTCTGGGAGTGAAGGATTTCCTGGAAGTGGGAAGTCGGGGATATAAACCTTGTCCTGCAGGAGAAAGGCCTTCATTTTGTCCGTTCAGATTCTGCAGCCTAGGAAAATCTTGTCCTGACCTGGGTTCAAGGACGACTTTGGGAGGTTGTTGGTAAACCCTAGATTTTGCAGAAGGGACATGGGGAATTGCAGATGCCTTGAGAGGGTATCTTTGGAAACTGCTAGTATTAGAATGTCGTCCAGATATGGGTAAAATCTGGACTCCCTGAGTTCTGCAGAAGGCAATGGCTGGGGCTAGGCATTTTGTACAGACTCGGGGGGGGGGGGGGGGGGGCAATAAACTGGAAATGGGAGGAAGGAATTATCTGTGGGAAGTCCTGATGGGAATGTGTAAGCAGGCTTCTTTTAGGTCCAGGATGGCCATAAAGGCCCTGGCTGGGATAAGAGGCAACAGAGTGGGGAGTGACAGCATCTTGAAGAAGGGTACCTGAATGTGTAGATTTAGATAGGAGAGATCCAAGATGGGTCTCCAGGGGCCATCTTTTTTGGGGACCAGGAAGAGACGGGAGTAGAATCCCTTTCCTTCCTGTCCTGATGGGACAGGTTCTATGGTGCCTAGGTTTAGTAGGTCTGATAAAACTTGTGGCAGGAGATGAAAGTTTTTTTTGGGGGGGAAAAGAATACCTTTCCTAGGTGTATTTTCTTTCCAGGATAGGAAGTACCCTTTCTGGATAATGGACAAGACCCATTGGACTGTGGTGATGGATTGCCAGAAGGGGAGACCGTGGGGAAAGCGTGCAGAGAGTGGTAGGTGGGCAAGGCAGTCAGACATTATTGGGACCTCCTCTGTCCTGAAAGGGTTGCCTGGGCTGAGGTGGTGGTGCAGTAGAGGTCTGGACGTGGTAGGTCTTCTTGCCCCTCTTCTAGATCTGGTTACGCCTTACAAAGGTGGTTTTAGCAGGGTAGTTCCTGTAATATTTAGGAATGGGGGACACCAGCAGATGTTCGATGTCCTGTAATTCTTTTTTTTCCCCTGCAGATTCTTGAAGAGGTCTCCAGATAGTTTCCCAAAAAGGAAATTGTGATCCAGGGGGGCATCCAAGATTTTGGACTTGAAGTCTTCAGGCAGATTCTGTAGTTTCAGCCAAGAGAATCTCCTGAGGACAGAAGTCGATGCTGCAGAGTGGGCAGATGCTTCTGCAGCATCATAGCTGCATCTGATGGAGTGCCTGGCTACTTGTTGAGCCAAGGACATTTTGGAGGCAATGTCAGACTTAATGGGACCGTCAGGAATATAAGCCAGCATGGAGGAGGCTTGAGACACTAAGTCTAGAGCATAATTAGTCATGTGGGTCTGATAATTCATGGCTCCGAAAGCCAAAGTGGAGGATGTGTATACCTTCTTTCCCATCCTATCCATATATTTGCTATCTTTACTGCGGGTAGGAGGGAGGCGGAAGGCAGCATTCTAGACAGTTAATCAGGAGTGGTGGCAATAACAGCTGGGTCCACTAAGGGAGGTTTAACTAGGAAGTTTTGCTCTTCTGGCACTTTATAGAAGCTGTCAGGAGCCAGAGGCTGGGAGTCTGGGGTCTTAGAAGCTGAATTAAAGGCATCCAAGTAAGTAGCACCGGAGGGACAGCTGAAGGGGAGGGTGATTCTGCTCGAAGCAGCTCAAAGTACCTCTTTTGGGTGTCAGTCATTTGGGAAGTATCCCATTTGAAATAATCTTTCATCGTGGTGATGGCCTCACCAAAAGTAATAACCTCTGGGGGAGAATCCCCTTCCACAGATTCCTCATCAGGAGAACAACACTCCTGGGGAGAAGCAATCTGAGATGTATATGAAATAGAGTCCTCTGAGGAAGAAAAGGAAGAATCATGCTTTTCCTCCCTAACTTGAGAGGTCATGGGTGAGAGGGAAGAGGCAAATGCAGGCCTAGGGCTCAGCAAAGGCAGAGTAGTGGGGGCCAAGGCAGAAGGCCAAAGGGCCATAAAGGCCCGCATGAGAGAGGAAGTAAAAGCCTACCAATCTGGTATGGCTACTGGAGAGGAGGAGGCACGTTTGATTTTTTTGTTTCTTTTTGGGTGGGTTGAAGGTAGGAACCGGCCTGGCACCAGGTTTTGAAGTCGACATTTCCGAAGTCTGGATCCTGGTCCCAGGTACCACAGAAACTGGTTCCCCCCTTGACATTAATAGTAGTCTGTGTCTGGGCAAGCTCAGAGGACGTGTCGGTCATCGGCTGTGCAACAGCTTCCTCAAAAGAAGTTGAAGTCAATGGATCCGCAGAGTGCTCCTCAACTCCTAGATCTGCAGGTGGCAGGGTGTCGGGAAGCGAAGGGGCAGGCGAGGAAGGCCTAGAAATACTGGATTTCTTTCGCAGAGGTTGGATGCAGCCTCCGATGTGGGATCCATTCTAAGGGTTAACCGTTTAAGGCGCTGATTTTCTAGGTAGAGGTTTAAAGCTGCCAGACCAGTAGGGTCTTCAATGCTCCCGGCCTAAGCAAAAAACACACCTACCATGGGTGTCTTTATGGGGTATCTGGCACCCACAGTGGCACTTTCCCTTCTTACCTGACATCGGCTAAAGGCTACAACAACCAAGCCTAAGCAATAACAATCGGTAAAACAAGAAAAAATAGAAACCCAACGGGTTACTTAGCTTTATTGATAAGTCTGTGAAGGAGCGATCATAAGATGCGTAGGTCATCTGCAGCTGAAAAGTTCTGAGTGTGTGTGCAGACGTCACATTTAAGGTCCCTGGTTTATGGCCTTACGTCTGACGTCCCATGCACGCTGCAACAGCCAAGCTGAAGCTTTTGTAGAGAACCCGATGTACGAGTCACCTGAGGGCAGGAAATCCCACAACTAGAATACTGCAACATAGGAAAAGGACATCTATCGTTACGGTAAGTTTTTACAAAACTAACATGTGTCTTTCTATTCTTCTGTTGCAGTATTCCTGACATAACAGTACAAAAACCCATGAGGAAAGGGAGGAGGAAGTGGCATGGAGAATGGCCCTGGCAAACCCTGCCTTGGATCTGGACATGGAATCCAGCTTATAATGCTTAGTGAAGATGTGGACATATGTCCACGCAATAGCCTCTAGGATAGAGTTGGTATCTAAGCCCGTGAGGAAGATATAACCCTGGTAGAGGGAGCTTAGACTGAGCCAGGAAGAAAGTACAGTTTTGTACACTTACCATAACTGCAGCTGTTCGAGTGTATTCACTGTTGCAGTCATCACACTTGGGTTACCTTGCCAGGGGTAGCTCTCAGTCGGCCCGAATACCAGTGGCTTAGTATTTCTGCGTCTGTTGCTGTCGCTCCAGGACTGACGTCAGGTCATCAATGGTATAAAATCAGGCAGCCGACACATTACATCAATTTTTCTTGCCCCAAATGCCAGGAGCCCCAAAAATAGGGAACTAGTTTATGGTGGAACACCACCACCAGTAGAAAGTAAATACCAAAAATCCTTGTAGAGAGTGAGGAAGAGAGAGCGAGAGACAAGGGGGATGGAGGGTGGGAAACCAGGACTGCAACAGTGAATACACTCTAACATCTACATTTATGGTAAGTGTACACAACTGTACTATGTTCTTCGTGTTTCACTGTTTTAGCCATCACACTTTGGTTGACTCCCAAAGCTGAAGTAAAGGGTGGAGGCAGTCAAGAAGAGTTGAGGCTGGCTAGTATGCCCTGCAAGACTGCAGTTGGAAAGCCTGTCCTGGATTTGGAAAAGATAGGCAGGTGGTAATGCTTAGTGAAGGTATGAACAGAACTCCATGTTGCAGCCTCCAAGATGTCCCTGGTAGGGACCCCTCTGAGGAAAGCTGCAAAGGTGGAGGTTGCCCTTGTGGAATGTGTCCTGACCCCCTGCAGGGTTGGTTTCCCGTGGTTGTAACAGAAATGGATACAGTGTGTTATCCATTTGGAGATGGTTTGTTTGGATATGGCCTTGCCTTCCACCCCTGCTGCAAAGCTGACTAGCAACTGGTCAGTTTTCCTAAAGGGCTTAGTCCTACCCAGGTAGAATCTAAGCTGGCTGTGTACAACTAGAGTGTGCAGGATCCTTTCCCCCTTATTTTGAGGCTTGGGGGAAAAAGGTGGGCAAATGAATAGATTGATTGAGAGCCACACTGGATGCCATTTTAGGGATGAAGGTTGGGTTAGTCCTGAGGGAGACCCTGTCAGCATGAAAAATGATGAAAGGCTCCACAGAAATGAGTGCTTGTAGTTCTGAAACTCTGCTAGCTGAAGTGATGGCCAAAAGAAGGCTGTTTTTCAACAGAGGAATTTTAACTCTGCTGAAGCTGCAGACTCGAAAGGGGGTAGTGTGAACTTTTCCAACACAACATTAAGGTTCCAAGCTGGGGTAGGAGCTCTTCTGTGTGGCCTTAAATTGTTAGCCACTCTCAGGAACTGTTTGATGATAGGGTGAGAAAAGAGATGAGGCTCTGTGCTGTAACAAGCAGAGATGTCAGAGGCATGAATTTTAATAGAAGAGATAGATAGGCCCCTGTGAAGTAGGTCTGCTAGGTAATCCAGGATGAGAGGTAGGGAGGGCTGTGTTGCATCAGCTCCCTTAGCCATGATCCAGGTGCAATACCTTTTCCACTTGTCAGCATAGGATTTTCTAGTACTGGGGCATCTGGCCTCACGTATAATGTCCAGAACTTGCTTGCTTAGGCTGGCAACTGGAGGAGAGGTCAGGGAATAAGCCAGGCTGCCATGTTCAGAGTTGGCAATTGTGGATGTATGAATTCTTCATTCTGCTGGGTGAGGACCATCTGAGATCTGAGGAAGATTCCACGGAAGCAGGGGTGAAAGACTGAGCAGCAGTGGGTACCAATGCTGGCATGGCCAGTCTGGGGCAATCAAGATTGCTCTTGGTTTTTCCTCTATTTTGAGTAGTACCCTTGTGAGTAGAGGTGGAAATGCACAGATCGAGAGGTTTACCCATTAGAAGGATAGGGCATTCGCTTTCCAGGCCCTGCTGTGAGGTTCCCTGGTGGAGAATTTGCAGAGCTGGTGATTGTTGTGGGAGGCAAATAGGTCCACCTTCGGGGTGCCCCATTTCTGGGTTACAAGGTTGAAGGTGCTGTGGTCTAGCTGCCATTCGTGTGGGTCTAGGAGGTTTCTGCTTACGTTGTCTGCCAGAGTTTTGAGAGCCTGGCAGGAATTGTGCTAGCAGGTGAATTTGCGTGGCTGAAGCGGTGTGCCAAAGGGTCATGGCTAGCCTGCAGAGGGGATAGGAGTGAGTTCCTCCGCGCTTGTCGATGTATCACATCACTGTGGTGTTGTCTGTTTTGATCAGTAGAAGCCCTGGGGATAGTAGGGGTCTGAAAGCTGTCAGAGCGTGCTGAACAGCTAGCATCTCTTTTTGGTTGATGTGCAGATGCATCTGATTTGGGTTCCAATGGCCCTGAATGCACCTGCCATCCAGGTGTGCACCCCAGGCATAATCTGATGCGTTTGTGGTTAGGGTCTGGGCACCGTGGGTTTGTGAAAAGTGAAGGTCCTTGTTGTGGTTGCATGCTGCTACACACCAAAGAAAATCTTTCCTTAGACAAGGTATCATAGGTATGATAGTTTCCCGGTCCTGAGAGTGTTGACACCAAAGGCTTTTTTAAATACCACTGAAGTTTCCTCATATGCAGTTTGGTATATGGAATGAGTAGAATGCAGGATGCCATGAACCTTAGAGCTTGCAGGATTTTCCTTGCGGATAACTGAGTTCTGGTGACTAGTTGAGAGAAGTAGCCTGTCAGATAAGCTTGTTTTTCTGGAGAAGGAATGCCATCTGGGACACTGTGTCTAGGCTTGCTCTCGGGAATACAATTTTTTGAGTGGGGACTAGTTTGGATTTATTTTTGTTTATAGTGTACCCCAGGGAGGTCAGTAGGTCCTTTACAAAGGTCAGGTGCTGTAACAGCTTTTCCTGTCTGCCTGAATCAGGCAGTCTAAGTAGGGGTAAATATGAATATTCCTTTGTCTGCAAAAAGCAACAGCATGAGCAAGGCTTTTGTGAAAACTCTGGGAGCAGTGGATAAGCCAAAAGGAAGCACAGAAAATTGAAAGTGCATAGATCCTGCCCTGAAACGTAGATATTTCATGCAAGAATCCCTGACTGGGATGTGTAGATAGGCCTCTTTTAGGCCTAGGGTGGCTAACCAAGCATCCTTGGATAGCATAGGAAAGTACAGTTGTGTACACTTACCATAAATGTAGATGTTCGAGTGTCTTCACTGTTGAAGTCATGACTGTAGGGTTCTCCCCTGCCGGCAGGCAGTCCTCGGTCGGCCAGAATCCCAAAGTCTGGGTCCGGCGTCGGCTGTTCAGCCATGCTCCCTGACGTCAGAGCGCCAGGAGTACAAAGCTGACAGCCGACGCCATGTTCTCCAGTTTTTCTTGCCCCAGATGTCAGGTGTTCCAAAATGAGTAAGATCCCATATACCCTTTGAAAATACACCTCAGAAAAAGGGTGAAAAAAGGAACCACACAAAAGAAAAAATAAGAGGGGACAGGAGGGAGGGAAACCCAGACTGCAACAGTGAAGACACTCGAACATCTACATTTATGGTAAGTATACACAACTGTACTATGTTCATCATGTTTCACTGTTGCAGTCATGAATGTAGGGTTGAATCCCAAAGCAGAATAAAAGAGAGGTGGTCATAAAGTAGAGGGGGCGGCTAAAAGGCCCTGCAAGACTGCAGAAGCAAAGCCTGCCCTAGACAGAGTAAAGAGGTAGATTGTAGTGCTTAGAAAAAGTATGCACTGAACTCCAAGTTGCAGCTTCCAAAATGTCCTTGGTAGGAACTCCTCTGAGGAAGGCAGCTGAAGTGGCAGCAGCTCTGGTAGAGCGAGTCCTTATAGTCCCTGGGATTTGCTTTCCATGGTGTGAATAGCAAAACCTCATTCCATGAGCAATCCATTTGGAAATGGTCGGTTTTGAAATAGCTTTACCTTGGGAACTTGAAGCATAAGAAACAAACAATTGCTCTGATTTCCTGATGTCCTTGGTTATGTCCAGGTAAAAACGTAGTTGTCTGTGTGCATCCAAGGAATGCAAGATCCTTTCCCCCTTATTTTGAGGAGTGGGGAAAAAAGTTGGCAAGTGAATAGTTTGATTTAAAGCCACTTTGGAAATCACCTTAGGCATGAAAGTAGGATTAGTCCTTAAAGACACCCTGTCTTGATGAAAAATAATATAAGGTTCCACAGCCATGAGAGCTTGCAACTCCGAAACTCTCCTGGCAGAGCTAACAGGATGGCTGTCTTCCAAGATAAAAACTTGATGTCAGATGTGACAGCAGGCTCAATAGGAGGTAAGGTGAGTTTTTCCAAACCATAGTTGAGATCCCAAGCAGGAATGGGAGGAGATCTAGGGGGCCTTAAGTTCTTAGCTCCTCTGAGAAACTGTCTCAGGAGCTGGTGGGAAAAGAATGGAGGGTCTGTATTATAATGAGCAGAAATAGCAGAGGCATGTATCTTTATGGAAGAGAAAGAGAGACCCTTATGTAAGAGGTCTGCCAGGTAAAGTAAAATCAGAGGAATGTTAGGAATAAGAGGATCTGAATCCTGAGCCTGCATCCAGGAACAAAATCTTTTCCATTTTCCTGCATAAGATTTTCTAGTGCTAGGATGTCTGGCTTCTAAAATGACATCCATAACCTGCTTGGGTAGGAGAGAATGAATCAAAGACCCTGGATTAACCAGGCCGCCAGGCTGAGAGTTTTGACATGGGAGTGCAGAACCTGACCCTGGTGTTGGGACAGAAGGTTCGGAGTCTGTGGTAAAACCCATGGGGGCTCCAGACAACGGTTTTTCAGTGTTGGGTACCAAAACTGTCTAGGCCAATTTGGGGCCAGCAAGATAATCGTCTTGGGCTTGTCCTGTTTGATCTTTAATAATACCCGTGGAAGAAGAGGAAGAGGCGGAAAGGCATACCCCCGAGGTGTTTCTCCAACTGAATGATAGTGCATCCACTTTCCAAGCTAGTTTGTGGAATGTCCTGGTGCAAAAAATCTGTAGTTGATGATTGAGGTAGGCTGCAAAGAGGTCTATGTGAGGACATCCCCAGACTGCTGTAATCATCTTGAATATTTCGGTGTTCAGCATCCATTCGTGTGGGTCCGACAGGTTTCTGCTCAAACTGTCTGCCAGGAAGTTTTGCTTCCCTGGTAGAAACTGAGCTTGAAGGTCCAGTTTGCAAGCTAGAGCTGTGTTCCAAAGATTCATGGCTAGTCTGCAAAGGGGATAGGAATGAGATCCCCCCCTTGCTTGTTTATGTACCACATAACTGTGGTGTTGTCTGTCCGTATCAGTAGTTGTCCTGGTTGTAGAAGATCCCTGAAGGCCAATAGAGCTTTCTGAACAGCTAACATTTCCTTTAAATTGATATGCAGGTGCTTCTGATCCTTTGTCCATAGGCCCTGCAGACAGTTGCCCTGAAAATGGGCTCCCCATGCATAATCTGAGGCGTCCGTGGTTAGCATCTGAGTGGCAGGAGGCAGACTTCCTTTGTTTAGAGCACATGCCTTGGACCACCAAAGGAATTCCTTTTGAAGACAAGGCAGGACGGTGATCTGTATGTCTAAACTGTGGCTATGCTGAGACCATACACTTTTTAGGTACCACTGTATTTTCCTCATATGTAGTCTTGCATATGGTACGAGAAGGATGCAGGAGGCCATGTAACCCAAAGCCTGCAGGAATTTCCTTGCAGATAGCAGAGTTAATGTTGCCAAGGTTTTGAAAGTTGAAGCCAGCTGTAATTGTTTTTCGTATGTCAGAAATGCCATCTGGGTTGTTGTGTTTAGCGAAGCTCCCAGAAAAATTATCTGTTGTGAGGGTGTCAAATTTGACTTTTTTATGTTTACAGTGAATCCCAGGAACTTGAGAAGATTCTGAACAAACTCTAGATGCTGGAGTAAGACATCCTTGCTGTCTGCCTGAATAAGACAGTCGTCCAGATAAGGGTAAATTTGAATTCCCTTGAGTCTGCAATAAGCTACTACTGGAGCCAGTTATTTGGTGAAGACCCTGGGGCGCAGTAGACAATCCACAGGGCAGCGCAGAGAATTCATAGTGCCTCGATCCGGCCTTGAACCTGAGGTATTTTCTGCATTCCTGCCTGATGGGAATGTGTAAATATGCCTCCTTTAAATCCAAAGTTACCATCCATGCATTTTTGGTCAGCATTGGAAGTAGCTGCTGTAGAGTAAGCATCTTGAATTTTGGTATCTCGAGAAAAGTGTTCAAGACTGACAGATCCAGAATGGGTCTCCATGAATTTTGCTTCCTGGGGACTAGAAAGAGCCTTGAGTAAAAACCTTGTCCCATCTCTGAAAGTGGAACTAGTTCTATGGCTTTCATAGCCAAGAGAGCTTCCACCTGGTTTACGGCCTCTAACCATTGATGTTTTGGAAGATCTGCTTGGTCTTGGTAGGGTATGAAAATGGAATTTGTAACCTCTTGAAACCACATCCAGAACCCACTTGTCTTGGGTTATACGAGTCCAATTTAGGTGAAAAAGAGAAAGTTTTCCTCCGAGGGGGGCTTCCAGGCAAGAAGTTCCTGCAGCCCAACAGAGGGAGTCATTGAGTCTGTTTTCTATGAGCTTGCGACCTGTCCTCTCCTCCCCTAGGGGTGGAAGCAGTCCACTGTCTTGGTCTATAAGAGGCTTGTGTTTGAGGCCTTCCTCGGGAGCGTCTGTATCTACCCCTCTGATGCCTGTCTGAATTGGGAAAGGACCAATTTTTTGTAGGCCAATTCCTACTAAATCTGGGTGGCTGTACTTGTAAGAAATCTTTGTTTGCATGGATTTTGCCTTGTCCTCCATCTTCTTTATCACCTCTTGAGCTTTAGATCCAAACAAAACATTATGCTGAACAGGAGCATCCAATAATTTAGCTTTTACTTGATCTGGCAAATTTTGTTCCTTTAACCATGCATGCCTTCTAATGACTGTGCCAGAGGCAGCAGCCCTACAAGAAGCCTCCAAGGCATCAAATCCACAGTGTAAACCATGCTTCCCAACCTGTTCAGTGGCATGCATTAAATCATGTAATTCCTTATCATCTGCACAGGCGGAAATGGAAGTTAGCTTTTGTTTTAAAACAGACAGGAGAAATTGCTGGTATTTCAGCATATGAAACTGACAGTTTAAAGCCCTAATAGATAAAGTAGCAGAAGTGTACACTTTTTTGCCCCATCTTTCTAAAGATCTGGAATCCTTCTCAGTGGGAATGGGGTTTTTAGCAGAAGCGGCCTAAACCCCCTTAGGACCCTGAGAAATGGTTTCAGGGTCAGCAGTAGGATTCTTGTATAAAAACTGGTGGGAATCAGGAACCCTATAATATCTGTCTGGCTTAACAGGAGCTGGAGGAAGAGAGTCAGGAGTTAAGTTAGCCTCCGAAAAAGCATCATCCACAATATCCAAAATAGGAGGAATAGCCAGGGGTCTATGTTGGGGAAGAAGAAAATCCCTTAGTCTTTTCTTAGATTCCGATTACTTCTGTCCTTCCCAGTGAAAATGTTCCCTCATTTCATGCAAAGTTTCCCCAAAAGAGAAATCCTCAGGGGGAGAAGCTGAAGGAATGGATTCCTCAGCATCAGAATCCTCATAAGGAGGGAAAGAATATTCCTGGTCAGAAGAAGAAACTGAAGAAAGAGAAGCCTGATCAGAGGAGTCATAATAAACTTCCTGCCTTGGCCTTTTATCTGGAGGGGGATGTGAACCCCTAATCATAGTAAGCAAGTCCTCCGCCATCTTAAGTAACTGTTTCTGAGACTTGGGTGCTGGATCAGAAGAGGTCTGGGCTGCAGTCTTTGATTTGAAAGGAGTCTTCGCATTTGTCTTTGGCTTTGCCTTTATTAGAAGCTGAGTAGGCCTGAAAAACCTGTTCGGAAGCCGGTACCTGCACAGCGGCTCCGGACCCATCTGAAGGAGCATTGTCCAAAGGTCCTGCAACAGAAATATTCAAAGGCCTAGTTGGCTCCTCGTGGGAGTCCGTTTCGGCCATCTGTTCTGAAATGGTCGACGACAGGGGCTGCAAAAGCGCCTCACTGATGACGGCCGAACCTGAAGCTGGCTCTGCTTGTACATTGTCTGATTTGGACCTCGGAGGCCTGTCTATATCCTTGCGTTGTTTGTGAACTCCGGTAGCTGGAACCATATCAGACGACATTTTATAATTAAAACGCCTACCGAAGTAATGAAATGCAAAATCGTACCTTCGTTTAATCGTACGTTGATTGAATCTAGCACAAAACCGACAACTAGCTACGTGTAAGGGCCTAAGCAAGGAATACAGTAAGAATGAAAATCCTTATGAGGTATTTGCTTCCCACATGAAATACAATTATTAACTTTTTTTGACATCTGACAGGAGCAAGAAAAAAATTTCCCCAATGGGGTACTTAGCTTTGAGTAGGAGAAGTCAGTCTTCGGACTGAAGTATGTTTATAAAAAATTGTCAGGAGTCAGCCGACCGGCACGTGCGAACTGCTATCACCGCACGGCAAGACAGACTGGAGAACATGGCGTCGGCTGTCAGCTTTGTACTCCTAGCGCTCTGACGTCAGGGAGCATGGCTGAACAGCCAACGCCGGACCCAGACTTTGGGATTCTGGCCGACCGAGGACTGCCTGCCGGCAGGGGAGAACCCTACAATCATGACTGCAACAGTGAAACACGATGAACATCAAGCTGCTGAAGGGTGAGAATTATGAATTTTGGTATCACCAGGAATGTGTTTAGAATTGATCAAGGACTGGGTGCCAGGTGCCCTCTTTTCTGGGTATCAGGAAAAAAATGGAATAGAAACCTTGGCCTATCTGGTCTGCAGGAACAGGCTGTATTGTCCTCATGGAGAGCAGGGAATGGACTTGGTTTTGGGCCTCTGCCCACTGGTTTGGAGGAAGATCTGGGAGCCCTTTTGGGATTGGCAGTGTGTGGAAATAAAATCTGTATCCCTGGGATACTATGTTGAGTACCAAGCAGTCGGTGATGGAAGCCCAGTTTTTTGCATGAAAAGAAAGTTTTCCTCCTAGGGGCACAAGCAGGTGAGCAGAGGTAAAGGGTGAAGTTGTAAAGTCATTGTGAGTTCTTTCCATAAGGGGCTGGCTTAGCACTCCCTGTTTTTGATGTGGAGGAACTCCATTGCTTGGATCTCTGCATTCCCTGGGACTGCTGTCTGGGTTGGGAGGGTGGCCTAATGGTTAAGGTGTTTGGCTTACAAACACAAGGTGCAGGATTTGAGTCTCACACGGGATAATTGGCTAGGCTTAAAATGGCTTGAAAGGGCAGTTAGCTAATCTATGAACCCCTAGGTCTGGTCTGTGTGCTGGCATTGAGGGGGCTGGAAAGGACCAGTGCTTGGAGGGGCAATGCCTACTGAACCTTGGAGGCTGGAAGTCTGTCTGCATATATTTGGCTTTTTCTTCCATCTTTAAGACCTCTTCTGCCTTGGTGTAAAATTGTCTTTGTGCAATGGTGCGTGTCCAATAGTTTTGATTTGACATGGTCTGGCAAGGTCTGTTCCTTAAGCCAAGAATGCCTTCCAAGTACAGAACCTGTGACTGCTGCCCTGCAGGAAGCTTCTAGGATGCAAAGCCACATTGCAAGGTGTGCTTAGTAACTTGGTTTGCAGAATGCATAAGCTCCTGTAATTCCTTATTTTCTGCACAAGCTGGAAAGGTAGATCATTTTTGTTTAAGGAGTTCCATTGTATGTTGCTGGTATTTCAGCATGTGGAACTGATAATTTAGTGCTCTAATGGCAAGAGTTGCAAAGGTGTACACTTTTTTACCCCATCTGTCTAAAGCTCGGGAATCCCTGTCTGAAAGGGTGGGATTCTTGGCTGTGGTTGCTTTTACTCCTTTAGGTCCCTGGGAGATGACCTCTGGGACCGCAGTAGGATTTCTGAAAATAAATTTGTGCGAGTCGGGGACTCTATTACCAGTCAGATTTCCTGGGACCAGGTGGGTAGGGTGTCAGGAGTGAAGCTAGATTCCATGAAAACATCATCCACAACATCCAGGACAGAAGGAATAGCTAACAGTCTGTGCTGTGGTAAATCTAAAAATTCCCTCAGTCCCTTTCTGGACTGAGGATAATCCTGACATTCACAATGGAAATGTTCTCTCAAAGTTGTAGGGTTTCACCAAAGGAAAAATCCTCTGGAAGAGAGGCAGAGAGAATGGATTTCTCGGCATCTAAATCCTCATAAGCAGACAAGGGCATGTCTTCATATTCTGAAACCTGAGCCATTGGACTCCTGGTCAAATAAAACTGCTGGGGACAAGTCTCTTTCTTTTGGAAGGGGTAAGGCTGGCTTCCCCTAATAAGCATAAGATCTTCTGCCATTTTAAGCATTTGAGATTGAGGCATGGAAGCAGGTGTTTGAGTTTGGGTCTTTTTTTTAGGCTTAGTTCGTACCATGGGCCTTAGAAACTCAGTAGTTTTAGAAAGAACTTAAGACGCGAAAGTAGTCGTCGGTTTGTGTCGAATATCAGTAGTGCTAAGAACTTCCTCAGAAGCTGGTGCCTGCTCAGTGGCTCCGGACCCATCCAAGGTAGAGACATTTGCAGGATCCTTAATCAAAGAGCGTTGCGGCATACAGGACTCCTATGGGGTCTCGGTGAAGGCCTATGAAACCATAAAAGCGGGCATCAGGGGCTACGAAAGCACCCCACCGAGTACCAACTGGCGACTAGCTTAACGAAAGCATCATCGGCAGTTTTGGACCTGTGTGATCTGTCAATGTCTTTATCCGTACGTTTTTTCGGAAGATCTGTAGTTGGATGGCTTACCGAAGCCATTTTGGAAATATGGAGATTGAAAATTAAAGTATTTTAACTACGATAAGGGCCCTGATAAAGTATAGTTCTGGCGTTGAACAAAACAAAACAGACAGCGAGGGACGTCGTGTTCTGGGGCTAAACAGGTGACACTAAGAATAGAAACCTCTGTGTGGTATTTGCTTTCCACAGGCGAGACAATTGTTAACTTTTTCTGACATCGGATAGAGCAAAAAAAAAAAGGATCCCCAACGGCGTACTTAGCTTTAGAAGACCAACTTCAATTTTGGAAACGAAAAACTCAGGTAGCAGCCGACCGGCACTCGTGTGAACGGATTCTGCTTCAGGCTCCTCGGCAAGAAAGACTGATGTAATGGTGTCGGCTGCCTTTTTTTTTTTTAAAACCACTGATGACCTGACGTCAGTCCTGGAGCAACAGTAACCGGGGTAGAAATACTAAGCCTCTGGTATTTGGCCCGACTGAGGGCTACCCCTGGCAGGATATCCCAAGTGTGATGACTGCAACAGTGAAACATGAAGAACATCCTTACCATGGTAAGCATAGCAAAAGGCAACAGAACTGGATATCTAATTGGAGATGGTCTGTTTAGACACCAGCAAGGACACAAACTGGTCAGTTTTCCTTAAGAGTTTAGTCTTACGTAAGCAGAACCTAGGTGTCCGCCACAGTATTCTGGCAAGAGGGAGATTACACTGCCTGGAAGGATACATTTAGGAGGCGAGACAGATCCCAGACTTCCATGGCTAGTCTGCACAGGAGATAGGATATGGTACCCCCCCCTGCTTTATGTGCCACAAGACTGTCATTTTCAGTGTGTACACGTAAATTCCCTGGTTTGATAAGCGATTTGAATGTCTGGAGGGCAAACATGAATGTCCTCATTTCCCTCACATTTATGTGATCCCTCATTTGGAAGGGGGACCACTCTCGTTGAGTTGTGTGGATGTCCAAGGCTGCCCACCAATCCGTGTTTGATGCATCGAAGAACAGGACCTGAGTTGGTGGCAGAGGGTGAATGGGGAGACCTAGATTTAGAGAGAGTTGTGAAATCGACCACTAGAGCTCCTTTTATAGACAAGGGAGGAGAGGGATTTGGTGTTCCAGAGGTTGAGCATGCTGAGACCATACTGATTCGATGAACCATTTTAGTTTTCTCATGTGAAGCTTTGCTAGAGGAAGCACTGGAATGGTGCATGCCATCAGCCTCAAGATTCTGAGAAATTGCCTGGTAGAAATATCTGACTTAGGTGGAGTGTCTCTGCAAATATTAGCTAGATCTCTTGTGCCTTGTAAAATGGTAGAGACACCATCATGCACAGGGTTTGGAATCTGCAACCCAGAAAAATGAGCTCTTGGCCTGGGAACACGAATGATTTCTTAAAATTGATGGGGTTTTTAAATTTAAAAAG